>NC_142600.1:36596816-36924924 GCF_041222555.1 Hakea prostrata
GTTGATTCTAGAGACTTACTTTCTCACGGATCTTCCCTCGCTTTTATACTGGCTTTCCCGCTTATAATACTCTTTAAATCATGGCCATCAGATCATTGCTCCTCTTTGGACGTCTTCGATCATCTTAGCTTTATATCTCAATTGAACCCGATTGAGATTGGTTTGACCGGTACAAACCGGCAATGGATATATTAGTTACAACAGTATGTACAGTTGTTATTCTAATTTACCAAAAAATTATGAAGATATGAAGGTTTTGTATGTATGATTGCGATTACGTTTAGGCAAACTTGGTAAAATTGAATGGTTCTGTTCTGAACCTATTTTAAAGGGAATGATTCCGTTTCATCAAACTGATCAGATAGTGGAATCGCCCATCACCGTTATGAAGGTACTATCAAGTATATTGCTACTTCTATTGTCTGTTTCTCAAGTCTGGTGTGTCATACCAGAAGTTAGTGGATTTCAGGTTGCCACATTACATTCAGTACTTTACCAAATCGTTTTACAGCTGATGTAGTAGAGAACTGTCTCAGTAAACAAATGTTGGTATGATTTAATTATTCTTTTAGAAGCACGTATTTGCTTTTGAAATTATTTATTTTGAGTAGGTTGGATGTTGTTTCTTATATTTTTGGAAGTTTGAATTAGGTTGACGGGCTGGAGGTCTGAGACAGATCAATGCTGCTTGATCTGTGTATAATGGGAATAACCGGGATGACCATATTTTTGTGACAGCATGAGCGCACAAGCAAGCTGATCAGGTTGAACTTGTATGAGAGTCTGGTCAGTAGGTTTGAAACTTTCCTTCACATGACTGTAGAATATTCTATATTTTGTACCGTTTGTGAAAAATTCCCATTCCTCGGTACTTTTGGTCATCAGTATAGTTCAATTCATATCAACTTCGGAAATATTAATCAATAGAAGTTGGATTTAATTCAATCATAACCGTTCCGTTCATTCTGTACTTTTGACTCTTTTGGTTCAGTTCAACTGCAAAATTAATTGCTGCAAAATTGCTAATCTTCGTCATCAAGTTTTTTATCAATCCTTTAACCTTTCGTATTATTTCCAGAAATCATTAATTTTTGAAACAAGTATTGGAATTCAGATTGTCAGGTTGTCATCAATTTAACCAATTAACGCCGATCTTGCACATAATGCCTCTTGTGGTCAGCCGCCCCAAATGTTTTGTAATCATCCAAATTCTGAGGTCAGCCGTCCCAAATCAAATCACCTCATTAATGCACCTGTCCAGCTTCGTTGACGTTATCTTCTTCTCCGTCGTTTGATCAATAAATATTATTTGCTTCCCATCGCACGATTGTAATGATCTCCTTAATCGATTTTATTTTATCCACGTGTCTGGTCGCAATGTTTCCAAATCCACCGATAAACCCCAAGCGTCGATTACGAACGAGTTATAGCCGTCGATCTGAAGCATCGCATATTTCCCTCCAGTTTTCAAGAGTCTTTTCAGTATGTCACCTCGTCTTCATATTGTATTTATTTACTCCCTGTCATCCGCTTCGGCCCATAACCCGCAGTTTTGGTCTTCATACTCAAGCGCAACCGCATTCCTCTCGCAACTCCATTATCATAATTCCTGAACCTTCGTTGCTGCATTTCTTGTTCTTCTTCATGGATCCCTCTATGAATTCATCGAGCCCCGACACCTCCGAACAAGTGAATGCGCCTTCACATGTTAATGTTGATAGTCCCGCTCCGTATCTTGTGGACGAAGAAATAACTCCATATGTTCCGTTGGACATCACCAAAGCAAAGATGGACCCCGGACTTGCTTGGACGGGAATGGTATCCAACTACGGTCAAAGAATCTCACCTTTCGTCTTACCGTCAAGATTTCCATTTTCCTTCTAATGCCAAGTTATGGGTTCCTGAACATTCTGTGCGTCCATATAATGCTTGCCCCGGCGTTATTGCCGTTTACCTCCATCACCTTGATTCTGAATTTAGAGTTCCTGTGATTCCGATTGTCCAGTCCTTACTTGACTGCTACCGCGTCTGCCCTTCTCAACTTACTCCCAATAGTTGGAAGTTGGTTTACTGTTTCTTTGCCTTCATCCGTCAAATGGCCCGCACCCCATCTATCGAACTTTTTAGAAATTTTCACGAGACTCAAAGTTTCCCGTGAGCATGGTTATCTCCATTTTGCTCGAAGAAATAGTATTGCTGCTGAGTTGGGTGACAACCAAAATCTTCACAGAGCACTCTATTCCTCATGACAACAAGAAATGGAGAGAAAGGTATTTTTTTTTGTTCCATCCCCATTCCCAATTACCGCTCTCGATGGTGTTTCCATACAAAGGAATCCCTTCGTCCTTTGAACCAGCGTCCTACGCTCGGTGCATATGATCGGGAAACATGGAGCCTCATCCCGTCTGGAATACCCATTGATGCAACGAACCGAAGACCGATCTTTGGATTGGCAACTCACAACCTCTTACCAGGTACATACATAAGATAGGGTTTTTCGTGTTCTTCTTCTAAATTTTTTTTTAATACTATAAATTTTGTTGCAGTTGTTCACAATCTGTTTCTTTCTAAGAGGACTGATGTTTATCAAATCCCTAACATTTATGAACTCCGAAAGGTTGCTTGGAGAAGAAGAAAAGCGTGATTCCAAACCCGTGAAGTCAGGTCAACCTGTGAAGTGGGTAAGAAAAGAAAACATTCTGCATTGTTCGTCAACCCACCAAGAGAAAGGTTGGTAAGAAGAGTCTTGAGAAAATGTCCATCGGTCGACAAAAGGTAGAACAGTACAAGAAGAAATTGTACAAGAAAATGCTGATGAAGAAATGCCCGATATTGAGATTGTGAAAGTGATGTCAAGTAAAAACCCTCCTGTTCGAACAAGAACCTCAAGAACCTCCGAAGCCTCGGATGTAAAGTGAACTCACCAGGTCCCTCTTCGGGCCACAAGGTATCGGCTTCAAAGAAAAGAAAGGAAGAAAAGTCAACCCCTCTGTTGGAAGACCCGACAGTGTAGGTGAAGAGACTCCTCCTCCCATGTCACCCATCCTACCTGATGATGTTTATGTTCTCCCAAATGTCCTGGTTGAGAATGAATATCAAGGTAAGGAAGTATCTGATTATTCCATTCAAAATTTGAAGAATATGGCAGAAGAAATTCTTGCTAATGCTGCAGGTGATGTTATTGAAGAAATGGCTGATCTGGTGTTTGATGATAACACTTACGGTCCCGCTCCTCCCCCCCTGAATTTGTTTATGAAGAGAATATCCGTAAGGATATTCCGAAAATGAAAATGTTGTTGCTGATGATGACCATGTTTTAGTTATTGGTCGCCCTATACATGATCCCCCTTTGTTTTGGCTCCCCCTATACATGATGATGATTTGCTTGCCCCTGTTTTGGCTTCCCCTTTACATGATGATGATTTGCCTGCCCCTGTTTTGGCTCCCCCTTTACATGATGATGATTTGCCTGCCCCTTTTTTTGCTCCCCCTATACATGATCCTGATTTGCCTGCCCCTGTTTTTGCTCCGCCTATAAATGATCCTGCTTTGCCCCGCCCTCGTTTTTGCTCCCCCTATACATGATCCTGCTTTGCCTCGCCCCTCATTTGGCTCCCCCTATACATGATCCTGCTTTGGCTGCCCCCTGTTTTTGACAATATTGGTGAAGAGAATGCACAGATTGCTCTGCCAAATGAAGATTTTGTTCATCCTGCTCCCCCTGAATTTGATATGCCAGTTGATCCTCTTAATGGACCTGATGATGAAGATAACATTGCGGCTGAAGTTGTTGACATGCAAGTAGATTCGAATGACGCCGCTGAAGATGTTAATCCTGATTATGTGGTTGAAGATGTGAACCCACACCCAATTGGCCCTGGCCAATTAGAAGAAGATGCCCAAAGTGTTGCCGACTCTGGTGACCATTTTCAGCCTTTGTTTGGGATTTGAAAGAAAATCATAGTGCCAATTGGAAATGGGAAGTTGCCCGTGAATGGGGGACCAAGGGTAGAATACCCCGTGACAAAAAGAGAGACTGCTGCCATGTCTGCTGATGGGCTTTACACACATGCATGGGGGTAAAAAGTTAACTATTATTGTTATTGTTAAGATAAATTTACTTTCATTATCCATTGTTTGCTAAGTCTTTATCACTTTTGCTGCAGATGCTTTGGTCTTGCTTTCAATGCTTTTTTTGAGGTCTTGGAAAGACAGAAATCTATGTCTTTGGAAAATGACAATTTGATAAAACGTAATTTTGAATTGAATGATCAGGTACGAGAGCTCAAGAATTGTTTCAAATCGTCATAAAGGAAATTTGAGTCTGCTCAGTTGAGAGAGAAAGGATTTATGTTTTGAGATATATATTTTGGAAGATGATTTTAAAATTTCTTCTGATACAACCACTGTTTTTTGCAGGAAGAAGTTTCAGGTTTAAAGGATTCGTTAATGAAATATAAGGAAGACTTCTTGCAGATTGAGATGCTGTGAAGAATAATGCATTGGAGAGGGCCGGACTTGCCACTTATGAAAGAGATGAAATTCGGAGCTAAGTTGGCAAGGGCAATTGCTTGGTCCCAAGGTTTTGAAAGAGAAACAGCAGAATGGAAAATGAAATTAGAAGAAGTGAAGAAATTGAATTTGAACTTTGAAAGAAGAAATGAATTGTTGCAACAAGCATTTGATTCTCTTTCGAAGGAGAAAGAAGATCTGGAAATCCAGAAAGACAATTTGACTTTGGGTCTGAGTCAGATGTCCTTGGAGAAGGACAATATGAGTACTTCTTACAATGAAGTGTGTATGGAATTAAAAAAATTATCTGTTGCCTGGAAAGAAAGTGTAAAAGAGAGGACTTCCATGGTTGCGAAGTTTGAGGAAGAGAAAAAAGAAGCAGAAGTGCAATTTGAACTTGAGAAGAAAAAAATGAAGGATGATCATGAACTTCTCCTAAGTTCTGTTACCTCTGCAGTTGAAGAAGCAGGAGACAACCCAACTTTCCGAAGTTACGCAAGACCGTAGTGAAAGTCCTGTTACGATAATATTTTTCGCGAGATACTCGGGATCTGTCCAAACATTGATTTTAAATCGCTTCCTCCGAGTTTGTTCCCTCTCGTAAGTTCTTTCATCTCAATAATTTGAAGCATCCTGACTCTGAGGATTCTGCAGATGATAATGGAGAAAGTGAAGAACACAATGAAGATAATGATTCTGAAGAGGAAGAAACCGAATGTTCAAGTAAGGATGGTGATTGTAGCGATCAATCAGCATCCAAGAAAGATGATATCCACACTCCTGCGGACCCAAAACTTTGATGTTTAACTTTGAATAGAAACATTGAAAGTCCTTTGTTAAATTTTTTGTTTTAGAAAAAAGTCAGTTTCAGTATTTTTCTGATATATTAATATATCTTGCCCCTTAGTTCCTTTTTCTATATCAATTTATCTATTGTCATTTGTAATATAACATCCTTTTTGTGTTTTAATGGTTGGTTGAGTAGCATCCACCATTATTATGCCCTTCTTAGCTGTTGGCCGACCCAGAGACTGCTTTATATAATGGAATTAAACCGATAATCTTAGATTTAGACCGGAGTGAATCACGTTGAACCGAGGTTGGGGTATTTTATTGACAAAGTTGGCCCCATGCTGATCAGGTTCAACTTATCTGAGAGTATGGTCAGGAGGTTTTTTCTGGAACTATTAGGTAATTCCAGAATGTTGTGCATGTCATCGTCTTTTAAATTTCGTTTTTGTTAAGAAAATATTTTCCCCACATATCAGACTTTTTAATATATCCTCCACCTCGCAGGGTTTTACTTGATGAACGCCCTGTAATTTCCATAATTAATTATATTTTAAATACTAAAACCTCAGACTTAATCGTTTTAATTAAGTCAATTTCCCAAAAAAAACAAAAATTAAAAAAAAAATCCTTATAATTAAGTCAAAAAATTGGTGATGGGGTGACCCATCACTTATTTGCATTTATGAATTTAAACAGTAAATTTATCGGGAGTCGATCCGTGCATCGTAACCCTAACCATAGATTACTGTGCTTAGCCCACAAATCTCTGTAAGATCAGCCAAATCTTAGTATGTCAGACATTTTGGTTCTCTCTCTTCAATTTTACTTTTCGTCTTCTTTGACGTTTTCCTCCTTTGCGCGATCCATTTTATCATAAATTAAAATTTTTGCCAACATGCGGTTATCATATCTCTCTTCTTTCGTTTGATATCATCCACGTGTCCGGAGGTAATGCTTTTAAATCAACTGATTGACTCCACGCGTCGAGTACGAATACATATATCCATTGATCTGAAACGCCTTATACTTCCCTCCAAATTTTCAAGAACCCACCTCCTCTTTCGCCTTATGTCGTCCTTCTATTTATTCATCCGCTGTGATCTGCTCTCGCTCATTTGAAAACAAATTGTAATCATCCGCCATTTTCATTGCTCTTACTGCTTACAGTCTTCGAATCTTTACTCCTCTCTTTTATCATTTGACATGGATTCTGCAAGTAATCCTTTAGCACCCAGTACTTCAAACCGACCTGATACTCCTTCTACTGCCGATCAAACAAAGGAAACCCTAAATATTTTGTCGTCTGATCTAGTCCCCTTAGACTGGAAACCCGCTCTTTATGCTCATTATGAAGATATAGTTCCTTACACACCTGTAGACATGTCTGTAGAGAAGAAAGATCCAAGATATGCTGGTCCGGAGTGGTATCCAAGTAAGCTTAAAAAATCGCACCTGTCTTCGTACGTGGAAGATTATCTCTTTCCCTCCGATGCTAAGGTATGGGTTCCTGAACCCTCTAAACGTCCATATGATGCGAGGCCTGGAGTTATTGCTGTTTACCTGGACCATCTTGAGTCTGGTTTTAGAGTTCCTTTGCTTCCCATAGTTCAGTCACTGCTTGACTACTACCATGTCTGTCCTTGTCAACTGACTCCAAACAGTTGGAGATTGGTTTACAGTTTTTTTGCTTTTATTCGTAGAATGGGGCGTCTCCCTTCTATAGAACTGTTCAGAAACTATCATACTCTGAAAGTTTCCCGTGAGAGAGGTTGTCACACCCTCCCAGCCGGTACCCTATCTGGCATACCCGAGAGTGTGATCCACAGCCCGAAGATCAGGTATCGAGTGATCAACCTCCCACATAAACAATAACATAATCATGAACAATCATAACAAGAGTGCGGAAGATAAATCATAGATCCAATAAAGAAAGAATGAATCATAAATGAATCAGAATAATAGATATAATCAGAGTATCAAACAGATAAGTAAAGTGAAGCAAAAATCCCACTTTACATCCAGCGGAAAAGTAGCTCTAAAGAATAAACTAGACAAAATCTAATCCCAGTAGCAAGTACATTGGGTAACTAAATTGTTCTCCACTTTATAGACAACATCCTTGTAAGTTTAAATCTCATAAATGGCACAAGGACGCTTCCACTCAATGGTCGGACTAAGCATCGTACGGAGCATAACCACTCATGGGATCTTCAGAGTAATTGTGGTAACCGCAATCACCTTCCTGGAGATATGCCTCTTCGCCTTGCGCTTCTTTATAGGGACCGTCATAGTACTCAAGACTGCAGGATAGTCTAACAACATTGTACAATAAAGGAATGAGTTTCAAAGAAACTCGGTAAAGGCGATTAAAAATCCATAATAACATAAATGGCGGGATTCCGAACAAACATAAATGCAATATGATATGAGACAAACAATGAATGAATGAATCTAACTCTATGTATGCTGGTCTCTATTGGCAGACATGCTTTAAGTCTTAGCACCGTACTTCTTTAGGAAAGTCCACTCACATCCTCAACCATTTAAGATATCTTGGATTCTCTCACGGATCATTTCACCGGTCTTGAGCAGCCGATTGGTAATGGGTCCTTCATCCCTCAGGACGAACCTTGGCAGGGGGTTAAGTCAACACACTCTCTCACAACCATTTGGTATAAGTCTTGGCGCATGTCGGGGTAAAACCTAGCCAAATGCAAGTCTTCTACTTAGTTACATCAAGTCGGATCCAGATACGTCCATTCCTCGTCCCTGACGATCCTTTCCGGTATCCTTCACACTAGAGTCAGCGTATCCTATGGCACCGACCAACTCGGACTACGGACACATCAACCCTATTGGTTATCCACATATGGTAAACGGGAAGCTCTCACGTCCTCTCACGGGTTGGTTACCGGTCTTAAGCGCCCGTGAGCCCAAGTCTAACCATATGCAACCCTACCAATAAATGGCCCCCACAATGTGATTCCTGTCCTCTCACGGGTTGGTTACCGGTCTTGAGCGCCCATGAATCCCCATTGCTACCACGGGTCGTTCGGTCTCAATACCCCTCCGATTAGGGTCTGACATAACAGGACATCCTAGCCAAACACTACTAGACAAATCCTAGATATGTCATCCAACAGTTTAGGAAGGTGTCCAGAGGGCATCTCCGAAAACATCCCATAATATTCCCGTAGTAGTCCAAGAACAGAAGTGTCAAAAGGACACCTCTCCTTTCCAAACCATACTTAAGCATACACATGCATCAATTCATATCATCACATATATGGTAACTTCATATATGGAAAGAAATCAATAATTACAATCACTTTTATAACATTGGTAAGTAAATCATACATGAATCAATTTAATATGAATAAGAAATGCTACTGTAATCAAAGTTATGCAACAGTAGTATATCACTGTAAGAATCTAATTTAGGAATCATATCTATGATATTCAAATATAGAAACTAGATTCATGCTATCTATGTAATTAAGGAAATAACCATCCTTACCTTTTATAACTCGCAAAGGAATCCTAAGAAATCAAGTAAGATCTCAGCAAACTTGAGAAGAAGGTCCTAAACAAGTATATACAACATATTAGGAAAGATCCCTAACAGAAAAATACCAAAACATCCAACACAGACCAATTCTGGAGTTGCTGTACTCATTGGTCGAGTGGATTGGTCGAGTGGTCCAGTCGACCAATCAGTCGACCAATGCAGACAGTAGCCTAAAAAAACAGAGTTTTAAGATATGAAATCCGAATTTGGTGGTTCAAAAGGGTACTATTCAAGGGGTAGACTACATCAGTAGTATTCTAACATATAGGGGACCTCAAAACACTAATCCAATCAAGATATCAAGATCCAAATTAGGAAACAAAAAGTTACCATAATTAAATCAATCATGGATCTTGATGAATTTGAAATAGAAAACAAAGACAAGAACAATAGGAGGATGGATCATTGCTTCAGGTAATGGTATCATGAAAACATACATAGATCTTCATGGAATATGGCTTAGAAGCATAAATCTAAATAAGGAAATAAAACCTACCATATATGTAACTACCATGCATCATGAAGAACACATAGTATGGTAGAAGAGAACAACTAGAAATCTATAGATTATGGATCATGGAAAGAAAACACAGTAATTAACTACTAACATGATCAACAAAGAAGATCCAAAGAGATCAGAATTTAGATTAGAAGTTTAATCAAAGATTAGATCATGGTTTGATCATGATTCCTTCAAAAGCTTGCAATGATCATGGTTAAGATCATTGTTCTAGCCTCAAATCCTTAGGATGATCATGAGAACATGTTCGAGAGATGTTTGCAACGAGAGAATGCAGCATCTCTTCTACTGTCTCAACTCAAAAAGGAAAGAAAAACAAAGATGGAGGAGAAGAAGAGAGAGTAGACATACCTTTTGATGCAAAAAGAAGAGTTTCGACGAAGATCCGTCAAGAAAACACCAAGGATGCAAGAGAGATGACTTGCAGAGGTCTTTGGTTCGTTCCAGAGGGTTTGGAGGCAGCAAATACGAAGTGGACTCGAGATTGGACTTAAATAGAGCAAGAACAACCTAATTGCCAAAGACAGCACTCATTGGTCGAGTGGATTGGTCGGGCCCGATCGACCAATCAATCGACCAATGCTGACAGCAAGACCAAAACAGGGAATTGAAGGTCCAGATCAAATCCAATCCTAAAGGGGTTTTGCACACAAGTCAAGAGACTTACCTAATAGGTAGAAATGCCTTCAAACCAAGATAGAGAGCACTCCAAGTCCATCAACTAATCAGATCTTCATCAGGATTCAGTTTCCATAAATAGAACCTCATCATCAACTTTCATGGATTCAAAGCCAGACACCAAGTCCTCTACTGGGATGGCCCAAAGCTGACTTCTTACTTTACTTCGGGTCATCGGACCTACAAATAACAAGGTTTCCGGGTCAAGGTTAGGGCTGGGTTTTACAAAGGTTACATACACTTTGCGAGAAGAACTTGTATTGCGAGTGAGTTGGTTCCAGAAACCCGTATTTTTACTGATTCCTCCATCCCTCGTGACAACAAACAATGGAGAGAAAAGTATTTTTTCTGTGCCATTCCCACTCCTAACTATCGTTCCCGTTGGTGTTTGCACTCTCTGAGTTCTCTTCTTCCCTTGAATAAGCGTCCTGAACTAAATGAGTATGACCAACAGACTTGGGGTTTAATTCCCTGTGGAAAACCAGTTGATGCGGCAGATCTAAGAACTGATGCAGGTCTGGCCAGCCATGGGCTTCTTCCAGGTATACAATTAAATTGTTTGAGAAATTGTGGGTTTTTTTTAATATAAATTAATATTTGTTTTGCACTTTTACATTTGGTTTTTCATTAGGAACTGATGTATACGAAGTTCCCAATGTTTCGAACTCCGAAAGGCTGTTTGAGAAGAAAACAAATCTGAAAAGAAACCTCAATCCAAGTCAAGGAAGTCGGGGAAGAAAAGAAAGTAGGATGTTAAGAAAACTTCAAAGAAGAAAAGCAAATTGCCCAAAAAAGATGTTGCTAAAGAGGAAATTCCATCGATCGGCGGGGAGCAGGATCGGGTAGAAAGAAATGAAGATGCTTGATAATTCGATATTGTGTTTGTCAAAGTTGTCCCTACTGAAACTCCGATTCAAATAGCGAGGACCTTGAGAAGTCGACTTCGCTCCATGGGTCCTTCATTTGCTGAAGAGTTACATACTGCCAAAAAAGGCAAGAGAAAAATATCCTCTGTTTGTCCCCCAATTGAAGTATCCCCTGAGACAGTACCCATTGAGAAAGAAAGTTCAATGGAAAAAGTTGTTGAAGAAGCCATTGATCCTGAAAATTCTTCTGCGGATGAGGCGTTTACTGCCCCCATGTCACCTCATCTTCCCCATGATATTCTTGTTGCCCCCTCGGAAAATACGGTTGAAGCCGAAAAACCAGGTGAGGACTTTTCTACTTACTTTATTGATCACATGAAGAGAATGGCTCACGAAATTGGTACACATGCTGCAGGTAATATCATTGATCAAATGTCTGATCAATTGTTTGGTGACAATAGTTCTGTTCCCCATCATGAAGATGAAAATGAACAAAATATCCCGATGGATGTTCCCGACAATGATACAGAACTTGGTGATCATCCAGGTGTTCCAAATTTAATTTTTACTGTCCCTGTTATTGAAAATGTTATTCCAGATATCAATGTTGTGCCCGATGTTGTTGAAGAGATTGTCCCAAATGTCCCCGATAAAGATTCTGAAGATGTTGCTCCCCCTTTTTTAGTTATGCCAGTTGATCCTCCCAATGGTCAACAGGAGCATGTAAATATTGCGGCTGAAGTTGTTGACTTACAAGTTCCTTCTAGTGATGTCGTTGTTGATGTTAACCCCCATGAAGTAATTGAACCCGCCAATCCTCTTCCGATTGGTACTGGGCAGTTAGATGATGCCCACACTGATGGTGATTCAGTGGATCACTTTAACCCAGTTTGGAAATTGAAGGAAAATCACACCGCTAACTCGGACCGGGAAGTAGCACGTGAATGGGGAACAAAAGGCGAGAATTCCTCGAGATAAAAGAGAGACATCCAGCATGACTGATCCCGTTCCGTACTCACATGCACGGGGGTAAGGAATGAATTTCCATTTCTCTTATTCGAGTTCATTGATTCAAGAGAAAGGGTTTTTTTTTTCATCTTTTATTATCTAGTTTTTGTTAACTGTTCATCACTTTGAATGCAGATGTTTTGGTGCTGCCTTTAATGCCTTTTCTGAAGTGTTGGAAAGAGAGAAGGTTCTTTCTTTGGAAAATGACAGTCTCATAAAGCGGCAGTTTGAATTGATTGATGAGGTAGAAGAACTGAGAAAAAGCTTGAAATCATCAGAAAGAAATTTAGAGGCTGCTCATTTCGGAGAAATGGAACTATGTTCCGATATAGATGGTTTACATAGTGATTATGAAATGTGTTCGATCTATGCACCGATCTGCGGGAAGAAGTGTCAAATTTAAGGGCATCAGTTCTAAATCATAAGGATGAACTTCTTCGATTGAAATGTTGAAGAACGATGGTCCGGAAAGGGCCGGACTTGCTACGCTTGAGAGGGATGAAGCTGAGAGAGAAATTAGCAAGGGCCATTAGTTGGTCTAAACAGTTTGAGAAAGAAAGAAATGAGATTCGGAAAATTTCCGGAAGATTGATAAATTTAAGTCCGATTTGGAGCAACAACATCAATGTCTGAAAGCCTTTGATTCAGTTTCAAAGGAAAAATCCGATTTAGAGTGTCAGAAAAACCAATTGGGATTGACCCTCTGTGAGACTTCTAAGGAGAAGGATAATCTCAGAGTGTCTTTAGATTTGGTTTCTAAAGAGAAGGAAAATTTGAAATTGGAATTGGAAGAGATGTTAAGGAGAAGACTGTTATGGTTGAAGAAATACGATCGAGAGAGGAAAGATTTTGAATTACAAAAGAAAAGAATTGAATATGAACATGAAGTTGTTCGAGTACCGTTACATCAGCAATTGAAGAAGGCTGGAGATAATCCACCTTTCTTGGATTCCCGCAAAAATATGGTGAAGGTTTGTTCCGATCGGATATTCTCTGAAATTCATAAAATTTGTCCATTTGTTGACTTCAAGATGCTTCCTTCGGGGATTCTCCCCTCCGGAAGTTCTTTGACCTTAGAAATCTCAAATATCCTGACTCTGATGAATCTGAAGGGGATAATGAAGAAAGTGAAGAAGAATATGAAGATAAAGATTCTGAAGATGGAGACACGTCAAGTTCAACCAAGGATGACGACTCTCCTGCTGACCCACATATCTGATGTCAATCATGTTTTGGAAAGAATACTTTAAGGAACTCTTATTTTTTGTTTAAGTCACTCTTTTTCTGATGTATTGGTCAATCTATCTCCTTATTTTGAGGATATTTTGAGGAAATGAACATTGAATTTTGAATCTTTTATAAGATTGTCTTCGTGTTTCTTTGATCAAAGCTTTTGTCATTTAGTAATTGGCTGACTAGCTTATCCGCAAATTTATAATCTTCAATCTGCGTAATAACTTTTGTTAATCACATTCGGAAAGCATTATTAGGCATTGGAAGCCTGGCTACTTCAGCCTCACACATGGAATGTCGGGACAACCCACGCGGAACATATGACGCCTGGTTAGCTACGAAAAGCATGACCAGGCCTCGGAAGAGTACGGATCAGCGACCCCGACGGGGTGCACAAAGTGCTCCCCCCACGCTTCCTAACCACAAACATCCCCACGCACGGTGAAAAACAATAATTCGGAAAATATGAAGAAAAAAAAAATTTCACCACTGGGACCACTTGATCCAGACTCGTAATGAAGAAATACATAATGGAACAAAAAGGCGCGAACCCAAAAAGGCGCGAAACCTCGAACTTTTTCGTTCTCTGTCCCTATTCAAGCTCTGATTTCTCTTTGTCCCTTGAATCGATTAAATCTCTAGGTTTTTGGCAATTTTGCTGAGGCTATTTGTGCTTCGTTGACGCAAAACAGTTCGTTGAACCTCTTTGGTTTCTCAGCTGTCACTCTCAATTTGGATGAAACTTCGATGCAAATAAGTCTGTGATAAATTTTCGCCTCCGACGCTTCTCCCTTACTATTCTTCAAGTACCCCTGTATAGCCGAATCTGAATATTCCATTTGCCCTCAACATTTGAAGCAGCGCAATAGTGCAACTAAGGTCCTTTAGCTGATATCCATTTGCATTTGGTGAGTCTGATCCCTTATTTTTCCAGCTTTTTCCTCTAACGAGTATCTGCATTGTGAAAACGTTTCTTTTTCGAGGTTGTTCCCTCTTTCGGTTGTTTGTGTTGAAGGTTTGGAAATTTTTTTTCTTCTATATTTTTTTTTTTGTAAATTGTTTTGAATCAAATGTTTATAACTCTGCTGCATTCATTGTAAAACCCAGCCCTAACCTTGACCCGGAAACCTTGTTATTTGTAGGTCCGATGACCCGAAGTAAAGTAAGAAGTCAGCTTTGGGCCATCCCAGTGGTGGACTTGGTGTCTGGCTTTGAATCCATGAAAGTTGATGATGAAGTTCTATTTATGGAAACTGAATCTTGATGAAGATCGGATTAGTTGATGGACTTGGAGTGCTCTCTATCTTGGTTTGAAGGCATTTCTACCTATTAGGTAAGTCACTTGACTTGTGTGCAAAACCCCTTTAGGATTGGATTTGATCTGGGCCTTCAATTCCCTGTTTTGGATTTCTTTGTCGGCATTGGTCGTGATTGGTCGGATTGGGGCGATCGACCAATCCACTCGACCAATGAGTGTTGTCTTTGGCAATTAGGTTTTTCTTGCTCTATTTAAGTCCAATCTCGAGTCCACTTCGTATTTGCTGCCTCCAAACTCTTTGGAACAAACCAAAGACCTCTGCAAGTCATCTCCCTTGCATCCTTGGTGTTTTCTTGACGGATCTTCGTCGAAACTCTTCCTTTCGCATCAAAAGGTATGTCTACTCTCTCTTCTTCTCCTCCATCTTTGTATTTTCTTTCCTTTTTGAGTTGAGACAGTTGAGGAGATGCTGCATTCTCTGTTGCAAACATCTCTGGACTTGTTCTCATGATCATCCTAAGGATTAGAGGCTAGAACAATGATCTTAACCAAGATCATTGCAAGCTTTTGAAGGAATCATGATCAAACCATGATCTAACCTTGTTAAACTTCTGATTTGAATTCTGATCTCTTTGGATCTTCTATATTGATCATGTTAGTAGTTAATTACTGTGTTTTTCTTTCCATGATCCATGATCTATCAATCTCTAGTTGTTCTCTTCTACCATACTATGTGTTCTTCATGAATCATGGTAGTTACATATATGGTAGGTTTTATTTCCTTATTTAGATTTATGCTTCTAAGCCTATTTCCTTGAAGATCTAAGTATGTTTTCATGATACCTTTACCTGAAGCAATGATCCATCCTCCTATTGTTCTTGTCTTTGATTTCTATTTCTAATTCATCAAGATCCATGGTTGATCTAATTATGGTAACTTTTTGTTTCCTAATTTGGATCTTGATGTCTTGTTTGGATTAGTGTTTTGAGGTCCCCTATATGTTAGAATACTACTGATGTAGTTTACCCCTTGATTAGTACCCTTTTGAACCACCAAATTCGGATTTCATATCTTAAAACTCTGTTTTTTTTTAGGCTACTGTCTGCATTGGTCGACTGATTGGTCGACTGGACTAGTCGACTGATTGGTCGACTGGACCAGTCGACCAATCCACTCGACCAATGAGTACAGCAACTCCAGAATTGGTCTGTGTTGGATGTTTTGGTATCTTTTCTGTTAGGGATCTTTCCTAATATGTTGTATACACTTTTTTAGGACCTTCTTCTCAAGTTTGCCAAGATCTTACTTGATTTCTTAGGATTCCTTTGCGAGTTATAAAAGGTAAGGATGGTTATTTCCTTAATTACATAGATAGCATGAATCTAGTTTCTATATTTGAATATCATTGATATGTTCCTAAATTAGATTCTTACAATGATATACTACTGTTGCATAACTTTGATTACAGTAGCATTACTTATTCATATTAAATTGATTCATGTATGATTTACTTACCAATTATATACAAGTGATTGTAATTATTGATTTCTTTCCATATATGAAGTTACCATATATGTGATGATATGAATTGATGCTTGTGTATGCTTAAGTATGGTTTTGAAAGGAGAGGTGTCCTTTTGACACTTCTGTCCTTGGACTACTACGGGAATATTATGGGATGTTTCCGGAGATGCCCTCTGGACACCTTCCTGAACTATTGGATGACATATCTAGGATTGTCTAGTATTGTTTGGCTAGGATGTCCTGTTATGTCAGACCCTAATCGGAGGGGTATTGAGACCGAACGACCCGTGGTAGCAATGGGGATTCATGGGCGCTCAAGACCGGTAACCAATCCGTGAGAGGACAGGAATCACATTGTGGGGGCCATTTATTGGTAGGGTTGCATATGGTTAGACTTGGGCTCACGGGCGCTTAAGACCGGTAACCAACCCGTGAGAGGACGTGAGAGCTTCCCGTTTACCATATGTGGATGATCAATAGGGTTGATGAGTCCGTAGTCAGGGACTATGAGGACTCTAGTGTGAAGGATACCGGAAAGGATCGTCAGGGACGAGGAATGGACGTATCTGGATCTGACTTGATGTAACTAAGTAGAAGACTTGCATTTGGCTAGATTTTACCCTAACATGCGCCAGTACTTATACCAAATGGTTGTGAGAGAGTGTGTTGACTTAACCCCCTGCCATGGTTTGTCCTGAGGGATGAAGGACCCATTACCAATCGGCTGCTCAAGACCGGTGAAATGATCCATGAGAGAATCCAAGATATCTTAAATGGTTGAGGATGTGAGCGGACCTTCCTAAAGAAGTACGGTGCTATGACTTAAAGCATGTCTGCCAATAGAGACCAGCATACATAGAGTTAGATTCATTCATTCATTGCTTGTCTCATATCATAATGCATTTATGTTTGTTCTGAAATCCTGCCATTTATGTTATTATGGATTTTAACTGCCTTACTGAGTTTCTTTGAAACTCATTCCTTTATTGTACAATGTTTGTTAGACTATCCTGCAGGTACTAAATACTATGACGGTCCCTATGAAGAAGCGCAAAGCGAAGAGGCATATCTCCAGGAAGGTGATTGCGGTTACCACAATTACACTGAAGATCCCGCGAGTGGTTATGCTCCGTACGATGCTTAGTCCGACCATTGAGTGGAAGCGTCCTTGTGCCATCTATGAGATTTACACCTATAAGGATGTTGTCTATAAAGTGGAGAACAATTTAGTTACCCATTGTACTTGCTACTGGGATTAGATTTTGTCTAGTTTATTCGAGCTACATTTCCGCTGGTTGTAGAGTGGGATTTTTGCCTCACTTTACTTATCTGTCCGACACTCTGATTATATCTATTATTCTGATTATTTATGATTCATTCTTTCCTTATTGGATCTATGGTTTATCTTCTGCACTTTTATTATGATTGTTCATGATTATGTTATTGTTTATGTGGGAGGTTGATCACTCGATACCTGATCTTCGGGCTGTGGATCACACTCTCGGGTATGCCAGATAGGCGCGTAGGGGGGGGGGGGGGGGAGTTTAAATTTTGAAAAAGGGGGGCCAAAACTTCAAAAAGAAAAAAAAAAAAAAAAAAAAAGTTTTTTTTTTTTTAAAAAAAAAAAAAGAAGAAGAAAAAAAAAAAGATGTATTTAGTAGTAGTAAAAAAAAAAAAGCAAGATTATATTGGAACAGAAAAGGCTTATTCAGTAGAATGGGACAACTTGTTTCAGTTCTTCTAAGACACGGCTGTCAAAATGTTCAGGCCTATATACTACTAGATCAATGTGTGATCGGATGGCAGGTTCCAACTTATCTCATCGATTTGATTACAAATGTGTCCGATGCGATGGGAAGTTGGTGTTAAATTTTTCACATCTCATAATGTTTGTTGGCTTCATCTTTGAATTTGAATAATGTTAACTGTTTTTCATAACTAAGTTTTGTAAATGTGTCTTTATAGTGAACTGTCAACATTGGTGGACATGGATGCCGATGTGACACCTCGAATAGGCATGGAATTTACATCTTTTGAACAAGCATATGACTGTTATAACAAGTATGCGCGTATGATTGGGTTCAGCATTAGGAAAAATTATTTGCACAGGTGCACTATAGATAAGAGTATCATCGTGCAACGGTGTTACGTGTGTAGTAAAGAAGGACATCGAAGAGAGAAACAAGTAGAAGTCAAAGGACAACGTCCTGAGACTAGAACTGGTTGTTTAGCAAGGTTGATTGTCAAAAGAGATAATGATGGACGATTACTAGTAGATAAATTTTGTGAGGAACACAACCATGCTCTTCAGGTTGAAGAAGTTTCACATTTGTTGCGCTCCCAACGTGCAATATCAACTACCCAAGCCACAGAAATAGAAATGGCAGACAGAACTGGATTGGGGACCAGGTTGACATATAATTTGATGGGTTTGCAAGCAGGGGGCAATGAAAATCTAGGTTTCACAAAGAAAGACTTGCAAAATTTTTTGAATACCAAACGGCAACATGATTTGGCATATGGGGATGCCGGGAGCTTGATGTTATATCTAGACAATCAACGAAATTTAAACCCTGCATTTGTGTATTCTGTACAAATGGACAATGAGGATAAGTTGACAAATGTATTTTGGGCTGATCCACAGATGCAATGTGATTATCAACTTTTTGGTGATGTAGTTGTGTTTGATACTACTTTCTGCACAAACAAAGAAAATAGACCGTTGGCTGTGTTTGTGGGATTTAATCATCATAGGACTATGGTTATCTTTGGAGCTTCCTTGCTTTATGATGAGACAACTGAGTCATTTCAATGGTTATTTCAAACTTTCTTTGGAGTTAATGGTGACAAGAAGCCAATGACAATTTTCACCGATCGAGGGACATCTGCAATGTCAAGGGCACTAAGCGAGGTTGCACCCAATACAGTCCATGCATTGTGCACTTGGCATCTCTGGCAAAATGCAAAGAAACACCATGGATATTTGATGAGTGAGAAGTCACAATTCTCCAGAATTTTGTACAAATGCATCTACAATTATACAGAAGTTGAGGAATTTGAATTTGCATGGAGGAATTTAAGAGAAAATCATGGGGTTGTAAACACTGCTTGGCTAGATAGAACATATGAAATAAGGAATAAATGGGCTTGTTGTTACATGAAGGACTGTTTCACACTAGGTGTGAGGAGCACACAGTTGGCTGAAAGTTTGAATGCTGATTTGAAACAATGTCTTGGACGCAAACTAGATCTTGTAAGGTTTATGAGACATTTCAACGATATTGTGGAGGCAAAACATGCAAATGAAATGAAAAAATAATTTGATGCACGAAATGAGGTTCTTGGAGGTGCACATAGGTTTAAACCTATGTTGAATCAAGCTTACCAATTATATACTCCAACTATATTCAAAAAAATTTTGATCGAGTTTGAATTGGTGGGTAGTCACGGTATCAACAGCCAGAATGTGTCAAGTAATTTTGTTGAATATGTGATTTTGAAGGCAGATGTGACTGGTTCCTATTCAGGTAAGGCATACACAGTGTTGCGTAATACAATAGAAGAAAGCCTAACATGTAGTTGTAAGAAATTTGAGACTGTTGGGATCCTTTGTGTCCATATCTTAAGGGTGCTCAATTTTTACCAGCTCATGTGCATCCCGAACAAATATTTTTTGATGAGATGGAGAAGATCAGTCCGAGAATTAACACCAGATGTCAGAACAGGAAGAGAAGGGGAGGCAAGGAATGACGTTGATGGGAAATTAAGTTGCTTACAGCGAAGTAGGTTGATTACTCCGACATGTTTGAAAGTCATTAACCAAGCCTGTGAAACGGAGGTTGGATATAACATACTATGTAAGCATGTAAATGGGATTCTCAAAGAGCTTGAAGATGTAGACGTTGTGCAACCTACTCAAGCATCCCTCCGAAGAAAATGCTTTGAAGACTACCGAAATTCCTAGAGTTAAAACCAAAAGAGTCTCACAAAAGGGGATCGGGGAAAAAGAATGAAGCCCCGGCATGAAAAAACACAAAAGAAGAGGTCCGTCGAGGCTAGTGGAAGGACAGGGCTCCATTGACATAACCTTGCCAGAGTCTGATTATTTGTCAACGTTTGAGGGTTTTAATACATGGTCAACTCAGGTGAATGCATTTACACACCTTTTTGTATTGTACATCTTTTTTACCTCATTTCACAATTGATCTTAGGCATGTTTGTTGTTGAATTATACAGCATGTACATTCCTCCCAAAATTCAGTACAAAATGGTGTAACTACTGATCAATCTCAATCCTCAACCAAGGTAAATGAAAGTATGGATCTCTTTTTGTATCGCTCATTTATTTATATTTCAAAGTTGTTCTTACGTATTTGTTGTTGGATTATACAGCATGTACCTTCCTCCCAAAATTCAGTGCATATTGGTCAAGGTGTTGATCATTGATTAACTAAGCTAAATGTATGTACGGATCTCTTTCTGTATTGCTCATATATTTTTATTTAAGAGTGATTCTTACATATTTGCTGTTTGGTTATATAGGAAGTAGGTGGCTTACAAGGCCCACCACTGATGATTGGAATAGAATGTTGTCAGCGTTCCGAGCATGTGCGGTTGGTCAAGAATAGAATGTTGAGCTCATACATGAGGGACTGTACTTCACATTTTTTTAATGGCACATTGAATTTGTATATGGATGGTGGTACTAGTTTGAATAAAACAATGAGGGACATATGTTTCCTTCGTCACAATGAATGTAAGTCTTCATTTTAAAATGTCAGTGAGCATTACAGTGGTTGGTTGCTCAAATTGACTGAGCATATGAGTGAATAGTAAATGTGTACACTATAGGTCTCATGAAAGGATTGCCATCTTCCTAAACTCATCTTCCTCAAACAGTTATCTGTCTATGTCATGGATAATTTTTTCTATTTTAATTCTTTTCTTGTTGGGGGTTATGGGTGGGATAGGAGTTCCATGGACAGAGCAGGACCACAGGACTTTTCTTGCTGGGGTACAGAAGCATGGTAAAGGTGACTGCAGAGGGATCTCAAAGAATTCTTCTCACCACAAGAAAGCAAAATAACCCAAACACATAACAATACTATATTATGCGATAAGACCTTCCAAGAATGAGATTGCCTAAGCTCCTAAAGTCACCTGAACTACAACTCACTCTTGCTGTCACAAGGTCGATCGAACAAAATAAATCATCTGCAACCTCACTATCAGTTGGACCCATTAGTGTGATATGATGACTATCATTAGCCATTAGCCTGTATCCTCTCAATGTTCGTAAGCTTCCATACCGTAAGGAACAGCCAAAATAAAGGAATCAACAAACAAGCAAAATGAGCCAAATGACACTAAAATTGGATACACTACATAACAATAAATATGTAATACTCAACCACTTGACCATTGTCCTCTTGCAATTGGTCCTCTTGTCTAGCTTACAGTATTGACAAAAAAGTACGGCATTTACATGTTTGCTGAATAAAGTACATAACAAGAAACTAAAAAAACCCAAACACATAAGAACAATACTATATGATACAACATTGTGATTCGGGCCAACACTGTCTGATTGTGCAGTTGATGAGTAGGGGCTCGGCATGCAGCACCCAAATTCAGCTGATTGCCTAGTGGGTCGTCATAAATTATTGGGGATCTCACTTCCTTCTTACTATTCACATTGTCATACGAAGTTGAAGCTCTAGAATGTACGTACGTTGCTGCTGCTTCACTACCACACATCTTATCTACCCAAATAAAAGAATGTGGATGCTTTTCACCATTTGGGCACCTATAAAATCTGCGACCAGGATTTTTTGTTGTGTTTGAAGTCAGCAGCAACATCCTGCCTTGCCCGCAATAGCATAATGGAGTGGGTTGCTCCATTAACATGGAAGACTGCTCTTCACAATTGCATCCGCCCATGATTTAAACAAGGATAACACAACTGCCCCTGAAAGAACAACTCATCAAGCACAACGGTGACTCAAATATGGACATCTACAATACTAACCCCTTTCTTTAACTCAAAGTTTGATGATCAACTATGTCAAAATAAAACAAAACAAATATGATCAAACAATACAAACTGCCAAACATCATCGAAAGTCTTCAACCAATACCCTTAAATCAGTGCAATGATACAGCTAACATAATGCCTCCGTTCCCCACCACAAGTCACAAAATACTAATCCTTACATGCTTATAGGAAATTATATTTTTAATTCAAAAATCATTCCCCACCACAAGTCTGTACAAACCATAGAATCAAATTATATATATCATATTGAATGGCCCCTACAACCACATAGGCACGACCACTTTGGATTTAACATAAAGCTCCTATTATAATAACAACATTATCTCCTGACTGTGCACGAAACCATTTAATTTAAACATGGACGAAATGTTTTAATAAGCCAATGCTAAAACAGCACCATATTAAATGCAAAAAAACATGTCATAGGAAACCAACAAATTAAAACCGATAAATATTTCAATTATAAAAAGAGTGAAGCTTCTGTCAGATAATACTGCACGCATGATAAAGCAAATAGCCACAGCAACACAAGTATTATCCCACTATTCTCCAACATATTTTATCTGAAAGTAGAAATCAAATTCCAATTTCAAAGTACAATGTCAGGCTTATAATCTGAGAGCGCATTTCAACTTTTCATTCACATGACTCGAGCCCTTGGAGCTTACAAAAGACACCAAAATAATGTAAGGTTTCAAAGAGGGACTGCTCAACCATAGTTTTGAACACTACTACCAAAATATCACACTACTTGGAACTACTTTACTAAAATCCAAATTATAGGATAGAACAGTAGAACTAGTGGCACAAATAATATTCCATCTACTTGATTCTCTAATCTCTTCCTCAATCGATATCTTCTCAGCCTCTCAGCCTCTTCCTCTAACAAAACTTGCATTTCAGATTTTAATACATATCTAGGAGGAAGAGCATGTCTGTAATTACACTCTTTACCACCAGTAGGACAAACCTACAACCAACCATATTGTTTCTTGTCCACTACTTCCAGAAAGTTTATACAAACTATGCATATAACCATGATATTGAGAATAGAGATAATGCTTTCTACTTACAACCAACTACTATCACCATTGAAAGAACTACTAATGATGGGGAAAAAATAAAATATCAAAAACCTGAAATGTTGAACAACTATATGGCACTAGGTTAGCATGCTTTAGGAGGCTATAGGCTCAACTAAAAAGAAGGAAACAGGCTAATGATGTATAACATATTAATAAACAAACAATGGTGCTGATTACTCACCTATTATTGTTGTACAATGGAACTGCTTCAAACAAATTTTCTTCTCACTTATGTTTTGGTTGTTTAACAATATCATAGAAATCCAACTGAGACCACAAGTCTGACAGCTGAAATCAAAATGGACTATGCCATAGAATTTCAACAACATACGAAATTCAGATAAGGCAAGCAGGGTTTTCTTTTTTTTTTTCAATCAAGGAGATCATGAAATGCAAAGTTTGTCTTTGAAGATGCATAGGTTTAGGAAAAGTGGAAACGTCATTAATTTCTAAAAATATGAAACATCGTATTCTCTATTAGTAAAATAAAAATGCCTGAGTGAAGCTATTGTGTTCAACAAAACCAACCTGTACAACAGACTTTGGGAACAAATCCAATCACCTTTGCCAAAAAAATCTGTACCCAAGCTAATCGAAACCGAATGGAAAGCTATAAATTCAACACTTAAGCAAATAATAAAATAATGATTTCAACAGAAATATTATAAATCAGATGTCATTACAGAAAACCCACCGGTAAATCTTACTTTCAGAGAGTCCAAAAGCAGAAGCTCCCCACTCAGTGAAAACTCAACCGCGTACGGCTCGATTCCAACCTTACTCCCATCGTTGTCTTCCTTTTCTTCTTCACCTTCACAGCGTCTCCTGAAATTAGGGTAAATGACAAAATTATCAAGAAGTGATGTGAATAATGTAAGCCAAGAGCATTTTAGGACAGAATAATTGCACCATTTCGTGTTTCTTCTTTAAGAGCAGAACGCTGGAACGAGAACCTAATCTACGGCTTCTTCTTCTTCAACCCACTACTTCAACCTACTTCTTCTTCTGCTGAAGCTTTAAGGTTTGCTTCTTCTTCAAGAACGCTATAACCTATCAAACTGGGAAATGCTCCTCCGCAACATGTTCTTCAACAACGCTGGAACCTCTGAAACTGGGAAATGCTCCTCTGCAACTTCTTCTTCAACAACGCTGTAACCATGAAAATTCGTCTTCGTCTTCTAATTCTCCTCTGCAACATGAAAAATGGAATTGGGGCTTTTGATTCTGAAATGAAACACGAGATGTAGAAAACAAACGCTTTTGTGATTCAAAATATTTTGAAATTCAAAATTTACCCGCGCATTGGTTTGAAATCATTTCGTATCGTATACAAATGTATTTTGTTAAAGGTATAAAACCAAAGTATGTACGTTACGTTTTATAAAACGTATTTATAACATATAGTACAACTCAAAAGTGATAACCCAAACCGCCCAACTCGAACCGGTTTAGCGTCATTGGACCGACCCGTTCCCAAAAAGCTGCTTTTACAGGTTGTTTAGATTATTTTAATGCGCAGGACCACAGCAAAATTGCCCTGGTATAACCCAATAATCTAGCCTCTTGAAAAGAAATACAAACACTTTTTTTTTGGGTAAACTGAAAAGAAATACAAAAACAAGAATTGGTTTTGAGGTGGTATCTGACCAAACCATAGGCATCGTTCTACCAGACGTTGAATTACATAAAGAGGTAGGCAAATTGACTTCTACCGGAATTTACAAAAATAATATTCAAAATAAAATATAAATAGAATATTAAAAATGAAAAATACAAATAAATAAAAGGGAAATTTAACCGATCCTACAATCGGGCGTATTTTCTTCTCGTCTTTCTCTTTCAAATCGTGTAATCTTGGGGTCGGATCGAGGTTTGTTAAACCTAAAACATGTTCGCTGATTTCTAGCCAAACCGTTTCGGTCACTATGCCAATCTCCCGAATTAAAATATATATTACGAAAAAGAAATAAATTAAAGAATACGAGTATTAGACACCACACTATATATAACAAGGCATCAAACCCTACTGTCCACCATATCTCCACTGTTCTTCTATTCGAAAAACAGAACACGATGTTTTCCGGACAGATCGTGTGTGTTACTGGTGCAGGAGGCTTCATTGCTTCATGGGTTGTCAAGCTTCTCCTTGAAAGGGGTTACTTTGTCAAGGGAACACTTCGAGACCCAAGTAAGTTCACTTCTTCATAATTATATCTTTCTCTCTCTCTCAGAGTAAGAGAAGAAGAGCACAATTTCACATTATGTTTGTTGTGACAGATGACCCCAAGAACTTTCATTTGAAGATGCTGCCAGGGGCTAACGAGAGATTAATTCTTTGTAAAGCTGACATTCTTGATTACGAGAGTATTCTTGATGCAATCAGAGGATGCACTGGAGTTTTCCACCTAGCCTGCCCAGTTGTGAACGATTCTGTAAGCATTCTTCTGAATTTACCCAACAATCTAGAAATTTTGCTTCTTAAAATATCCAAAAACAAAATTTCTATTTCACTGGTATAAAGCTAGAACATCCCTACTACTCTGTAGTAGCCAAGTTTGCGTTCCATATACAATCGTCTCTAGTTTTATTCTTAAAAAGGTTTTCTCAAGGATATTGTAGAAATTTTTTAAAATAATTTGAAAATGATGACATAAATTTTATTTGAAGGAACAAGTACTGGAGCCAGCAATCAGAGGAACCACAAATGTGATGAAAGCCGCAGCAAAAGCAAAAGTTAGTCGAGTGGTTTACACTTCTTCAATCGCAGTAATATACATGGTAGCCAACAGGGATTCCGACAAGGTCATGGATGAGACTTGCTGGAGCGATCCTAACTATGTGAAGAGCATTCCGGTAATTTAATTAAAAAAGTTTCAACATGTAGTTATAGATATTATGACGAATTGATAATCATGGCATGGATTATTAATTGTGGAGTAGGACTGGTATGCTTATGGGAAGATTCTGGCAGAGCGAACAGCATGGGAGATGGCGAAGAAGACAGGGTTGGATCTGGTGAGCGTGATCCCTCCGATGACAATTGGTCCACTGCTTCAACCTACTAAGAATGTTAGTTCAGCTCATATTCTCTATTTTCTGAATGGGAGGCACCAGAAGTTTTCAAATGCTATACAGGGTTATACTCATGTAAAGGATGTTGCCATGGCTCATATTCTTGTTTATGAGAACCCATCCGCATCTGGGCGCTACCTCTGCATCGAGAGCGTACTTCATCGAGGAGACATTGCTTCCATGCTTCATGACATGTTCCCTTATTATCCCATTCCTACCAAGTAAGTAGAGACATCTCCAAGTCTTTTCATAATTAACTGCTTCATATGTTATGCTTGTATAAATGAAGATATATTCCTTATGCAATCTTGACATGGGTGGATGCAGGTGCTCAGATGAAGTGAATCCAAGGGTGAAGCCATACAAGTTCTCGAACCAGAAGCTCAGGGATCTGGGCCTCGAGTTCACACCTGTGAAGGAAGCACTGTATGACACTGTGATAAGCTTGCAAGAGAAAGGTCTGCTCACCTCATCACCCCAGCAACTGTGGTCACGATTTTGATGCTAGCTCAACCTTAATTGGCCGTTCAATTAGCCTGAATTTGTCTTTAAGCCCTGCAGCTGTTGCAACCACGTTATATGTGTGTGTTTTATGTTGAAGTTATATTTTTCAAGTTTTATTTACTTAAGATGATAAGTTTCAAATTTACCCCATCGAGATAATGAGAGAAATATTGGCAAGCTATGAAATTTAATGCAATAATTGTTAATATGTCGAAGGCTAAGAATGATAAAAGAAGAAGGTTAGTTTGCATCTTAAACATAACAGTACTTGTTCTGATCTCAGATCTCAGATGATCTCTCAGATCTTTTGCAGGGTTAATAATACCCATTGAAATGAGTATTCAACCAGAATTGTTTCAGGTCCTTCTGATCATACTACTACAAGTTCCAAATTTTAACCAGTAGTCCTTCCAAGTTGATATGCAGAGTTGAGTATATGTTCTTAGATAATGAATTTGGAAAGTGATTTTCAGCGAAACATGGTTAAAAATGATAATTGATGTAAATGTAACGTTGCATGCATAAAAGAAAGAAGAGATCTAATACATTATAAGAAAGTGTCGAATATGCATCCACTGTCAATATTGAATTATCTGGAACAAGGTTTTTCAATTTACTGAAGGACGCAGCCACGATAACTAATCCTTCTTTACATGACTTGTTGGTGAAATTCTATATATATATATATATATATATATATATATATATATATATATATATATATCATACTACTATAATAAAAGCATGTACTACTTTTTTCGTAAATCTTTTTCTGTCCTTTTCTGTCCTTATCATTATTCCAAATACCAATAATGTTGTACTATTTGTTATTTCTTTACTTATTTTTACAAGGATAATTTAGACATTTTAGTCATAAATTATTATTAATTTATCATTAATTTAATCCCTCTCTTAATTTCTCTCTCGACCTCTTTCAATCTCTCTCAAAGTCTATCACTCTCTATATCCCTCTCCCTCTCGAACTCTCTTTCCCTGAATCTCTCTCTAAATCACCACTCTCTCTAAATCTCTCTGACGACCTCTCTCAGTCTCTCTCAAATTCTATCGCTCTCTATATCCCTCTCCCTCTCGAACTCTCTCTGAATCTCTCTTTGAATCCCTCTCGATTTCTCTGAATCTCTCTCTCAATCTTTCTTTTCAGATAAAGATACATCTTATTCTTTCTCTTCTTGCTGTTTGTTGGGTGGGCTTAATTTGTTCATTAGTTTTAATTGATCGTGGGTTCCAATGATTTCTTTGATTAATTAGGTTTTTATGCTAATATTTTCTTGCCCTGTTTCCTGCAGTTTGATTTAGAAGTATGAACTTCAAAAACAGGAATTTGCCTTTGGAAAACAATGTTCAAAAAGTTACGATCAAGCTCGATACTCTTTTGAAACCTGATGGGTCTGATAAGATGGTTATTGAAGAGTCTATAAGTTATAATAATGGGAAGCTTGAAAACAGGAAACTTGAAACAACGATGTCGTTCAAAGATTTAGTCTCAAGAAGTGAGGAAGCTGAATTAGCTTCTTCAACTGATAACAAAGACGATGACTCTGTTCGGATTCAGAAACGAAAGATTTCTCTTCCTGAACTAGAACCATTTTTATTTGTCTCTCCAAGGCCTGTAAGTGAGCTTGATGCTGCTGTAGTTAATATTCAGAAAGTATATAAGAGTTACAGGACAAGAAGAAATCTTATAGATTGTGCTGTCACGGTGGAAGAGCTCTGGTTCGTCCTCCTTTTCTTACCAAAAATTGCCCCTTTTTTTTTCTAAAGATTTTGTTTCTTTTGATTTGTTTGGTTTGGTGGGTATTAATGGATGAGTTATTGCAGGTGGAAGGCATTAGATTTTGTTTCATTTGTATTTTTCTCTTTCATCTGATTTTCTAAATTTTGCAGAATTTACATCTGCAGAGGTTCAGAACAAAGTAATAACTGAAGAGATATTCTCTGCACCTTCCGCTGAATCGAAGGTAAGAGCTTCTTGAAGTAAACCCTTGCACAATTCAAGTTCTTCTTTTGGTATATTATTGTTAACTCATGTTCACAGAAAAGCAAGCTATAATGGGTGAGGTGGGTTGCCTTCTACTTCTCTCTTCCTCTCAATTTTAAAATTTGAATTCGATGTTCTGTTATATTCGAGAAATTTATTGGGTTTCTATGTATTTGTTCTCTCCTTGCAGAAAGATAATTAGAAGCCGAACGATGGAGAAAAGAAGGAAGATGGACCGATAATGGCGGTTTTGAAGGTCGACATGCATTGCGAAGGATGTGCCAAGAAAATAAAGCGGGCTGTCAAGGGTTTTCAAGGTATTAATCCACTCTCTATAACTTTTTTCGAAGTGCATGAATCATGAATCTTGTAATTTGGGTTATGCCCTATTCAATATTTGTGTTTGTATCTCCAATATTTTCTTGCAACTGAGTGATGGTCTATTCTTTAATCGATAACTTTTTTTCAACCGTATGCATCACCTATGCTCGAATGATTATCTTTTCTTTGTACAGTGGCACCTAGCAACATTCTGGTGCAGTTATGTAGAAACTGATTTTCTTTGATGTGTTACTGCAAGAGAATATCAGAAGGTGTGTGTGCATTATATATGATCCTTCACGCTCCAATCAAGGGGTTTTAGCTCTCAAGGCTATGAAGATGACGGACTCTTTCATGGATCTTCGTCGCAATAACAATTTTTCTAGGGAAAAGTTAGTGCTGGTTCCTTCATGTTGTTAATGTATGGAAGATTATTGCAAGTTCAAATCTCATCATATTTTCCTTCTCCATATCAGTTGAGAGAAAAAAAAATTGATGTGGGTGGAGTAGATACCGGTATGTTCTCAGTGACTCTTTGCACAATTTACATGTATAATTATCTGAAGTTTTGGTAGGATTGGTGATGTGCGTTTGAGTAATCAATTTTGGTCATGGTCCTGTCGTTTTGTGTTCATACATCAAAAGGCAAGAGTCATATTTGTTTACTGACTTGTGGAAGAATAGCTTATTCCTCATAGGGTTGCTTATTTCAAGAGTCAATTTTTAAGATTCCGTTAGTCTTTTATTTTTTATTTATTTTTCTTTTTTCAGGAAAAAAGTGTGAACTTTCCCCAACCCCACGATTTCAGTTTCTATTTTTATATTGTAAAAAAAAAAAAATCTAATTCTCTCCCATTCTTATAAAAAAACCATATTCTTTTTTTATAAAAGCCAAAAATCCTTATATGAGATTCATTTTTTTTTAGCTGATATTTTTCCAATATTCTTGATATATTGTCACCTTACAAGTCTCATTCTTCCTATCTAAAATCTAAAATAAAAAAATAAAAGAAAAAATAAACAAAATTTACCCCACTACTAAGGTTGGAATTCAACTCTTCCAACTATTTTTCAGCTTCCACTATTCAACGAAAAATTACCTTGTTCTTCTCACATTCTCCTTCCCTCCCTTTCTCAATTACCCATTTTTCTTTAACTTTTTCAAAATAATTACGTTATTCCTCCATTCACATTCTCCTTCCTCCCTTCATTGTCTTTTCCACTTTCCTTTTCTATTTTGAAAATACATCTCATCTTGGTTTATGTTTTTTTTAGTAAAAAAAAAAATTCTTTGTAACCTTTATATTTTTATTTTATTTAAATTTATAAGACCAAATCAAGAAAGATAATATTCAATAGATTTCACATAGATCACGAATCAGCATTCACACCCAAAAAAGGAAAAATAATTTCATTGAATATCCAATAAGGAAATCAAATTAAATTAATTTTAAAAAAAAATTACCATTCTTCTCACGTTCTCCTCCCCTCCCTCCCTCTCTTACCCACTTTCCTTTAACTTTTCCAAAATAATTAACTTATTCCTCTATTTGCGTTCTCCTTCCTTCATTCTCTTCTCCACTTTCTTTTTCTTTTTGAAAATATATCTCATCTTATTTTGTATTTTTTTCCAATAAGATTCTTACTTTTTAATTTATTAATATACAAGGAAATGAGCGTATTTCTGCATTTGTTTCTTTTTTTATCGCATGATTACTTTTATACTTATGATAGGACCGATCAATCTCTATTGTTTTTACCTTCATGTGCAGGTTTTCATGATGATAATAGAATTGTATTAAATTGCAAAGAGATATTAAAGACACTCCTGAATAAATAAGTATATGCATTGTTTGTCCCTCTTACTGCGTTTGCAAGTATTTAAATAATTCAGTACTATCGATTTTCTTTTATGTCATTGGCTATATTGGAAGTTATAGAGTTCACAAATTGCATCGAGTCCCTTTACAAAACCTTTTGATTACTTTGCTCCCAATCCCTTTGCAGGAAAAAGGAGGTGCAATGGGAGTCACTTTTGAAGATGCATCTAGGAAGTTCTAATATTTATCAAGTTACTTCACTTTTTCTCCTTCACCATCACTGATTTCAATTTCAACATCCTAAGGAGCTTTCTCATATTCTCTTATCTTCTATTTGCAGTCAACAAGCCATTGAAGAAAACCTTTCAAATATATACCCTAAATCCTTCATTTGAACTGCACAATGTTTTTCACTAACATGGTATTGTAATTTTTTTCCCGGTTGGGAACTTGGTAGATCTGTGTTGTATCAATCGTTTGTTACACTGTCAAATTGGTCTTTGTTTATCTATGTGCTTTGAACTGCCGCATCTTCTTTTACTTTGTTCCGTTTCTTAAGTTTAGAACATCTAAATATTTGAGTTGATCTTTTTGCACATATCCATTGTACCATTGAAGTACTACTATGAATATACTTAAGTGGAGCAATACTTCTTTCTTTAAAATGGTGATATTTGAGATTTAACGCATTGTACTTCAAGCTGGGTTTCCTTTTACAGAAGATAAAGCTCAAACATTTATGAAGAAATTTATCTTTACAAAAGCGGCATCCATGCTCAAATTTTACATAATAGAAAAAGCTTTTACAAATCTACATTAGGTCAGTTACTTGTGAATATGATGAATTTGTATTTTTAGGTTATTCTAAATTGCTTTTACCCTTTGGTGTTCTAATATAAATCTAGAATAAAAACTAAAGCATATCCAAGGTGCTATAAAAGAAGAATAAGCACGTCAAGATGCTATAAAAGGTTCTTCTCGTGTCTGTGCATATTATTAAATGAGTGAAGACCATGCTTTTGGTTGTTCTAGAACATTCTATTAGGGAACAAATTTCTAGAATATTCATGCATTTTAACATTGCTTCCTGTGTTTGGAGAATTACAGATTAATTGGTAAAATTTCAAAGATCTCACTCTCTTAATCCTTCATATATGGTCACGTGCATTTGCACGTGCGTAAGTTTGCTAGTATATATATATATATATATATATATATATATATATATATATATATATATATATATATATATATATATATATATATATATATATATATATATACTCAAAATAGAAGGGAGAATAATCCTTACCTGGATTCGCTTATCAAAATATAGAATTATCGCAGCGGAAGTAAATATGATTCCACATCCTCGTTCCTCCACAAAATTGTCATTGGTAAGTTTTCACAATCACGAGGAAAAAGAATGGATTCCACAGCTCAAATGCCGTGTGGATGGAAGAAAGCTGAAAATAAGACTAAGGAGAAGAAGATCCACGAAGAATTTCTCCTTTTTGCATTTTCTTGGAGAGAGAGAGAGAGAGAGCCGCCTTTCTGGAAATCTCATGTATCCGCAATGTGATCACCCAAGTGATACGGTGGCTACCAAAATATATAACCCTATATTTTATAACTGCCCTGTTATGGTATGTAACCCGAGAACCCCCTCAGGAGGAAACACACACCCATTTGGGTAAGTGTGTATCACACCCCCTTGGGAGGACTCGAAGAGCCCCTCGGGAGGGGTTGAAGAACCCCATCGGGAGGAAACACGCCCACTCGGGTAGGTGAATATCACCCCCTCGGGAAGAGTTGAAGAGCCCCCTCAGGAGGAAACACTCACCCACTCGGATAGTTGGATAAGACCTTCCCTAAGGGATCTTTTCATACTTGAGATAGGCTCGTGAAGTGAGAAGACACTCAATGCTAAGTCCAAGAATAACATTGGAGACGACCAAGTACTAGTCAAAAGGGTCAGTTAAAGATAACTATCCATCGTATCCACTCCGAAACGTGAGGAGGTGGATAATGGAATAACAACTCTATTAAGCCCAGTAAGGAAGGGAACGTGCTTCCTAAGGCAACTCACCCACTCTTCAACTAAATGGGTGAAATTAATGGAGACGCCGCCTCCAAGTAACCTCTATATAATCTCCATCCTAAGATGAAAAAGGTACGAGATTCAACTTACTATTAGTCTCTACACTTTGAGAACCCTCTCAAGGCCTTCTATTGTTGCTTAGACTAACTTGGGCGTCGGAGGCGGTCCCCCGACCAACACAAGGTCTAACCACTCTAATTTCCTTTGTGAGTGCAGGCGTCATACCCACTTGTATTCAGTTGGAGAAGCCTTCAAGAGGTCGTCCAACTATCCGGCTACGAAGAAGGTCTAGATGCAACACGCCCAAAAGTGAATTTTCAATTTTGCCCTTAGGCATATTATAATTAATAAAACCTAACATCTCCCACTTGCACAAGGGCAAGTGTTAATCTCTCTGTCACAGCGTGTCCCAGACACACATGTATATCTCAAATATGCACATTCGATCTCTCTATCACAGTGTATCCCAGACATACATGTATATCCCAAATATACATATGTGATTTATCTGCTAGGTATCCCTGATACATAGACCACTTGTGTCCACTACAAGAAAAAAGGGCAAAATGCAGTCGTAAGTCTAAAAGTGCCGCTATAAACCTTTCTTGGCATTTAAAAAATGCCGCAAAAAACGCTGGCAAAAGCAATGCCGTATTGTTTCCGTGGCACTAAATGCAAATGTTGGTAATGGTGACTTACAATGACACATTTACCGGCGTTTTCTAAAAACGCTGTTAAAAGTGATTAGTTGCGGCGTTTAGGAAATGCCGTTGTAGGCTATTTTTGCTGGCGTTTCTAAAAACGCCATTAGAAGTTGTTTATTGCGGCGTTTCCGTTTAGGAAACACCGCCATAGACTTTAGCATTATTTTTCGCCGACAATTTTTATAAATGCCGTTATTAGTGCTTTTTTGTGGTGCCATTATTAGTGGTTAAATGGGGTTCACTTTATTGCCGGCGTTTTTAATAAACGTCGTCATATGTGACTTATGCTGCCATTCATAAAACGCCGGGATAAAGAACTAAATTTTGTTAGTTCCCTCCTCCACATACTACGTGCCACCGAATTTACTTTAACAATATAATCATGAAGTAATCAAGATCGATACTAAAATCAAATATCATAACCAAGGTTACTCATACAGTAATATGAATGACATATATTCAGATCGTATTATCCCTATCCAAATCTCTAATCAATTACATTTCTTTTACAAGAGCACAACTGAATCCCTAATCCACTGCAACTCATGATATTGATTCCTGGCAATTACGAATCTTTACAAAATCACATGTCAGTTATTAAACTTAAAAGATAAATCCAGTGTCAGGTTCAAAAACAGGAAGTCTCATCGATCCAAATTTTCAAAATCCCACCTTCTCGGTTGTTGTCCAACAAGAAATCAGTCTAATGCTAACAGAGACACCTATGGGCTATAGAGTGACCTCTTCGAAGAACCAAATCAGCAAGAAAAGGATCCATCTGCGCCACTCTTGGCAACAGCTTGGCCAGAGGAATTCCTACTGAAGCATTGCCTCCTGTTTGTAACCAAATGTCATCAATCAAAGCTTCCACCACTGCTCTCAATGATGTAGTAACAGCATTTCTGAAGGCATCATTGCAAGAAAAGTTGGAAGAGTAAGTATCAAAAGATACCAAACAAAAATTAGTTGAGAAAGATGAAATAAGCAAGTATACCACATAAGAACACTGCGTGTCTCCACCATGAGTTGATCGACCTTTGAAACATCAGGTATATGAAAATATCCAGTATATGCTCAATTGTATCATGAAGTAGGGAAGTACTAAACAGATCCCTCAGCTGTTTTCTGCATGTGGAGATGACTAGAATAACACGTAAACAGATCACCAGAGAACAGCCCATAAAAACAGACTGAAGGAATCTAGATCAACCTAACCAACCAATAAACGGGATCTCGCCCCTTGAGAACTTCAGCCACAGCAGTCTGCATGTGAGGGGAAAGAGGCAAGCATGAGGGCTGGCGAATGCATTGGCGAACTTGAAATTCAGTGAAGGTATCATGTCGAGAGCAAGAATTATAATTAATAATAAAAAGAGCAACTGTTACTGCGACCATGCATGGATCTTTTCCATTAACATTTAACCAGTGAAAATTTTAAACTAATTTTATAAACTTAAAGGGAAATCATTTAAATGATCAAAGAAGATGCCATATAATGAGTCTTACAGAGCCCGGGGTGAAAGGAGTAGCATAATTTGGCCATTGGTGCTTTCTCATACAGGTTCTCAAGTATGGATCGCAAGATAAGTAGAGATTCTTAACAAGAACAGCATTAGATCCCTGAGGAACCTTCAAGTTGATACTTACAGTGTTCAGAACCATGTCCGTCTCTTTGATAAAGCCTGTGTTGTAGTCCCTGAAGATTACTTGTTTGTTACTAATTGCTTCCTTTCCCTGCTTCGCCATTTCTGATGGAAGGAAACAAAGTGGCTATTTTGGGATTTGGATCCATAGTTCAGGAATGCATTGAAGCTGCGGATATACTTTACTCTCATGGCGTAATCGTTACAGTTGCTGATGCTAGGTTCTGCAAACCTCTTGATGCACAGCTTATAAGAAATCTGGTTACTGAGCATGAGATCGTGGTAATTAACAGTGGAGCAGGGTTCCATTGGAGGATTTGGATCTCATGTGTCTCACTTACTAAGCTTGAATTGACTTTTGGATGAGCACCTCAAGGTATTAATCTCCCTAGCTTTCACAAAGCCTTTCAAATCCCTTAAAGAAATGCTACCCCTGAACCTTGCTGATTCTATGGAGCTTCTTTGAATGTTTGCAGTTGAGATCATTGGTGCTACCTGACAGATACATTGATCAGTTCACCAAAAGATCAGATGGAAGAAGCAGGACTTACTTCAAAACACATATCTGCTACTGTATTTTCTTAATAGTTTTTATAAAGCAACTATAATGTTTACCCCTTAACTAAATTAGAACTTGGGAAGCTGAAGACAAGAGGAAGAAGTTGAAAGACTAAATTAGTTTTTAAGTTAAAGTCGTAAATAACATATTATTTAGATATTTAGATTTAAGCATGTGTCTTTAGTTATTTAGATTTCAAATCAAGAGTCCAAGTTAGGTTGTGGGATCCTTGTTTGTTAAGGATTCCCACAGTGTGTTTAGTGTTAGTGTCTTTTACTAGGCAATAAATAAGCCTATTATTTCTTTGAGTTTGAGAATCATGGTTTCCTAGTTGAGGGGGCCATGGTTGAGTGAAAAGTTTTGTCTAAGGATCAGCATTCTAGCATCGATTCCAACTTCTTCTTCATTCGAGCAATCTTCAAGCATTCAACAAGAAGCTTTTAGTCACTCTAGCAGCAGCCACGTAAGCACAGAATTCCCCCACCCACATTCCTTGCCTCCTATCACTCTCACAAGTCACAGCCCTCCCCCTCCCTTCCCCTGTTTTGCGCAAGGTCTAGGAACCCCCTCCCTCCACTGCAGACCCTTTCAAGCCCTTCCTCACCCCCAACAGCACCCTTATCACCCTCCCCTACTGCCTACAACAGTCCCAGCCCCTCCCCCACCTCTCCCCTACCCCCTCTCCTCCCCTGCAGCTTCAAAACCCCATGCCCTGTAGTTTCCTTTTCCCTAGCACCTTTAACTTTCTTTTTCTCTCCCTAGGATCACACCTACCTGGATGGGGGTCCAAACATCGACCGATGAACAGCCCTGACCCAACCACCCCTCCCCATGACATGGCAAAATTGGGAATTCGGGTTTAAAAACCCTATTTTATGTTTCAACTCACCTCTAAACGTATTTCTAATGCTAGAGTGGGGTTGAGGCTTGGGGAAGAGGAGAAACCAAGAAGAGTAGATTCCATCCACCCAAAGGCACTTTGTGACCCGGATCGTCACGAGAACATTGAAAAATGTAAGAATCCTTCAAACCCTCTTCTTTAAACATAGGTTTGTGGGGTTTATTCATATTGAAGGTTTGATTTCAGTAATTGAAGCATGTTAGGTATATTGAATGCTCATAAATAGTTGTATTTATGCTTCTCTCTAGGTTGTGGTTTGTGCTAATCGTTGCAAACGATTTTGTGTTTTGGCTCTCAAAGATGCCCACGGGCACTCGCGAGAGCCAAAATTGGACTTTCTAATTGGGTCAAATTGATGGTACCCTTAGGAACCTATTGCTGCCAATTAGATATTCCCAAAGTTTCATTTCGATTCGACTTTGAATCGGTGGCGAAATAATGAATTTCGCCTAAATTAGGTTGAAAACGACGAGTTTGAACCTATATGGCAGATTGGGCTTTTGTTGAGTGATTTTGGAAACACTTCTAAAACCCAATTGACTTCTAATTAATGTCTATTAATCTTCTTACATGATTAGGATTTTTGTGAGTATAATCACAAACTCTTGTGAGCGAAATTGTGACTTTGATGAATGAAATCAAGTTAGAATGTGAGGAATGACTAACCATGTTTTGTATTATTAAGTATTGATATTTTTATTCTATTGGTGATATAAATTGCTTTAAATTGATATCAATCATGATATGCTTGTGTGTGACTTTGCACAAACGAAAGGTAAGGCTGAATGATTGGGTATTATTCTTTATTTTGAATCTTATATTATTGATATGAAAATAATGACATTGAATGAGATTATTCCTCTTATCCTATTTTACCAACTAGGGTTGTGGTTTCGCCCATTACCCTAGTGACTTTATGTGATTGCATCTAGACCAAACTACATTAGGTGTCTAGAAGGGTTAGGCTGGGAATCCCTATGAGTACAACTACCCTTCCGATAGGGGTATTAAAATCGGTTAACCCGTGATGCCAGTGGTTGGGTCATGTGTGTCAAGCAGGCCCACTGTCATTGTAGTTTGGTAAAATTGCATATAATAGATAAGGGCTCTTGGGTGCTCTAGACAAGTAACCAACCCGTGAGAGGACATGGAGAGTATCATGTACGTCCATTATATGTGAATGGCCATTGGGTTAAGGAATGGGATCCAACAGATGCCTCCCATTGAGGATTCCATTCATAGGTGGGAAGGTATTGAACCAAAAGGGCACTAGGCATGAGGGGAATATCGAACCATATATAGTACGAGACCATAGGACCTTGCATTGGGCCTAGGTATAACCTTAACATGCATCAAGTCTCATATTGTGAAATCCAACACAAACCTAACCTAAACACCCTATCTGTTTTGGGTGATGAAGGGCTTTTTTGATGTTTGATCTTGAAGTTGGACCTTAAGTACAGTGTTATTATCCTTGGAAGGTCCTAGGAAGTCAAGTCAAACCTCTCTCTTAGTGTAGATCCAAAGACCCGAAGTGAAGGGAGAAGACTTTGTGGGCCATCTCAGTAAAAGACATGGTGTTTGACCCAAAAATTGATGATGGTGTTCCCTTATTGAAACCTTACTTGATTTGTAGTTGAACTGCACATTGAAGAAGAAGAACTTGGTTGTTGGATGTAGAGCCTATTGGGACATGGTTTGAAGGCATCCCTTAATGCTAGGTATGTAGTTTGATGTGTTGAAAGAAGCACATCCAAAGATATTGAAGATAGGCCTATCAAATCCCATTTCTAGAGTTGTTGACATGGTTAGTCAACTGATTGGTCGACTGGCCAGTCGACCAACCAATCGAGCAATAGGGTTATAATGGTCAAAATTGGAAATCCTGATATTTTTGGGACTTTTATGCTACCTAAAGGGGGTGGGGACCCCGTGTTTTTCACTCACAATCAGTTCTAAGCCTCTAGAGAACATGGGAAGAACCCTAAAACGTCTCCTCCAAAGCCAAGGAAGATCCTCAAGCATCCGTCTGAGTTCCTTTATCATTTCTTCTTCAAAAAGGTTAGTAATCGATTCGTTTCTTCTTTGATTCATTCTCTCTTCTACTCTTTTGATCTCTTGACTATAAGAAAGGTATTACACTACTGTAATGGCCTCTTCTCTAAATCTATTAGCCCTAGAGTGAATTCCCCAATTCACTCTATGTTCTTGAAGCCATATGGCAAGGATTCTTGAATTTGATTTTACCTAAGATCTTTATTACTCTCTCATTATTTTTCTAATGATCTTGGTGATTGTGGGAAAGTCTCACACCAGTGTTACAATCTTTCCTTCTATCCCCATGATTGTTGGGTTGATCTCCCTATTTTTCTTTGTACCTTGAGAATCTACTATTGGTTGGGTAACCCTCATGAGAGAATATCCAAATTGGGCAACCCTCATGAGAAAGTATCGAAATTGTGAACCCTAGTTTTATTTAATTCATTGGATCCTCCCCAACACCTTTTTGATTGTATATTCTTTGCTTCTCTTTGCCTAGGGTGAATCTTTATTCTCCCTAGTCTTCCCGTGGGATACATGGATTCTAGTTGGTAAAACCCTAATTGTATGATTGGAATTTGTTTCCTTTGACTTTATTTGAGAACCTTGTTTTCTCTCATTGTTAGACCTTTCCAATATCTGTCTTGATTTTGAAATACTATTCTTTCTTTCATAGAGTGAATTCCCCAATTCACTCTATGTTCTTGAAGTTCTTAAAGCCATATGGTGATGTTTCTTGTTTCTTGATTTTACCTAAATTCTTGATTACTCCCTTTTAATTGTTTTTCCTACAAAGTTGGTGGTTGAGGAAAAGGTCTTACACCAAGGTTACAACCTTTCCTTGGATCTCCATGATTGGTTGGGTGAATCCCTTTTCTTTCTTATCATGAAAAACCATAGTAGTTGATTTTGGGAGGAACCCTTGGGTAACCCTCATGAGAGGTAAGCAAATTGGGGAATCCAAATCCACTTTTAATTTATTGGATCCTCCCCAAAGCTTTTCTTGATTATGATTTCTTATTCTTTATTCTCCCTAGCCTTTCCATAAGAGCCATGGGCTATTTATGATGAACCCCTAATGTTATGGCTCAACCAAGATCCTATCTTTTGACCATGATTTGATGCTTTGACCTTCTTAGATAGTCTTAATATATTCTAGGAAGCTCCCTTTCGAATTCTGGACCAATCGGACTTCAAACGAAGAAGTTATGAACAATTTAGGGTTTGCAACCCCGTACTGTTCCATTGGTCGACTGGACCAACCTACCAACCAAGCCAGTAGCCTCAAATCTACTCTATTTGCTTCCATTTGACTTCTAACCTTCTAGGTCTTGTTCCTAATTATTATTTTATGCTTGTTTAGGTTTTAATTGCTAGTCTTGGACCTCTTCCTCATTATTCTTCGGAATTCTACGAAGTTACTTAAGGTAAGGATGGTTGATCCCTAATAACCTAATATGCATGTCATTGAATTAGATTACATGATCATTACTACTGCCATATCAACTTTCTTATATTTGTATTGCTGTTGTAGTTTCTCAACTACAATAGTACTTGTTCTTATAATTCAATTGTTATTTCAAATAAGTATGAATAGTTACTTACTTATGTTTTATATTATCAGTTGTGCTTGTGAATGACTGATTGGGAATGTGATTGGGGATTGGGGAATGCCCTTTTGGCATTTATGTCTTTGGACACTAGTGGAGGTGGTATGGGAAATTTTCCTATGGTGCCCCTTAACGCTTTCCCTGATTACTGGTTGACATACCTGGAAGTGTTTGACTACGATGTCCATATTATACATACCCGATCGGAAGGGAATTGAGACTGAGCAACCTATGGTAGCAATGGGGATTTGTGGGTGCTCAAGACCAGTGAGTTATATCCGTGAGAGGACATGAATCACATTGTGGATATTCGTGAGAGGCCATTCATTGGTATGGTTGCAGAAGTGGAACATGGGACCTGGAACTCAAGACCGATAACCAACCCGTTAGATGAACACAGAACTTCCTATTAACTTGATGTAACTGACCAATAGGGTTGACGAGTCCGTAATCCGAGTTGGTTGTAGCCATAGGATATGTTGACTTTAGGGTGAAGGATACCAGAAAGGATCGCCCGAGGTGAGGAATGGAAGTATCTGGAGCTAAGTTGATATAACCAAGTAGAAGACTTGCATTTGGCTAGGCTTTACCTTGACATGCGCCAATACTTAGACCAATGGTGATGTGAGAGAGCAATGACCTAAACCCCAACCATGGAATGTCCGAGAGGGATGCAAGACCCAACTACTACCAGCAGACCCAAGATACCAAGATGGTTGAGGGGGAGTGATTTGAGACCTACCCAAAGAAGTATGGTGCTATGACTTAAAGCATGTCTGCCAATAGAGACCAGCATACATAGAGTTAGAAGCATATTTGCATTGTCTTTTCATATCATTTTGCATTCTGTATGATTTGCTTTCATGTGTTATTATGTTATTATGGATTGAACTGCCTTGCTGAGTTCTTTTGAACTCATTCCTTTTTACAACTTCTTTTGTTAGACTTTCCTGCAAGTACTACTACTATTGACTATGATGGTCAATACTATGAAGACCAAGTTGATGATTCATATGGTACTCAAGGTACTGGCTACGGTATATATGTCGGTGAAGACTACCAGTACGAGACTGATACTTATCAAGATTAATTCGACTCTTGCACCTGTGTGCCAGCGATGGGACATCGTCTCATTCTCTTTTATATCTTTATTAAATTCGTTGAGACCTTAGTTGTTCGTTCCCCTTTTATTTTGGGAACCAGTTGTAATCTTTCTTTTGCTTTTGATCTACTTTTTCGCTGCTGCTGTAAAGTGATTTTCCGCCTCACTCTACACTTGATTGGTATCATTTTCCACACTCTGATGTTCTTTTGTGATCCTTCTGGGATCCTTTCTTGATTTTTATTATTAAATTACTTGAATACAATGATTTGTTCTTGCTTTTGATTATGTTATTGTGTTAAGTGGATATGATCATTCCTAAACTTGATCTTCGGGGTTGTGGATCACACACTTGTGTATTCCAGATAGGGTACCGGCTGGGTGGATGTGACACATACCAAACAGTGATGTGAAAGAGTGCTGACTTATAACTCCAACCATAGCTTGACAAACTTTACCCAACAACCGTGGAGAACCCAATAGACATCTCTTGCTGAGGGAGAGTGATTGAGACCACCCAAAGGAGACTGGTGTTTTCTTATTGCGTGTCTACCTCAAAGACTTCATGGTAGAGTTAGGAACATATCATCATAACCATACATTATCATATTTTCCCATTCATTTTATTATCATCTTGTGGACATGATATGGACGTTATGGTTGAATGCATGACATGAATGTTAGTTAATCTCACTCAGTTTTGTGGAACTCATTCATTTATTTGTATGTGTTCTTTAGACTTTTCTATAAGTTATGGGGACCCCACTCCCATGGAGGATCCATTGCCGGTAGATTACCATGAGGAATTAACCGGAGAAGAAGTGGACGCACATGACGCTTCATGCCCGTGTCTGAATTGATCTTATGGATTTGGCTCCCAGTAGGAATATTCTTAGATTATTCTGCTGAACAAACTATCCTATTTTCTTTTCAAAACTTTGATGTTATGTCTTTTGGATTTGAACCTTGGATGATTGTAATTGATATTTCATATTTTGGAATTTGATACTTGAACTTGATTTATTCTTGTCCTTTTAATTATGCTATATCATATGTTATATGGAATTGTCACTGAACCTAGGTCTTGTGGTGCATCACCCCATAGGTATTCGGGTATGATCAAATCCGGCTGGGTGGGGTGTGATAGGATATGTCATAGTGGGGCCCATGGAGGTTGCTGGAAGTTGCTTCCCATTGTATCCATTCACCGAATTGTCCATCACATAATTGTGCACAAATAAGCTATGGAATTGGAAGAATATTAAGGAAGTTGAGTTTGTCAAATTGAATTTTAAGTTGGCACAGTCACTGATCATGGCCTAGGATCCCACAGTAGAAACAAAACATAGGTAGTTTAGTGTATTGTAGGTCAATCCAAATTGAATTAGTGCCAACTCTATTAATCTTCATTCTAGATCTAAAGGAGGAATTAATTTTTAGTTGCACTCTAATCGCCAATGGTTTCCGTATATTGTTAAGCTTGGAGGGGATGCAAGTAGTGATGAAAATGCCCAATTTATGATCAATAAGTTGTGCCTTTCACATGGAATGAAGAGAAGAGGGGAGATTTAATATTTGCACCCATATCTCAATGGGGTTGAACTGCAAACTTTCAAATGGTGTGTTGGGTTTCCAATTTTGGAATAGGGCATTTTTCACTATCCATGACCCTTGCTTTAGTGCAATTATGATTTCCTCCAAATTAGCTAATTGGGTTAGGTACAAATGACCCCAAATTTGATGCACCTCAAGCTCCCAGAATAGGTTCCATGCCATTGCCGAGGAGCATGCTATTGTTGCTGCATTGATTCACTTGTGCGATAGTATTTTCTCTACTAGTACTATTGTCTAATCAAAGGGCTTTAGGAAGGCATCAACCTCCATCGGGGATGAGAAAACTTCTGGAACAGTAACATCTAGCGACAAAGGTGTCGTTCCCTCTAGAGTCCTGATCTTCCATCCTAGACTAGGAGTTCTCTCACACTAAGAGCAACATGAAAGAACAACACTACATCAAGAAAACTTGAATGTTAATGTATATATTTGATGAGAAGACTTTCGGAACAGTAACATCTAGCGAAAAAGTTGTCGTTCCCTCTAAAGAGTCATAATCTTCTATTGATACGGAATCTCGCTCGTCATTCCCTGACACATTCTTGCAAAACATGTGCTCGACCTTGGGTGGTCGAGGTACATCTCCGACGAGCAAGTCAGTACCAATGATATGATCTCAACTACTCAATAGAGAATTCAAGTAATTGATCACACAGAATATGAATGCTTACCCCATTATGTTTACCTGAGGTGTTTATATAGTGTAAGATAGTAGAGTTATATTCGGAATGTGACTCTAAGATGAGTTGCTCTAGGAAAGTAACTCTATAAAGAGTTATTTACCTAAACTTCTCTTTTCATCAAGTTGATAGATGATAGGAGTCTACCTTTGTCAGGTTCCCTAAACATGTTAGGTGAATATGTTTGTCGTTATGGTCGGTTCTTCCATATGCAGCCTGGTCGAACCAAACTATATATAATGATTGGTCGGACCGTTCACTAACCAGTTTAGACCAGAGTATGTAAAATGAACACTTATTAACATAAGCCCCCTAGTCCATTGAGTCTGAACACATAGTGTTCGGCTCAAAGGATTAAGTGATTCCCGTGTGCACATATTTGGTCGTTTTGACCAGGAACTTCATGGGGAAATGTAACGTCTTCATCATGAGTAGCCGTCATTGGCGCACGACTCTCAATGCACGTTTTCCGAGATCCATGCAATAGTTGCCACGTGTCTCTCCCATCATGTCGTATTTAATGATGGCTATGGATTTCAAAGGTTGGTATCCTAATCACCGTCCATTTTCTTCTTTTGAGGATCATTGGATCGGTATATAACTGTATTTAATTTGAGATCGTTGATGTTGATCTTGTAGACACCATTGATGTGGAATCTTTATTGACTATAAATATATTCTTCTATCTTCTTCTTCGTTTTTACTCAACTTCATTTCTTCTCTGCATCTTCTTCCTACGATTGTTGAGAAACAACGGTCTCTATTTCTCCTGTTGAAGGCTTTGTTTTTCTTCCCTCCTTCATTTTCTCCAGACGACCTCATACGAGTAAGTATTTTCATTACTTTTTCATCATGTTTTCTATTTGTAGTAGCAGTAGTATTGCCTTTTATTCATGAATCCTTATGTATTTCTCTTTTGTTTTGTTTTGTCCTTGCGTATGTATTCCTTTCCTTTTCTTTGTAATTATCATCCTTTCTTATTCCTTAGAGAACCATGGTAGTTTTGAAAAAAGGCTCTGCCTTAGCAGGTCATAGTAGAAGCTTAGGTAAAAAACCGTCTGGTTCTTCTCTTCTAGTTGAACCGCATCCCGAATAGACAAATAATCCCAGGCTCAGTACTAGTGGACTATCCAAGGAACCCTTTGAAGATCGTTATGGTTGAGAACCCTCTAGTAACGACGGTGAGGAGGTTGACATAGAGTCCCAACCTAGAACTATAGCCCTTAGTGCCCGAGCATGTTTTAAAGCTGATCGCAAGAAGTGGAAAGATAGCCTGACCTTCGAAGAATATAAACTCGAGCAAGCTAAGGAGTTGACTCTCGACCATATAGATTATGATCCTTACTCCTCGGGCCCAGACTTCCTTCCTTCCCAAATGACCAAAGAAAGGTTAGATTATCTTAAACAAAAATATAAAGTTCCTTCTGATCATATCCTCCGAGTACCGACCCCTAAAGAAAGGACGAACTCTCCTCGGCCCGGGGAGTTTGCCTTGTATGAGGATGCCCTTAAGAGTGGCTTTCGTCTTCCCGTCCATCCTTTGTTTTGGGAAATCATGCTTCACTTCCATATGTGCCCAGGAATGTTCGTACCCAATAGCTGGCGCAACGTCATATGTTTTTGGGGCTTTTGCCAGGGTAAGAAAGTGAATGTCCGACCATCTCTTCCTTTGTTTCTTCATTTTTTCATGACGAAGAAACAAGAACAAGATGGGTGGTTCTACTTGTCTAAACGAACATCTTGCCAATGTGGTTGGGAAGGGAACTTTGTTGGGATAGGCACCCTTCCGTCCAATACGAGGGGGTGGCGACCCAAATATTTTTTTGTTCGACCTCCTACTGCACCTACTTTTCCCGTGTACTGGGTTCGTGGTCCGGCCGATGGATCAAATGATTTTCGTATTTTGACTGAGGCTGAGGAGCGTGCCAGGCAGCGGAATCTTCGGCTTCCTTCTATGGACAGGAACATGTTTGCCGTCCATGGTTACTGTCCGGAATACCCCCAATGTATTGAGCCATTGGAGGTTCCTTCTCGGTAAGTTATCCCTTGTACTGTATGTTTTCTTTTGTTGATTTGTAGATGTCACATTGGTCGGGACTAATTGTGTGTTTACTTTCCAATGAGGCTCAATCTAGAGGCTTGTGAACAAGCTACCGAAGCTAAAGAGAGGATTCCGACCAAACCTGATCGAATTTGCTCGGCTAAAGACAAATAGACTTTGGAGACTTCCTCAGCATCAAAGAGACCAAAAAGCTCCACCGATCTTCCTCCTCGGGCGTCTAAAAAGAAAGCCCCCATGTCTTTCATGCCCGAAACAGGAGGAGATGAGGATGTTCTTCATGACTCTTCGTTGGAGTCGGGCACTGAATCTCGACCATCTGTTGCATCGTCTACGTGCTTCCCAAGTGGTCTCTAAACTCTGATTCCTTTGTTCTGAATAATCATAAAGATGGGAATGAAGTTGCAAAGGAGTGGTTGTCGAGATTTGCTCTTCCTACCGACCAGAAATTTTTGAGAGACATTGGCTCTTCCCGAACACAAGATGTGATGACCAAGTCAATTCTCCTTTCACCCGAGTAGTTTGTCTTCATTTTTCTTTTATATGTTATGAATTTATTTCCTTCTGCCAAGTTAGTACGCGCATTGGGCCAAGCCTGGACGGGAAATAGAAGTTTCCCGGAGAGACTTAGTGGCCATTCATATGCTTGAAGGTAAAGTGAAGGAGTTGAGCGCCCAAGTAGAACGCCTGACCGGTGAGAAGGCTGAGATGAGTGCTCGGGCTAAGTTTGCTAAAAGTCAAGTATCCTCGTATAAGTTAGAGGTTGATGCTCTTAAGACTTCTTTGGAAGGTACGCTGTTCGGTAAGGCAAGGTTTGTTCAGTCATGAGTCAAGTAGTTGTTTGTCAACAACTGCTCAGTCATAACCCCCTACCCCCAGGGCATAAGAACTTGGTATGATGGAAAATCTTTGAAGTTTTCATGCCTAAGGAATGTTAGGTCTTTGCTGCCTAATAATTTTAGGTCTTTTCTACCTAAGTAGGTCTTAGGTCTTTTTCTGCCTTAAAATTCATAGGGCCTTCCTAATAATTTCAGGTCTTTTCTGCCTAATTATATTAGGTCATTTCTGCCTGAGAATAAATCTTGGGACTTTCTGCCTAAATACATTAGGTCTTTGTGCCTAAGCATAGCATTTCAGCATCTTAGGTCTTTTCCGCCTAATTATATTAGGTCCTTCCTACCTGAGAATAAATCTTGGGACTTTCTGCCGAAGAATAAATTTTGGGACTTTCTGCCTAAATACATTAGGTCTTTATGCCTAGGTCTTTCTGCCTAAGAGACTTAGGTCTTATCCGCCTAAGAATCTTAGGTCTTATCCACCTAGAGACTTAGGTCTTTCTGCCTAAGAGTCTTAGGTTTTATCCGCCTAAGAGACTTAGGTCTTATCTGCCTAAGAAACTTAGGTCTTTCTATATGTCTAGTCGAATTGATATGAAGTCAAGTAGCAACTTGTATGATTGTCTTCATTTATTTGATGAACTAAAAAAATTTGAAATATTGGGATTATGAGTCTCCCATATTGACTACACACTGAAGTAAATAACAAAACTGAAGTAGATAACAAAATTTGTCATGTCTGCCACATTCTTGGTGGCTATGCTCATTGATAGTATTTTCGGAAATTGTTTGAATTCCAAGATCGAGGGATCTTATCGCTTGTTTCTGGATCTTGTAAGTGATATGCTCTAGGGGTGACTTGTCGTATGACTATGTATGGTCCCTCCCAATTTGAGGATAATTTCCCTTGATTAGTTGGGTCTAAAGTGGCCGTTCGGCGAAGCACCAGTTCACCAGGCAAGTATTGTTCATTCAGAACCTTGGCATTATAATATGTTGCTATTCTTCGCTAATATTCTTCAAGTCGGAATTGGGCTTTGTTTCTTACCTCATCGATCAGATCCAAATTAGTTTGCATTCCTTCGATGTTTGCTTCTTCTTCGAATTCCATTTCTCGAAGTGATCCAATTTGTATTTCCACTAGGACTCTTGCGTCTGCTCCGTAGGCTAGTCGGAATGGTGACTCTCCAATGGTCGTCCTGGGTGTTGTTCGGTACGACCACAGTACGCTAGGTAGTTTGTCTACCCATCTTCCTTTGAGTTGGTCGAGCCTCTTCTTAAACCCATCGAGCATAGTTCTGTTAGTAAACTCAACCTAGCCGTTACTTTGAGGATATGCTACTGAGGAAAACATGTGCTTGATCCCTTGTTCCTTACAAAATGTTGTGAATGCTACATTCTCAAATTGTTTTCCGTGGTCGATCACCATATTTTTGGGACTCCATATCTGTATAATATGTTATGCTTGACGAATCGCTTCATCTGCTCGGTATTGATAGTTGCAAGGGGTTCAGCTTCTACCCACTTTGTAAAATAGTCCGTTGCTACTACCAAGTATTCTCTTTCTCCCGATGCTTCTGGTAACTTCCCTACCAAGTCTATTCCCCATCTTGCGAAAGGTATTGGGGATAGAATTGATGTCAAGGGAACTGCTGGTGTGTGGGAGACCTTTGCGTGTGCCTAGCACTTGTCGCATTTTTTAACAAAGTCTTTGGCATCCTCTTCTAAGGTCGGCCAATAAAATCCTTGACGTAAAATTGTATTAGAGAGTGTTCGGGATCCTACGTGAGATCCATAGATCCCTTCGTGCACTTCTCTTAAAACTTTTGTAGCTTCTAGTGGGCCTAGGCATCTTAGAAGTGGTCGGGTGAAGGATCTTTTGTATAATAATCCGTCCCTGATTGTGAACCAGGCTACTCTTTGTCTTATTGCTCGAGCAACTTTTTGGTCTTCTGGGAGCTGGTCGTTCTCTAGATAATGTATGATCGGCTCCATCCAACCTTGCTCGATTGAAATTTGCATGTGGTCGACCATGTTTATACTGGGGCTAGTAAGCTCTTCTAAGTAGACCACAGGTGCTCGAACATCCATACCTTCCGTGGCCAAGCGAGATAATGAATCTGCCTGGTCGTTTTCTGCCCTTGGTACTTGAGTAATTTCCAAATATTGGAAGTACTGTTTGTAATTGTTGACCAGGTTCAGGTATTTCTCCATTCTTCTTTCTTTGGCTCCGTAGACTCCCTTGACCTGATTTACAATCAGTTGTGAGTCACTTTTGATTTCTAGATGTTGAACGCTTAGAGCTTTGGCCATTCTCAGCCCTGCTAACATGGCTTCATATTCAGCCTCGTTGTTAGATGCTTTAAACTTGAAATGAAGGGCATATTTTATTTCAAATCCCCCTGAACTTTTCATTAATAAGCATGCTCCGCTTCCTTGTGAATTGCTTGATCCGTCTACGAACAAAGTCCATCTTTTAATTGATTCTGCAACTTGCTCGATTTCATCCTGGCCTAACTCTTGTGTTTCAACAATGAAGTCTGCCAGGGATTGAGCTTTGACACTTGGTTGGGGCTTGAATTCTATCTTATGCTTGCTCAATTCTACCTGCCATGTCACCAACCTCCCTACCAGGTCTGGTCGGTGCAGAATCTTTTTCAGTGGTAAATTCATCATCACTATAAATCTATAATGGGATGAGATTGGAAATATGGACGGAGCTTTCTGGCCACTACAACTAGTGCCAAAGCTTGTTTGTCCACGTCTGGATAGCGAGTCTCTGCATCATTTAGAACATGACTAACATAATAGACAAGTTGTTGTATATTACCTTCTTCTTGCACGAGAACAGCACTAACCGTGACCGATGATGTGGCCAAGTATAATTGTAATTCCTTTTTGTTGGTCGGCATCACGAGCAAAGGTGGTCGGGATAGGTTTTCTTTTAGTTCCTCAAATGCTTCCTGACACTCATCATTCCAGATGTTGCCTTTTTGATTCGCTACCTGCTTTAAAACTTTGAAGAATGGCAGGCATTTTTCCCCTGATCTGGAAATAAATCTATTTAGCGCTGCCACCCGACCAGTTAGGCATTGGACTTCTCTGATGTTTCTTGGTGGTTTCATGTCCAAGATTGCCTTGATTTTCTCAGGGTTGGCTTTGATTCCTATTTGAGACACCATGAATCCGAGGAATTTTTCAGAAGACACCCTCGAAAGCGCACTTTTCAGGGTTAAGCTTCATCTTATATTTTCGAAGTACTTTGAATACTTACGTTAGGTCAGTCAGATGATCTTTCTTTGAGATGCTTTTTACCAGCATGTCATCCACATATACCTCCATGTTCCGGCCAATTTGATGTCTGAAGATTTTGTTTTCCGCTCTTTGGCATGTTGCTCCCACATTTTTTAGACTGAAAGGCATTACTTTATAGTAATAGCTGTCCCTATCAGTCATGAATGTTGTGTGTTTTTCATTCTTTAGGATGCATAAGGATTTGATTGTATCCTGAATACGCATCCATAAAACTGAGCATTTCATGCCCACCCGTTGCATCTATGAGAAGATCGATCCTTGGGAGTGGATAGTGATCCTTCGGGCAAGCTTTGTTGAGATCTGTGTAATCAGTACACATTCACCACTTCCCATTTGCTTTTTTGACCATCACCACGTTAGCCAGCCACTTTGGGTGATCGGTTCGCTTTATAAAGCCAGATTGTCTTAGTTTTTGCACTTCGGTTCGAATGGCTTCATGCTTCTCAATGGTGAAATTTCTTCTTTTTTGAACCACATGAATGGCCTGTGGATCGATACAAAGTTTATGTTTAGCAACCTTCCTGTCAATCCTAGGCATAGCTTCTGCCGACCAAGCGAATACGTCAGAATTTTTCTTTAGAAAATCAGTGAGCCTTGATTTGAAATCTGCTTCTTGTTCGGACCTCATCATTGTGCCTTGCTCCTTCTAGTAGGGATTGAGGTAGATTCTTTCTAGCTTTTCCATCGGCTCAAATCTTTGCAAAGTTTCTTCATCGCGGTCGTCCCTTACTTCAATAGTCATTGTTGAGTTCGTTCTTATCTTCTTTCGCATGTAGTTGTTGTAACTTTGCCTGCTAGTTTTTTGGTCAGCCGTGCATTCTCCAATTCCCTCTATGGTTGGGAATTTCATCTGCATGTGTAACGAGGAGACCACTGCTTCGAGCGCGCAGAGAGTTGGTCATCCTAGAATAGCATTATATGCTGATAAGTCTCGTACGACCATAAAATTGGATTGTACCTATCTCTTGGATGTTCTCCGATCTGCAACTCCAATCGAATAGTACCTTCTGCTCGGGTGGACGAACCTATGAAACCATAAAGTTGAGTTTCACATGGAATGAGCATATCCTCCCTTAATTTCATCTTTCTGAATGTCTCCAATGATAATATGTTTGCCGAGGATCCAGTATCTACTAGAACTCTATGAACTTCAATTCCTGCCAGGGTAACTTTGATTACTAGAGCATCATCATGAGGGATTGTGATGTCTTGTAGATCTTTAGAGGAAAAAGTAATTGGTTCCGACGATATATTTTTACTGGTTTCAGTATTTCCAATATATCGTGCCTTTCTCTTTGTCTGTCGGTTTGATTCTTCCGCCGAGCCACCAAATACAGTGTATATTGGACTTCTTTTTCTTTGATTCTCATCCGCCTAAGGTCGGTGTTTGGCCGGGCTTCTTCTTTCCTCTCTATTATCCAATCTCCCTCTTTTCACGACGGACTTGTCATGTGGTCGGCCTTCTTGTTTAGGTTGGATGTATTTCTTCAAGTGCCCTCGTGAGATTAAATTTTCAATCTCCGTTTTTAGGTTTTTGCAATCGTCCGTCCAATGACCGTGATCTTTATGATATTCACAGTACTTTTTCTTATCACTATTTCCCGGTGGTGGTCGGATTTTACCTGGCCACTTGAGAAGTCCTTGATCTTTGATTTGCATCAAGATCTCTGACATTCTTACATTGAGTGGAAAATTGCTGACCTCTTGATTTTTCTGGGGTTCTGCTCGGCCATTCTTGGTCGAACTTATCCCTAACATCCTGGTCGGGGGTGCTCGTTCTTGACTGTTTCTTCTTTCAACCCTTGGCTCTCTCTTCTGAGATTCTAGGGTCTCCGATATCTTTGCTTGTTTATGGCATTTTTCGACTAGTTCTGCATATGTTTTTGGCATATCCAAGAGTAGTCGCTCGAGCAACCCTTCATGGGTCAGTCCCTGGTACAACGCATGGAAAGCAATCTTATCGTCCAAGCTTTCAATTTGCATGGTAAGATTGTTGAATCTGCCAAGAAAATTTCGTATGGACTCCGTTCGACTTTGTTTTATAGAGAGCAAACTATCTTCTTTATTCTTCGTTCTGACTCCGCTTTGAAAGCGTAATACAAATACTCGACCTAGATGATCGAAACTCTTTATTGAGCCTTTTGGTAGTGCCAAAAACCAATCCAGTGTAGCACCGGTCAGAGAAGCTGGAAAGCTTTGACACATAGCCGCTTCATTGTGTTTGTATGTAGACATTGTCGATTTGTAGCGTGTGATATGATGTTTTGGGCATCGTGATCCATCGAACAAGGTAAAAGTAGGGCACTTGAAGCTTTTTGGCATCTCAACTTCAGAGATAGCTTGGATGAAAGGATCCCTTTTAGAAAAGCATATAGCTCGTCTTTGTTCGGCTCCTTCAGCTTTTTTAGCTTCTCGTCTAATTCTTTGATTTGTTTGCTCATGTGCTCCTCACGCTTGCTCAGTCCTGGGTCGCTCCTTTTGTCTTTTGGTTCTTTGGCCGGATTAGTGCTGCTACCTTGGTCGCTATCCTCGTCGCTTGGAGAATCTTCCTTCGGAATTGCTTCGTTCAATGCTAGGGGTTTTTCTCCCATCTTCTCTTTCAGCTTTTGTCGACTTCCTTGAGATGGTCAAGGTGTTTGGTCGGGAATAATTAGGAGGTCATTCTTGCTTCCTTCTGGTACCTTCGGATTTTCTTGAGAATCTGCTCCCGGGGCGATTAGTTGACGCATGGTCATCCTAACCAGTTCGTTCAAGGATGAGATTTCCTTTCAAAGCTCGGATTGTTCCTTTTGCAATACTTTTTGGAGATTATCAACCTAATTCATTGTTGCGAATTGGTTAGATTGCTCCGTTTGCTTGGGATTCTCCTCTCTTTGGTCGGGAGTCTCCTTTTGCTGAGGAATCTCCAATGTTTCTGGTAGGGGATTTTGCTTATCGACTTCATCCTCGACCTCCTTATCGCTCACGATCTTCGATCTTGCTTGCACCATGACTTTTTGATGCGTTTCCCACAGACATCGCGCCAATTGTTGATATGTAATTTCGCTCGACCTTCCCTAACACGTTCCTGCAAAACACGTGCTTGACCTTGGGTGGTCGAGGTACGTCTCCGACAAGCAAGTCAGTACCAATGATATGATCTCAACTACTCAATAGAGAATTCAAGTAATTGATCACACCGAATATAAATGCTTACCCCATTATGTTTACCTGAGGTGTTTATATAGTGTAAGATAGTAGAGTAATATTCGAAATGTGACTCTAAGATGAGTTGCTCTAGGAAAATAACTCTATAAAGAGTTCTTTACCTAACTTATCTTTTCATCAAGTTGATAGATGATAGGAGTGTACCTTTGTCAAGTTCCCTAAGCATGTTAGGCGAATATGCTTGTCGTTATGGTCGGTCCTTCCATATGCAGCTTGGTTGAAGCAAACTATATATAATTACTAGTCGAACCATTCACTAACCAGTTTAGACTAGAGTATGTGGAATGACCATTTTTATCATTAACATCTTCCATCTTAGACTAGGAATTCTCTCACATTAAGAGCAACATGAAAGAACAACACTACATCACGAAAACCTGAATGTTAATGTATATATTTGATGATCCAAGAGAAGAAACTTATGTCATATTAAGTAGACAACTTAGAAAGCAAGAAAGGAAATAATCTAACGCAAAACCCCTAACGGGAGGGAGAAACCCCACACGCTGCATATAGAGGCGCAGGAGTGAAACACATATGGCTGTTGTGGGCCAACTCTAGATCATTATGAGGAAGTTTACTGGGAAAATCAAAGAGGAGACCCTACAAATCAGGGGAGCAGTGGGAAATCCTAGGTTCAAGGGAGAAGACTAATCTTTTTTCCAATCTCATTATATTATTTTCTCATTAAAGGTCATCCCAAGAAATCCCATTTGTAAAACTGACATTCTTGATTATGAGTGGATTCTTGATGCACTAGAACCTTCCACCTAACTTGTCCAATTGTGAATGATTTTTTGGTTTCCATTTTCAAAAGAATCTTAAATAAATTATGTTTCAAAAGATGATTTTTTTCCCCTTTTCGAAAAGGGTGCTTTATATTAACTTACAAAGAGGGGAAGAGAATTATACATGTACCACAGGGAGGATTGAACCTTGACCTCTTCACTAAAGGTGTTGGTCATTGTCAACTAAACCAATTTTTTGATGGTAAAGATGAAAATATCATTTGATAACCCACCAGAAAGCAATTTCTGGTATTTCTTGCTTCGAGAAATAGAAAAATCGCCCAAGAATTTCTAATGTTTTTTTGGAATATGAATTGAAATTTCTGAAAATTTCTAGTTCAAGAAACACTTGCTTTGTTGTTGCATTTGTATTTCGAAGCAAAAATTGGGCGCAAGTTGTATTTGAGTGAAACAATTTTAGAATGAATATATATAGAATTTGATACTCTTAAATATAACAACTTGCAAAATCCTCTTAATACTTTGAAAGAAAACCTTCCATCCGTGACAAGAGGAAGGCAAGAGTTGGAGTTGGAGTTGGAGTTGGAGTTGGAGTTAGATTGTTTTTTTTTTTTTTTTTTTTTTTTTTTTTTTTGGGTAGAAAGATTTAGAATTAGAATTACAGGAACAATACAAGAGATTCAAACGCCTTCAGGTAAAGCTAAATGGTGTCATATGTAAGTGGAGGCTGGAGCTTGGGCTGAGAAGGTTTTACTCAACTCATCCCCAAACACTACCATCGGATCTAATTATCCTCGATCTTTCCGGTCCAATTAAACCTACCCAGTAATTACCGTGGACCAATATCTAGTCCAATTATGACAAGGAAATGGATCATCTATTTTCTTCTAAATGTGTGACATATGTTCCAACATAACATCAAAAGTTTGGGGTCTATTTATAAGTTACATCACTTTTTTTAAAATTTAATCACAACTCTTGGATGTGACATATAAATGGATTTTAACTATTCGATGTGATGTTGAGATACATGTCATACATTTACAAAAAAAATGAATAATCCATTTCCTTGTTAGAAATAGACTTGGTAAATTTCCCAATTACCGTCACGTTTGTGGATCTCAATCTTTCCGGTCCAATTAAACCTAGCTAACATAAACTTCTCTTTGTAGACGCTCCAACAATTGCAAGGTTGTGTGATGGGCCTTTCCAGGTTAAGCCCACTGTTTGACTACCAAAGCCACCGAAAACCTAACCCATATGATCGTCACCATTTTGTGTTTGGCATTTCAATGGGTTTTTGTTTGTTTGTTTGGGTAAAGTCCAACAGAATCACAGACGGTAGTTTCATTTATGTGGGTTCAAGCTAATTGACAATAGATTATTTTCATTCCAATAAACCATTTTGGTTAAGGCACTAATCAATCATATGTGGCTTTGTTTATTTTGCCCACGTATTTATAATTGTCGTATACGTATAGAGAAATTTATATTTTACTTCATAAAATACATTATGCTCAAAGTTGATTTCTATTATAATAAATATTTGAGCAAATTGCACCGGCACTTCAAAATGGAGGTCTTAAAGTACTGACACCCCATTTTATATTTAAAAAGCACAGAGACCCCAAATTGGATTTTCATTGGATATAATTGTCCAATTTCTCACTGAAAATCATTTAGACACCATTTATTTTAAAAATATCTCTATAATAAATAGTGTTTGAAAGGTTTTCGATAACAAATTGGACAAATATATCCAATGAAAATCCAATTTTGGGTTTCTGTGCTTTTAACATAAAGTGGGGTGTCAATGCTTTATGACCTCCATTTTGGGGTGCTAGTGCAATTTGCTCTAAATATTTTATGTTTTACAATTGACGAAACATTTTTATTTTTTAACCTTGCGAGGCTTGGAAGTGGGTTAGTGTGCAATGTATTTTGTAAAAGGGATTATAATGAAAAACATTTATACTAGTCTTTTTTGGACTCTGAGCGTGAAGCCTTTAATTAGAATTCAAGTCTATTTGTGGATGAATGACACATGTTTATCAATCACATCAAAAAATTTAGATAAATTTAAAAATAAAAAATTATTTTAATTTAATTTTAACCTTTGATGTGACTTATTAACATGTGTCACTGATTTAGAGGGAAATATAGAAATGAACCGATAAAATTCCACCTCCAATCAAGGTTGGGGCAACCCTTGATTTGGAGTTTGGACCTTGATTTTATATAGTTACTTTCCACTTTATCCCCCTGAGCGTTGGAAGAGTTTCATCCATTTAACAATAATAAGGTGCATTCTCTTAAATTTTTTAAAACACAAAATTGAGGAGCAAAAATGGTAACCCGACCCAGATTTTAACCTTAACTTAGTAGTGAATTTTCACTTAGAACCCTTTGTCCTCTCCGATGAGAGTGCCTCTCCTCGCTTAGCCGAGTGTTCATTTTTAGCTTTTTGAACTCTTTACTGTTCCTTCTTTCTGTTTCGTTGCTTTTCTAATGGCCTCCTCATCAAAGCAACCCATTCCAGTAACGGATGAAGGTCATACAACTTTCTTGCTTGAAGAGGAAGATGATGATCGCCCACTCTTCTCCCCCAATAATACACTAGCTGGTAAGATTCTCGATGGAAGGAGATTTAGGCTGCAAGCACTCACTGAAGGACTGCTAAAGGCTTGGAACACCATCGCCAAGGTGGAGGTAATCCCATTTTCTGAGTCTATTTTCCTTTTTCATTTCGAACATGAATTAGATCTCAAGAATGTTCTCAATGAAAGCCCATGGACTGTGGCTAGTAACCTGGTTATGCTGGAAAAATGGAATTCGGAGAAAACATGGAGTTTTGGTAATTGTGATATATGGATTCAAATACATGATATGCCTCAAGAAGTAGCAAAAACAAGTGTAGCCTTGAAGTTGGCGAAAATGCTTGGTAAACCCAAACAAGCGATGATTATCTCTGGTATGCAGTTCGGTGAACAACTTAAGTACCTATGGGTTCGCACTACCATCAACCTCACTCAAAAACTTCAACGGTTTTTGACATTACAGAGGAAAAATGGAGAAACTACTGTAGTGAATATAAAATATGAGCGTCTTCCCCTCTACTGTGAATACTGCGGCCTTATCGGTCATGATAGTACTCGATGTAATAGCCTGTTTGCAGCTCAAAGAGAACATCAACAAATCCATGGATGTGATGAAGATGATTACTGTGAAGATTTCATTTCAGTTCATTTTGATGAACATATAAGAGGAACACCACCATCTCCACGTCTGTTGGAATGTGGAATCAAGACAATTTAGGTCATCGGAGCTGGAGAGGAAGACATGGCTGGAAAGAAGCATGCAAAGGGTACTGTACCTGTTACTGGTGTACATACAGAGCACGCCCCTCTGAACACGGTAACACCACCTCTGATCCCTGCAAATAACGGATTACAGTTGGTCCCCACTCATGAGGCTGCTCCAACAATTGACACCTCACTACCAAGCATGGCCATACATCCTCACACCCAGGTACCATACCCATACACTCCATCACCATACTATTACCCACATCAACACCTATACCCTCCTCAACCGAATCCACAATCACCCACGGAGAACCCTTTTCATCCATACACTCAAGTTTCCATGAGCCCATACTCAGATCCAAGGATACCAAATCAACAACACACACCCATGCCCCCTCTTGCATACTGGCATCATCAAATGCTACACCTGTTACCACATTTCTCTGGAGTAGCCATCACACCTATGCCTCAACCCATTCCCATTAATCATATGGGCCCCCAAGAGCAACCTATTATCCCGCTTGAAACCAATTCACCACAATTCCTTACAGCCCAAGCCCATCATGATAATACACCTCACCATCACATCCATCCTGAACTTACACTTTAATCTCCACCCTACACAACTTCTCCCCATCGCCCCTTTCAAACCACACATAACCCAGCCCAGTCCACCCCTCACATGGTCTCTCAGCCCACACAACCACCTGAAAACCCACCACCACAAAACTTTAAAAAACATAAAATAGCAAGATCAGGCAAAGATATGCCAAGCCCACTTCCCTCCCATCCACCAGTTCTCTCTACAACCGCAAATAATGCTTACCATGCTACTAGTTCAGTTGAGAACTCACTTGCTGCTCCTAACCCAGTCTCACCAATGGATCATGATGCCATAACTCAGCATTTTTTAACGGAGATGCCCGTGGAAGAACACCAGATGATCCACGGGCACCTGCGAAATTTTTGAGCTGGAATGCGCAGGGCATCGGTAACCCTGCAACAAGATATTTCCTTAAGAAGTTGAACAGTTCGGAACAGCCTGATCTTATCTTCTTGATGGAAACCAAACAACCTCCACATGTTGTTAAGAAGCTTGAATCCACCTTACATTTTCCTGCATCTTTCCATGTTCCACCGATAGGAACTGCGGGAGGCCTCTCTTTATTTTGGAAACCTCATCTGCAAGTAGAAATCTTATCAGCAAACAATAGACTGGTGGATACTCTTATAACAATTTTGGATGATCCACCTTTTTATGTTTCCTTTATTTATGGAGATCCTCTTAAACAACATAGACACTTTACCAGGGAGAAAATAGAACAACTTGCAGCAGGTAGAACAGAGCCATGGTTGTGTATCGGTGACTTCAATGCACACTTGGGGTGGAGGGAGAAAGTAGGGGGAGCCAGGAATTTCTCTAATGATTGTGCCAGATTCAAACATCTGCTGAATACATGTGAATTTCTAGATTTGGGCTATAAAGGATCACCTTACACATGGTCAAATAAGAGATCAGGCAAAGACACAATTAGAATCAAACTCGACAGAGGTCTATGCAATCTTCCATGGAGTCAACTATATCCCGAAGCTACACCCTTTGTTCAACCGATACTTAGCTCTCACCATGCACCTTTACTTTTGGATTTCGTGGGGGGTATTACTAAAGGTAAGAGGCCCTTTAGATTCGAATATGCCTGGCTGAGCCACCCAGAAAGTAAAGTCTTATCATCATAAATTTGGAAGAAACAACATGAAGGCACTGCTGCAGCTCAGATGGAGAAAAAAATGAGAGCCACACAGGTTACTTTCAAGAGATGGAACAAAACAACTTTTGGTAATGTTCAACACAATATAAGGAAACTTACTGCTGATTTAGCACAAGCACAGACTTTACCAAAAGCAACATTCTCCCAAGAGTCAGTCAATTCATTAGCAAATTTGTTGATGAAGGAGCTTACCAAGGAAGATCAAATTTGGCTCCAAAAATCCAGGACCTCATGGCTTAAAGAAGGAGACTACAATACGGCCTTTTTCCATGCAACTACTCTGCAAAGAAGACAATTTAATAAGATTCTTAAGCTCAAAAATGAAACTGGAGAATGGACTACAAAGCAATATGATATCAAAAACATCCTCACTTCCCATTTTGTTCAAGCCTTCACATCTGAATCTATTGATCAGGGAGAGATGCTCAATATCATTTCTACTATTACACCAGTAGTCACCCAAGAAATGAATCTCAAATTATGTGCTACTCCATCTCCTGAAGAAATCAAGTCAACCTTGTTTGCCATGAGCCCCCTAAAGTCCCCAGGCCCTGATGGCTTACCCCCCATTTTCTTCCAAAAACTATGGGATGACACAGGCCAATCTTTGACTAACTGTGTTCTTGAGTGTTTTTCATCAGGTACTATGGAGTCAAAACTGAATACCACTTACATTTGTCTCATTCCAAAGGTGCCTTGCCCTGATTCTGCTGAGAAGTTTAGACCCATAAGCCTTGGAGGAGTGGCTTCAAAGATTATTGCTAAAATAATTGCAAACAGATTAAAAGATCTCCTTCCAGATATCATCAGTCCATTCCAATCAGCTTTCATACCCTCAAGGCAAATCTCAGACAACATTTTCATGGCACATGAGCTCTTTCATTACATCAAGCAGAAGAAGAAAGGGAAACAAAAATATATGGGACTAAAGCTCGACATGAAAAAAGCATATGATAGAGTTGAGTGGCCATACCTGGAAGCAGTTTTGAGCAAAATGGGTTTTAATCCTTCGTGGATCTCTCTAGTCATGAGCACTGTTACTACTGTTTCTTATAGGTTACTGATAAATGGGAATATCAGTTCCTCTATTATTCCCACAAGAGGCATCCGCCAAGGGGATCCCTTGTCCCTTGCTTTGTTCATACTCTGTGCACAAGGCTTTAGTGCCCTCATTCAGAAGGAGGAGCAGGCTGGCAATATAAAAGGTATTTCTATAAAGCATAGAGCACCATCTATTTCTCATCTATTATTTGCCGACGACACCTTGCTCTTCTCGAAACTAAGTCTTGACAGGGTACAAAATTTCAAAGCTCTCTTACAAAGTTATTGCAAAGGCAGTGGTCAAGCAATCAACATGGAGAAGTCTAATCTGACTTTCAGCCCAAATACACCAACACGCTTCAAGCGCTGGTTTTCAAGGCTCCTGAAAGTATCATACACTAAAGCACCAACAAAGTACTTGGGCCTGCCTCCGGAGATTGGAATATCCAAAGCTAACACTTTTGGTTTCCTGACAGAAAGAATCCACAGGAAATTTCAAGGATGGAAAATGAAGTTACTATCACCTGCAGGCAAAGAAATTCTACTAAAATCAGTAGCGATGGCTCTTCCCCAGTTCGCAAGTGCACACTTTAAGCTCCTAAAAAGTATACATGTGAATCTGAAGAAAACCTCGACAAGATTTTATTGGGGAAATTATGGAAACAAAAAGAAAACCCACTGGATTAGTTGGAATAGAATCTGCATGTCAAAAGACTCAGGGGGACTCGGCCTTCGGGACAATCAGAGACATAATGTAGCACTGCTTACCAAAGTTGCATATAGGTTATGGAGTGCACCTGAGACCTTGTGGGCTCGTTTTACAAAATCCATATACTTCCATAATAAGGACTTCCTGCAGGCAGACATTGGCCATAACCCAAGCTGGGCTTGGCGCAGTATCATGACAAGCAAAATTATTTTGGAAGAACAGCTGAGATGGAAGATAGGGCAGGGTAATAACATAAATATTTGGGAGGATCGATGGCTACCACATTCACTTACCGGTAAAGTTGAGGCTCAAAAGCCACGGGGATGTACTGCCAAATATGTTGAAGATCTCATAGAGATAGAGAGTAGGAGCTGGAAAACGGATCTGATCTATTCACTGTTCCTTCCTCACGAAGCCGAGAAGATAAGGAAAATTCAGCTGCCTCTATTTCCAACAGAAGATATGCAGATTTGGGGAGCTGCAAAAAATGGTGTATTTTCAGTCAAATCCACATATCATGCGCTTACAAACAAAAAGAGGGCTGAAGATCAACATCTATCCTCCACATCAAGGCAACCACGCTAGAAGAGCGTCCCTACTGAGATATGGAAGTCGATCTGGAAGGCTATACTCTCCCCAAAATCCGCCATTTAATCTGGCGTATTTGTGCTGAAGGCATCCAGACAGGCGAGAACCTCAGATGCCGACAGATAAGGGCAGACTACACCTGTATAAGAGGCTGCGACATCGAAGAATCTGCAGTTCATCAATTCTTTGACTGTGAATTCGCCCGACGAGTATGGTTTTTCAGCCCTTTTGCATTTCGTCCACCACCAACAGATTAGCTTCAATTTGTAGACTGGTTGAAGGCCATTAAACAGAGAGCATCACCAGATAAATGGGAAGCCCGAAAATTCCTCAGTCTCAATTTTTTTATCATTTGGGAACTCTGGATTGCACGAAACGATGCCCTGTTTAACATGGGGAAGAGATCTCCAATGGAAGTTGTCAACTGAGCTTCTAAGCACCATGGCAAATTCTGGAAGATTCACGGTCTCAAGACAAAACAAGAGACACATCTCGAGAAACAAAAGTCACAAGCGAATCTAACGGCAGCTGTTCCAGCAGGTTGGCATCTAGTAAAGAGTGACGCTGCGTTTAAGAGCCAGTCAGAGAAGATGGGCCTGGGCTATGCGTTTTATAATGAAAATGGGCTTCTACTGAAGGCAGTATCGAAGAATCAGATCTTTGGGTCTGCAATTACTGGAGAGGCCTTAGCATTAAGAATGGCCATGTTAGATGCCTTGGGTGCATGTATGGACAAGGTGATATTCCAATCGGACTGTGCAAACATTATCAGTCTCCTACAACAGTCGTCTCCAACCGTTCAACATGATCTGGATCCAATTATTCAGGACATCATCATATTAAAGTCCTCTTTTTTGGCTACTGATTTTGTTGTAATTCCTAGGTCTTGCAATGTACTTGCACATGTCCTAGCTAGGAAGGCCATGTCGATTACGGGCACAACATTTGGCCGAATTCCACTCCTTGGTTGAGTCCCTCAGCCTTGGCTTCTGCCCTCCATTAATGAAGTTTTTTACCAAAAAAAAAAAAAAAGGAATTTTCACTTTAGCTCTTCAGTCGTTGGAGCGTTCCCCCATTCAACACTACCGGTGCATTTGCCTTGATTTCTATATTACACAAAAATCAGAACCATACATAATTGATCAAAATCTATTTAGGACCAAACAAGGCCAATCAAAACCATCTGAGCCTAGACTGACTAGGCGGTAGGCGTCGGCTAGTGAGAATGAGAATCCAACAAGGTTGGTTTTGAACTGATTTTTTTAATATTGAATCAAGGATAAGGTGAGCTTAGGCTGAGCCAAGGGGTGCTAGGGTTTGGAAAATTCTGGTTTTGACATATCTATGGTGTAGTGATTTAATGCATGATTCTTATCCGTAAAACAAATAGATCTGCTCATACACCAAAAGCAGTGAAGATCATAAGAAGTCAAGGCCTAACATTTCCTTAAGCAATGCTTCATTAATTGTCAACCCTACAACTCTTCAGAAGTCATAAAATCTTGATATGGATAGTCTAATGGAAGCTACAGGCTGGGGAACATCAAGATGGTTTGGGTTAGGCTATTCTAGATACATCAAGACAACAGATTGACTAGCCTAAGGAAGCCGAGATGCTTATGCCCGACTCGCTTGACTTGGCAACATCAGGTTTCACCCTGACCAAGTCAATAGGAATCAGTTACAGAAAACAACTGCCTATCTGTGCGTGACATGATCCCAGGGCTAAATCCCTGGGCTAACAACTTGAGTGAAGTCGATCTAGCAAGTTACCTATTTAGGTAGGAATACCCCCAAAAGGAAGGGATAAGATGGTGAGGTCAGTGAGATGGACGGACAAGTTTCCAATGTATTTATCAAATCTAAGATTAAAAAGATTATATATTAAAATAAGGCATAAATGTGGTTGAACGGACGTGTGAAAGATAGGGATTTTGTAAAGTCCCTGGTGATGTAAGTTCCTCTTCATTGCTTTTCGTTCTGAATATTTTCTGCTCTTGACTAACTCTTGAAGTGTTGCAGGAGCCTTGTTGGTAACTTCCACAATCAAGTGGAAGCAGCTTTTTAGACTCGTTGGCCGAGTAATGATCTTTCTAGGCTTCGGGAAGAATCCAAAGCCAAGGATGCTGAGATTGCTCGTCTTGGGGACAAGGCTTGGGAGGTTGCCTGAGTGAAGAATTCTAAACATGAGCAACTTCGTTCAGATTTGGATTGTGCTAGGGAGAGAATCCGAAAGCTGGAGCGGGAAGTTGAGAAGCTTTTGACAAGGGCGAAAGGGTTTGAAGCTGCACCTACGCCTCAAAGGCAAGCTGTTACCCTTCTGCCCGAGTCCCTTTTGAGTGATGTTCACAGGGCTTGCATCTTCAAATATTTGCAGAGTAAGCATTTTGTTGACATGCTGAACACTTATAATTTGCAGGCATATCGGGACGGTGAGAATGAGGTATGGGAATCGATACTAAGGAGAAATCCTTATTTCAACACGGCTCCCCATCGCGCCACTTGTCACCCCGAGGTGTTTGAAAAGCTGCAACTTCCTCTTCCTATTTGGGCCAAGGACGTGGTGGACCTGCCCATCCCAAATCCGGATATAATGCATTATCTTGATGACTCTCCTCCTTTGTCCCCTCTCAGAGGATTCAACTATGAAGAGCTTGCCTCGAATGTAGGTCTGACCAAAGGCCAAGCCTCTTCAGAAAAAGCTGGATAAAGAGTATGGAATTGAGGAGGATTTTGTAGGTGGGAGTTTACAGAATTCTCCGCAATCACCGAGAAGGAGAATCAAATGATGAGAGGACCTATGTCTCCACGGCCAGCAGTCATCACATGTCTTCCCGACTCTGTTTTCTTGACTCTGTGTTGCTTCTGACAAAGCTGCTTCGATCCTATTTTTGGAGTTCTTCGCAATCACCGATGATGATTTTCCTTCTTGATCGAACAAGGATTGTATCTCAACACTTGTTATCTCATATGTATATTTGATGTAAAGGTTGACCCCTTCTGGTCGTTTAAAGGAATAAAGAATTAACTTTATCTTTGAGCTTTGTCAGTCACTAGAGTCTCTGCTGTAATAGGTCTTAGTTGTTTTAGAACAATGCCTTACTTAAGGATTTCTGTAGAAATTCAGTAAGTTTGAGAAGGTCTCACTCGGGTTTTAAACCGATGCCTTTACTTAAGGATTTCCGTAGAAATTCAATAAGTTTGAGAAGGTCTCACTTGGGTTTTAAACCGATGCCTTGTAGAAGGTCCCACTCGGGTTTTAAACCGATACCTTTACTTAAGGATTTCCGTAGAAATTCAATAAGTTTGAGAAGGTCTCACTAGGGTTTTAAACCTATGCCTTGTAGAAGGTCCCACTCGGGTTTTAAACTGATGCCTTTACTTAAGGATTTCCGTAGAAATTCAATAAGTTTGAGAAGGTCTCACTCGGGTTTTAAACCGATACCTCGTAGAAGGTCCCACTCGGGTTTTAAACCGATGCATTTACTTAAGGATTTCCATAGAAATTCAATAAGTTTGAGAAGGTCTCACTCGGGTTTTAAACCGATACCTTGTAGAAGGTCCCACTCGGGTTTTAAACCGATGCCTTTACTTAAGGATTTCCGTAGAAATTCAATAAGTTTGAGAAGGTCTCACTCGGGTTTTAAATCAATGCCTCGTGATTTTGTCGCTAGATTTGATCTGAGTATTGAGTGTTGCCCCCAATCAAAAGATGTTGTGTTGAAAACTGAGAATTGTATTGATTGAGTTGAATGCTGTTACATCATGAATGAAAATGATAATCTTCTTAGGGATAACATTTAGTTAGGTGTCTAGCATTCCACGAACGATCCAACTCTTTGTTTGTTGTCATGTTCTTCAGCTTATATGCTCCTGAATCGACCGATTTAGTTACCATATATGGGCCTTCCCACGAAGGGTCCAATTTCCTCTGGTGGCGTGGGTCTGAAGCTAAGGTATCCTTAATACCAAGTCTCCCGCTCAATATCAACGACTCTTTACTCAGGAATTGTAATGTGACGCTATCCATCGTTGATAATGCTAAGTTCGTGCTATTGCTTTTGCGCGAACTTCATCTAATAATTCAAGGTTGTCTAGCAATCCTTGTTCGTTTGTTTTTTCCTTGAACTCTCTTTCCCGTAGTGTTCCAGCCATTATTTCGATAGGTGCCAATGCTTCAGACCCATAGGCTAGTTTAAAAGGAGTTTCTCCTGTGGGAGTTCGAACCGTAGTTCGATAGGCCCACAGAACATTGTGCAATTCTTCAACCCATAGAGCTTTATCAGCTTCGAGTTTCTTTTTTATCTCGTCAAGTAACGTTCGGTTTGTAACCTCCACTTGGCCGTTGCTTTGGGGATATGCCATTGATGACATACAATGCTCGATCAGATAAGTATTGCAAAATTGTTCGAATTGTGGATTGTCGAATTGTGTGCCATGATCAGTTACGAGAATTTTTAGCATCCCGAACCGATAAATGATAGATTCTAACACGAACTTCTCCACCCTTCTTTCAGTGATGGTCGCCAGAGCATTAGCTTCTACCCATTTGGCGAAATAATCAATTGCTACTATGAGATATTCTCTTCCGGCAGCAGCCTTGGTGAATTTTCCCATGATATCGATTCCCCACATCGCGAAAGGAATGGGGTCTAGAATTGAAGTCAAGGTTTCAGCTGGCCTTTTCGATACCGTAGCATGGATCTGGCAATTGCTACAATGACGAACATATTCCATTGGAGCTTGTTGGAGCTTCGGGCAATACAAGCCGAGCCTTAAAATTTTGTGGGCCAGTGCTCGACCACCCATATGAGCCCCACAAATTCCTTCATGAACCTCTGCTAGAGCTATTTCCGATCCTTCGAGACCCAAGCATCTCAAGAGGGGTCCAGCATAGGACCTTCGGTACAACCTTTCATTTTGCATTATAAATCGTGCTGCCCGTACCTTAATTAAACTTACTTTCTTTGGATCTTCTGGTAGCTTATCATCTCTGAGATATTCCATGATCGGGTCCATCCAGCATCGTTCAGCTTCGATATAGGATATTTCCTTCTCCTGATTGCTTGGGAATGTTACTTCCTCAATATAGACCGAAGGGTCTAAATCTTTTCCTTGGCATTAGCTAGTCTTGATAGCTCATCTGCCATTATATTTTATTTTCTTGGGATCTGACATACTTTCAAATTCCTGAATTCTTTCTGCAATGCTTGCACAATTTCTTGATACTTTTGTAGTCGAGGTTCTTTGATTCCATACTCCCCTTGTACTTGATTGACAATAAGCTGTGAGTCACTAAAGATAGTTACATCTGCTATTGCCAATGTTTTTGACAAGTGAAGTCCAGCTATTAGAGCCTTGTACTCTGCTTCGTTGTTGCTTGCTTCGAATGCGAACCTTAACGCATAATGAATAATAAAACCTGCTGGGCTTTTCAAAAGAATCCTAGCCCCTACTCCTTGTTTATTGCTCGAGCCATCCACGTATACCTTCCACATGGTCGGAATACTAGGCTCGACAATCTCCTCTATTGGTGCAGTAGTTTCTACTACAAAGTTGGCCAATGCTTGGGCCTTGATTGCCGTTCTAGGCTTAAAACTTACTTGGAATTCGCTTAGCTCGACCGACCATGCTACCATCCTTCCAGACAAGTCAGGTTTACGAAGAACTTTACTAAGAGGAAAAGTAGTAAATACCTCAATCAGATGAGCCTGAAAGTATGGCCGTAGTTTTCTGGCCGCTACCATAAGAGCCAAAGCTTGCTTTTTGATCTCGGAATATCATGTTTCTGCGTCGAGTAGTACATGGCTGACATAATAGATTGGCCACTGTTTCTTGTCTTTTTCCCGAACGAGTACCGCGCTTATTGCCGATGGGGATGTTGTTAAATATAGTTGCAAAATTTCTCCCTTCTCTGGTTGGGACAGGAGTGGTGGTCTTCCCAGTGTTTCCTTCAGATCTTCGAACTCCTTTTGACATTCTTCTGACCATTTTGCCTCCTTACTGCCTCTTAAATCTTTGAGTGCTTTAAAGAAAGGTAGACACTTTTCTCCTGACTGTGAGATGAACCGGTTCAACGCAGCTACTCTCCCTGTTAGGCATTGTACATCTTGAACAGTCTTGGGTGCTTCCATGTCTATCAAAGCCTGTATTTTGGTTGGATTAGCCTCAATACCTCTTTGAGACACCATAAAACCCAGGAACTTGCTCGATGATACACCGAAGGCGCACTTTTCCTAGTTCAACTTCATCTGGTATTTCCGAAGTACTGAAAATACCTCTGCTAAGTCTTCGATATGTTTTGATATTGCAGTGCTCTTTACCAGCATATCATCAACATATGCCTCCACATTTCTCCCGATCAAGTCCTTGAATATTTTATTGACTGCCCTCTGATAAGTAGCCCCTACATTTTTCAAGCCGAACGGCATGACTTTGTAATAGAAGCTTTCACGATCAGTCATGAAAGCAGTAAACTTTTCATCCTCTTTATTCATGAGGATCTGGTTGTATCCCGAGTATGCATCCATGAAACTTAATGTTTCATATCCTGCGGTGGCATCTATTAAAAGATCTATCCTGGGCAACGGATAACAGTCTTTCAGGCAAGCCTTGTTGAGATCTGTGTAATCTGTACACATTCTCCACTTTCCATTGCCTTCTTGACCATTACCACGTTAGCCAACCAGACTGGGCATTCGATGGGTTCAATGAACCCAGAGTTCTTCAATTTTCCAACTTCGCCTCTGATGGCTTCGTGTTTTTCTATGGAGAAATCTCTCCTCTACTGAATAACTGGTTTTTCCTTTGGATCTATCCAAAGTTTATGCTTTGCAACTTGCCGATCAATTCTCTACATATCCTCCGCAGACCACGCGAACACATCACTGTTTTGCTGAAGAAAAAACTTCAGTTCCTTCTTGAATTCCTCTAGCTGCTTAGATCTGATATGGGTAGTTCTTTTTTCATTATCAGGATACAGTTGGATTTGTTCCAACTTCTCGACTGGCTCGGGTCTTTACATCTCTGCCTCGTCCCGATCATCTCGTATTTCTATTGGTAACGCTGTTACCTTCCTCGGGCCCTCGTTATCTTTTAAATACACTACGTAGCACTGTCGGGAGATTCTCTGGTAAGAGGAAACCTGACCAATTCCCATTTCGGTTGGGAATTTTATCTTCAAGTGCTTTGTCAAAACTATAGCACCTAACTTTGATAAGGATGGCCTTCTGAGAATGACGTTGTAAGCCGGAAGTTCTCGAACCACCAAGAAGTTTACCCGAACAGTAGCCTCTTTGGGGAAGCTTCCAATTGACAAATCCAGCTATACAGATCCTTCAACTATCGCGGACGATCTGGCAAAGCCATACAGGTGTGTGGATGATGGCTCCATTAAATCCTCATCCACTTTAAGCTTTTGATAAGCTGCATAAGATAAAAGGTCTGCAGCAGACCCTGTGTCAACTAACACTCTGTGTACCTCTCGGCGTGCAATCTCTACTTTGATGACTATGGCATCATCATGAGGTAGATAGACGCCTCTTTCATCTTCTTCACTGAAGGTGATCGAACCCTCACCATTCGACCTTTTCCGCTTCTGCGTTTCTCCATTTCCAACGAACTTGGATTTGGCCTTTAGTTTCTGGAGCGACTCAGGTTCGGGACCTCCAAATATTGTCAGTATGGGTGACCGAGTGGCATTGATCACTTCCTTACCTTTCTTAGATCTAGGAGCTTCAGTTGGCCATTCTGGACTTACCGAACGTTCCCTCTTGTTACCTGTGTCTCGTGGTTCCATTTGTCTTCCCTTGACGAAACTGGACAAATGGCCTTGCGATATCAATCTCTCGATATCGGCTTTTAAGTGCCTGCAATCATTGGTATAATGACTGTAATCCTTGTGGAAACGGCAATACCTCTCCCTATTTTGCTCCCCATGCTTCATGGGAAGCTTTGGTGGCCACTTCAGGATATTCTGCCTCTTGATAATGTTCAAGATATCAGCCCGAGGAGTATTCAATGGAGTATACTCACTTTGGTCGGGAGACCTTTGCCGCCACGCCGTATGAGGCTTTCCAACCCGATCACGAACATTTTGCTTTGGCTTCGCTTTTTTCTCGGGGGCCTTCTGTTCTTTTGTAGAGGGCTTGTTGTCTCCCTAACGTGCATCCAGGATCTCCGTTACCTCCGCCTACTTCTGACACCTTTGCACCAGTTCAGCATAGGTGGTGGGTATGTCTTGAAGTAGTAACTCCAAGAGTCGCCGGTTAGTGAGTCCAGTGAACAAAGCAATTTTAGCTACCTGTTCATCTAGATCTTCAATCTTCATTGTGACCCTGTTAAATCTTTTCAGGTATTCCCGAATCGATTCACTTTTCCCTTGTTTGATAATAAACAAGGTCTCCTTGATTTTCTTAATCTGAATTCCACTTTGGAATCGTCCGATGAATTTTCGTGCCAACTCTTCAAAGTCCACGATATTTCCCAATGGGAGATTTGAAAACCATTTCTGTGCTGCTTCGGTCAAAGATGAACCGAAAACCCTGCAAAGGATTTCATCTGAATTACCTGCAACAGCCATGGTCTGCTAGTAGTAACTGATGTGAGCGATGGGATCTCCCGAACCGTCAAACGAAGAAAAGGTTGGTAACCGGAAATTATGAGGAAATTGATATCCAGTTATGGCTTCGGTGAAAGGAGTCTTTCGAATAACCGATAACCGAATAAATATCATCGGTTATTCTCCCTTTTGCCAATTGTCCGAGTCTTTGATTGATATTGGCCAATTCTTGGCCAATATGCGCTGATCGATCACCGATGATACGAGCATTATCCTGAACCGCACGCTTGGGGGTTGGTGAGTGGGTTCACACTCCTGCAACCAACCTTGTTATCGAATGAGTTGAACTTTCTTGTGGTCTATCCAATCGCTCTTCTCTTCTAGGGAGTTCTCCCGTTCTCCTAGGTTCTCTTTCTTGTCTCCGGGCGTCTTCCCAGAAATTCTGACCGACATTCTGGTCATCTATCAGTCTTCGCTCCCTTTGTGGAGAACGTCTTGGTAGGAGTGAAGTCAATAGTTCCTCCCTTTGTATTATGCGCCTTTGCGTTGATGAGGTGCTTGCGGCACAACCACTTGCCTGGTCAACGTACGAAGCGTCTGATTCATCTCCAATAGCTGGAGCTTCAGTTGATCTATCTGGTGCTGGAGTGGATCAGGAGGATTATTACCTCCCTGACCACCATCTTCTCGTACTTTATGAGGTCGACTTCCCTCAAGGATATCCTCTGGATTATTTCCTTCTGGGAGTTGAGTGCCAGCTTCTCGCTGGGCTGCTACAACTGCTGCTGCTTCCGTTGATCTAGTAACCATGGCTTTCTGAGGCGTTTCTCGCGGACGGCGCCAAATGATGCATCCAAAATCTCCTCAGCCCTTAGATCTCCTATGGATGACCTGCAAAAATGAACGTCATATGTGGCCCGACCGCCGGGGTCGGGAGTCCACCTCCGAAGGCTAAGTCAGTTAATGAACTGATCATAAACGACTATGCTTGAACACAGAGCAAAAGTATGAATACGAATATTGAGAATACGATTCAGATTGTATCTGTCCCCTCTACCTTGTGAGTAGGTGATGTCTTATATAATGTATACCTTTGAATCTCCTTCGTTGGATGTATTTGAGCCTTCTTCGGGTAGCCGCCATATCTTAACGAATAGATCCGTTAATGATAGATCCATTATGGTTGGGCTAATAGATAACTCCTTTGTTAATATGATCGTTGTATGGTAGTTATCCAAATAATCATGATCAGTATCTCTCGCAAGTGTTACTAACCGTCTCCTTGACTAGTCGTCCACTCCAATTATAACGGATTTGGGCGTGCTTGTTGACTGAGTCAGTTTACTTCCTCAGTAAGCTATCTTTTGAACCTGGCTCGCTCAGAAGCGAGTCGGTTCCTTTCTTCTCGACTGGGGTCGAGGGTCGAACCAAGGTCGGACCCGGTTCGATTATAATTTCTCCGTATCAATCACGTATCTTCACTAAAGGTGTGAAGTGTAAAGGGCGCCATTGTAAGGTTTGGATTTTGGAGGGGGGTGCATTATATTTCTGATAAAAACAAAAGTGATTCATGTAAAAACTTTTTTACAAATATTATTTAAGATTTCAAATAAATTTATCAAATAAAGGTAAAATTGTAAAAATAATTTATTTTGGTACAAATGGGCTTTATTAAGCCGGAAGATAGGGATGTTAATATACCTCAGTGAGAATTGAACCCACTACCTCTTCACTAATAGCTATGCGTTGGCTGTAAAAGTGGAGGAGGGGGCTTTGTAAAGTTTCAATTTTGAGGAGATACCCGTTTTTCCAATTGAAACGAAGCGGCTTAAGTAAAAAATTCTTTTCCTTTTCTCAAATGAAAAATAGAGGGAAAAAAAAAATGAAGATGAAATAAAAGAATATTTCTTACCAAAGCAGAATATCCTTCCTCAGTTACTTCTGTCCACTGCCATCTCTGGCTGGCGAACTACTTCTTTAACGGCGAATACAAGTTGAGAAATCCAATGGCAGGCAAGCAGCTCCAGAGACATGAGTCACATATATGTAAATCATATAGGGTCTCTCGTCCGCGTTCCGAACACCGTTTGAGTCTTTGGCCTCTTTACGATGACCAGCGAGTCAGCAAAACAACGATGGTGACGATCGACGCCTGAGATGACGACGACGACGGTTGTACGGTCGAAGGGTTGACAATGCCGATTGGAATACCTCACCTGTGTATACTAGTCAGAACTGCTCTTCGTGGTAGCATTCACCATGTCAAGGTTGGTATCTAAATTTGGTAGAACAAGCTCCAAGAACTGCTTCTTTGATTCTTCTTCAAGTGATTTTTCCCCTTTCTTGATTTCGGGCGCCTTTCACCACTATGGCTTTTTCATTTCTCCTGATTTTGTACGATTAAGTTATCGTATTTTATGCTTACATCAGTTTTGGCTTCCTATGGTTGTGTTTGGATACGTTTTTGTTTGGGTTTTAGTTGAAATTGAGTGTTTCATTGTGAAATTTCTTATATCATGAGCTGAATTTGATATAGATATTCTGTAAATTTGACAAGCTACGAATCAGGACTGGTTTCTGTTGTTTTCCATTGATCCTGTGTGTGATGGAACTAACTGATTATCATTTAGTAGAAGATGTATTTATACAAGATGTAAACTCTAGATCTAAGTTAGTTACAGAGTATTCGTGAATCATAAATTCTGTCAAGTAATAGCTGTAGAAGAAGAACATCTGGTAGGGACAGCTGTCTTAGAAGTATTGTTACAGTGTATTGGTAACATAGGAGTACTCTCTACAACACGCCCCCGCAAACTCAGCGCCGGGGACCAGAGACTGAGGTTGGAGCAAAGAGTAGCAAAGCGGCGATGAGAAAGTCCCTTTGTAAAAATATCAGCAATCTGATCGACAGTTGAAACATACCGAACAGCAAGTTGTTTAGAAGCAACAAGAGATCGAACAAAGTGGTAATCGATTTCAATATGTTTTGTGCGGGCATGAAACAAAGGATTCGCTGTAAGGTAAGTCGCACCAATATTATCACACCAAATAACAGGTGTAGAAGCAAGGGATTGACCCATCTCATGAAGTAAACTGCATAACCAAACCATTTCAGCAGCAGTAGAAGCAACAGCTCTGTATTCAGCTTCAGTCGAAGACCTACTGACAGTGCGCTGTTTATGGGAAGACCAGAAATCAGATGCTTGCCAAGATAAACACAATAACCAAGTGGTTGATTTACGATCCACCGGACAACCAGCCCAGTCAGCGTCGAGTAGGCAAGCAGAGAAACAGAATTCTGTGGAGCAAACATGAGACCAGTGCCAAAAGAGCCATTAAGATAACGGAGAATACGTTTGACGGCAACCCAGTGGAGATGTGTCGGCTGGTGCATGAATTGAGCAACACGATTAACAGCATGATTAATATCAGGGCGTGTAAGAGAAAGATATTGCAAAGCCCCAACCACTCGACGAAACTCAGTAAAATCAGTAAAAGAGTCACCCTCAGTGGTTAACGAAGAATTGGCAGCAAGAGGAGTTTGCACAGGTTTGACATCAGTCATATGAACACTAGCAAGAAGCTCCCGGGTATATTTGTTCTGAGTAACAACAAGACCAGAAGAGGAACGAGTTACCTCCAGACCCAAAAAGTAATGTAAATCACCCAAGGCTTTAACAGGGAACGCAGCCGACAGAGAGCGAACCAGAAGATTTATAGCAGTTGAGCTGTTTCCCGTTAATAGCAGATCATCCACATAGATCAGAAGAAACAAAATCACAGAGTCTTTGCGATAGATGAACATAGACGAGTCAGCCCGAGAAGCAGAGAAGCCATAACTCAACAGAAAACCACTTAAACGATTAAACCATTCCCGTGGTGCCTGCCGTAATCCATAAAGAGACTTATGGAGACAACAAACAAAATCAGGTTTTGCTGGATCCTCAAAACCGGGAGGTTGACGCATATAGACAACCTCAGATAAATTGCCATGGAGAAAAGCATTTTGAATATCATATTGAAGTAATGGCCACTGATGAGTAACAGCCAAAGACAAAACCAAACGAATTGTTGTGGAACGCACCACAGGGCTGAAAGTCTCTGTAAAATCAATTCCAGGACGTAGAGTAAAACCCTTCGCCACCAGCCTTGCTTTATGACGTTCAACAGTACCATCAGACCTGCGTTTGAGGCGAAAAATCCATTTACAATCAACTAGATTTTGATCAAAGGCAGGAGGAATAAGATCCCAGGTACCATTGCGTAGCAACGCATCAAACTCAGCTTGCATCGCAGAACGCCAAGCAGGAGATTTCATAGCAGTGGTATAACAAGTTGGTTCAATGTCATCCAAGGAAGAAGATGGTGATGTGGCCAAAAGAGAAAGACGTTGAACTGGACGAAGAGAACCAGTTTGGCGACGCGTAACCATTGGATGAACTGAAATCGTAGGCAAAGATGGTGAAAGAGGCATGATTGAATCCACTAGACCAGGAGAAGAAGGGGCTACTGGTAAAGGAGAGATTGGTGAAGAGTCAGAAGCATGTGAACAAGGCAAAACAGAAAGAGGAGAAGCATGGGCCGAGGGATGGAATGGGGAATGAATGGGATCATTAGCCATAGGTAATGCGCTGGACTGTGCTGAAGCAGGAGCCGTATTAGAAGAAGAGGAAGGAAGAATAATAGCAGGCGTAGTGGAGAGCCAGGAGTCAAACAAAGAAGGTGGAGACAGTGAAGCCGGATTGACAATAGGGGTAGATGATAGTAAAGGAAATGAATGCTCATCAAAAACAACATGACGTGAAACATACAACCGATTAGTAGCAAGATCAAGACAATGATACCCTCGGTGAGTAAGAGAATAACCAAGAAATAGACATGGTGTGCTACGAGGTTTAAGCTTGTGACAAGCATACGGATGGAGCCAGGGCCAACAAACACAACCAAAAACTTTTAACCAAGAATAGTCAGGAGGAGTGTGAAAAAGAGTTTCAAGAGGAGACAACGAAGAAGTAGTAGAAGGCAAACGATTAAAGAGATAGACAGCCGTCAGAAAGGCATAAGACCAATAAGCAAGAGGAACATTAGCATGAAAAAGAAGAGTAAGGCCCGACTCAACCACATGACGGTGCTTGCGTTCAGCAGCACCGTTTTGAGCCTGAGTATGTGGACATGAGATACGTCGAGAAATACCAGAGGCTTGTAACAAGGGATCTAAAGCCAAAAATTCCCTACCCCCATCAGTTTGCAAACTCTTTATAGAAGTAGAAAAATAGTTCTCAACCATAAGTTTGAATTTAGAAAAGATAGAGAAAACATCGATTTATTGATCATTGGAAACAACCAGGTGTAACGACTGTAATCATCAACAAACAAAATATAGTAACGATATTTGTCCACAGAGACTATAGGAGCAGGGCCCCATACATCACAATGAAGCAATTGAAGGGGATGGGAACTAAGAGTAGAAGAAATAGAGAAAGGCAGCCAGTGACTTTTAGCACATGCACAGGAGTTACAAGTAGAAGTAGCAGAAGAGAAGGTAGGTAAATTCTGAGAAGAAATCACACGACGAACAAGCTTATTCGATGGATGACCAAGACGAGAGTGCCAATCAGCCAATGAAGCACGAACAGCGATCATAGAACGAAAAGAAGAAACGACTTGAAACGGCAACTCATAAAGACCATCTTTACTCGGGCCTTGATAGAAATATCGATGTGTCTGTTTGTCCTTGAGCAAAAAGAAAGTAGGGTGAAACTCAAAGTATACTGACATTGTCGAAGCAAAGCGATTGATAGACAAAAGATTACAATGAATTTGTGGAACAAACAGAGTATTCGAAAGAATAAAAGTACGAGAAGCAAGAGATACGAACAAGATCCAACACGATCAATGGAAAGCGAAGTACCATTACCTACTACAATACGATCAGGCCCGAGTAGGGGGTGGAGATAGCGGATTGCTAACATCTGCGAGACGGTGATTATTAGAACCAGAATCTAAAAGCCAAACGAGAGGAAGAAGAAGAAGAGGTTAATGCGAGTAAGAAACAAAACCAAGAAAAGCATGGTTGAAGCGTTGAGGGCAATGAGAGGAGCGATGACAGGCTGATCACAAAGCTCGACGAGACAAGAGAAACGCTTGAGGGACAAGAAGCGAGGACACGGGTGTTGGAAGAAGAGGAGCGAGAGGAACGACGACCACCGAGAGAAATGTGGAGAGCCCCGACCGGAAGAATTGTATCTAGAAGAATTAGCATTCCGATCCGCATAACTACGGCGAGAATAGTTCTTGCCGGAATATCCTCTTCGAAAACCACCAGAAAAACCACGGCGATAACCACGAGTTCCAAGTAGAAGAGACAAGAGCGCACAGTATGTGCCGTAAGAACGAGAGGACTGCCGGAATCAACGAACGCAGAAAACATTCATGACTAACAAGCAGGCTAGTTAACTCAACAAAATTCACTGGAGGTTGACGCAGGCGGATCGGAGTGGCAAAATCTCTGTAGTCACTACCAAGACCACGAAGAACAGCTAGAACCAAATCTTCATCAGTAACTGGTTCAGCAATAGCAGCCAAGGCATCAGCAATCGACTGAGCATGTTGAAGAAACTCAAAGCAATAGATTCGGATCCACGCCGCAATCGAAACAAACTGATCTTTAAGATCCATTACACGAGTACGAGTAGAAGGAGCATAAATGCGAGCCGGTTTATCCCAAGCATCGCGAGCAGTAGCCGCTTGAACAACATGAGCAACAACAGTTTCAGACAATGAAGAGATGAGCCAACTCAGAATAATTTGATCTTGACGATCCCAACGCACAGTAGCAGAATCTTCAGACAAAGATTCACAAGAAGACGCACCAGAAGGCACATCAGAAGAGGAAATCGGACGAGGAAACGTACCATCAATGTAACCGTAAAGAGCATAACCTCGAAGTAACGGCACAAACTGAGCCTTCCAGAGCGGATAATTGGAAGGACCAAGCTTCAGAGGAAGCAAAGAAACTACATTCGGTGAGATCAGAGCAGAAGATTGCAGCGAAGAAGAAGAAGACGAAGTCATCAGGATCAAGAAAATCCTAAGCTCGCAGGAGCAAGAAAAGCAACTGATACCATGTGATGGAACTAACTGATTATCATTTAGTAGAAGATGTATTTATACAAGATGTAAACTCTAGATCTAAGTTAGTTACAGAGTATTCGTGAATCATAAATTCTGTCAAGTAATAGCTGTAGAAGAAGAACATCTGGTAGGGACAGCTGTCTTAGAAGTATTGTTACAGTGTATTGGTAACATAGGAGTACTCTCTACAACACTGTGTTTAGTTTCGAGAACTTGGATGAATTAATTTTAACCACGGCCAGCAGCGCTTTTTCTTTTCGTAGTACATATAGATTTTTCATTCTAATAAATTTCTCGTTTGTAGTACTAGTACTGTAATATCGATATCTTTACAATCGTTGGATGTACACGTTCGGGTATTGAACACACTTTAGACATGATTCCTATGCATTTGATCTGTGATTTGGATTACTAACAGCAGCTAAGAGGTATTGGCGGGTATTGTGCTTGGTTGCTTTGAAGGAATGAAATGATATTTTTTTATTCAAATTCCTGCTTATGTGGCTTAGAATTAGTTAAATTCTAGTTTCATAGCATTCTACTTGGTCAACTAATAATGTGCTTGTTGGATGCGTAGGTTTCTTTCCCTTGGAAACATTACAACGATTGCACATTCCCTTCTTGCAAACCAGAGGACCAGCTTTGCAGAGATAAAGAAGCATGGAATACTTTTCACTCCCATTCTACCTTCCTCCATGAGCAGATCATATTCACAGTGCAGTTTTTCTTATCAGGGACACGTGCTGTTTAAATTATTCAATATGAAGGAGAATATATACAAGAGTGGTTGGTCCAAGAGCTTCTCTTTTGTCTCAGCAAGTGATAACATGACAAACCATGCCCAGCTTGCTTGGAAAAGGCTTTCACAAATATGTTCATATGGAGGCTCAGCTTTCCCTCCAATAAGTAGGATTGCTTGTGCTGTCAGCTTGGCATTGGCTAGATCACACCTAGTGGCTCCAAGCATTCTAGCCTTCATTATTGGAGAATTGGCATGGACACAGAGAACTTGGGCAGACGCTGGATACTTTCCAAAAAGGAACAATCTATACAGTCATGCACAAGATGGAAATGTCTATCTAGCTTCATTTGTGTTTTCCATTTTGGAGGGTCTTATTTTGTTAGTGAGGTTTGTCTATTTGGCAATTTTGTTTTCCCCTGCGACCATTGTGGCTCCATTTGCGGACTGGTTCAGTGGTTATTTTAGGAAATTGTGGCTTCACCTTGTCCATCGTACACTGGAAATGGCAGGCCCAGCATTCATAAAGTGGGGTCAATGGGCAGCCACCAGACCAGATCTCTTCCCTAGTGATCTATGCTCTGAGCTTGCAAAGCTTCACTCAAAAGTACCAGCACATAGCTTTGCCCACACAAAGATGACTATTGAGAGAGCATTTGGCCGCAAACTTCATGAAATTTTTGAAAATTTTGAGGAGGAACCTGTAGCATCAGGAAGTATTGCCCAAGTGCATCGTGCTTCTTTAAGATTTTGCTATCCTGGTCAACAGGTCAAACCCATTGTAGTTGCCGTGAAAGTTAGACATCCTGGTGTTGGTGAAACAATTAGGCGGGATTTTATGATTATTAATGTGATTGCCAAAATATCAAATTTCATCCCAACCTTGAAATGGTTGAGGTTAGATGAAAGTGTCCAACAATTTGCTGTTTTCATGATGTCTCAAGTTGATCTTGCGAGGGAAGCTGCTCATTTGAATCGGTTTATTTACAACTTCCGCCAATGGAAAGATGTATCCTTTCCTAAACCCTTATATCCACTAGTGCATCCTGCTGTCTTGGTGGAAACCTACGAGGAAGGAAAAAGTATTTCCTACTATGTGGATGAACTTGAGGGAAACAATCGAATTAGAAGTGCACTTTCTCTTATTGGCACGCATGCTCTTCTGAAGATGCTACTGGTACAGTTTTTTATATTTTCTTTGTCGTATAGGCCGTTCTTGTTTCTTCTGTTTCTGTGCTGATTACTCTTTCTTTCTTTATTTTATTTTATTATTATTATATATATTTGTCTTTTCAACTTTTTATTTATTTTTTGTGAATACCTAAAAGCATCAACATCATTGGGTGTTACAATTAATTTAGTAATCCTTGAGCAATTTTAGTCTTATCTATTTTAGGTAACAAGTCAGTTGCGTTAAAATATAAAACAGAAAGTTTACAGAGTGATTACTATGACATTCAGCTACAGAGCATAGGGTAGCCTAAATGTCAAATCTGACTCTAGGTAAATACATTGCATCCCTCTCCATTTATTGGATTATCATTGAGGCCAAGAATATTACACAAATGGCCAAAAAGATTCTATTAGAGTGCTCCTGTTTCTGGAATCTTACAAGGACTGGCCCTTGAATCAATTGGATGTGATGATTGCTGTCTTCCAGGTTGGTCTAATTCCTTCAAAATAGTAATGGAACTATCACAAACCTCCTTGTTTATGTTGATGACATTGTGGTAACATGGAAAAACCAAGCTTAGATGACGAGGATGAACTAATACTTGGCCTAACAATTTGAGATTGAAGATCTCCGACTCTTGTATTTTCTGGGGACTCTAAATGTCAAGATCAAAGAAAACGAATCAATGTCTATCAAAGGAAGCTTGTGCTAGTTTTGTTGACAAAAGTAGGAACATTGGGTTGTAATCCAACAAACTCCTCTACAACAACAACAAAAAAAAAAAACTTTGTCCTAACTAAATGGGGTTGGCTATATGGATTCTTGCCTTCCAATTAGCTTTGTTTGAGGCCATGCTAGATACAAGGCCTAAGCTATGCATATTCTTTCTCACCACTTTTCTTAAGGTTATCTTAGGCCTACCCCTAGCTCTTTTAATTCCTTTAATCTGGATTATATCACTACTCCATACAGGGGCATTTACATGCCTCTGTTGAACGTGGCCGTGCCACCTCAAACGACTTTCTCGTGGCTTATCACTTATTGGAGCTACGCCCGACCAACTCTAATATGATCATTCCTCATCTTATTCTTCATAGTTTTGCCACTCATCCATCTTAGCATCCTCATTTATGCTACACTGACTTTATCTATATGATTCTTTTTAACAACTCAACACTCTGCACCACACATCATAGTTGGTCGAACGATGGTCCAATAGAATTTTCAACAAACTCTTTAATCGATAAAAATCACAAGCTCGGTGAAGATTGTGGCACTCTCTTTTTGGATGCAAGAAAGTGTCAGAAATTGGTTAAATCTTAATCTACCTTGTTAGAAAAATAAGCTTTAATCAAGCAAAATAGTAATTGAACTGGAAAGAGAATAGAGAAAGAAGAAGATGAAGAATCAACAACAATGGATTGCGATTCTAGCTTACTCTCCTAGAATCACAACGTCTCTATTTATAGATTTCATAGTCCAAAAATACAACTTGAGAATTAAGCCATCTTACCCTCTAAAAAGGAAAATAATAAGTACATGAAATTAAAAAGAACTTGAAAATAGAAACTATGTTGAAAACAAAAAATATACTTTCTAATTCTCCTAAACCTTGATCACCAATGAACCTTTTCCAAGAAAGGAAAGTATGTAATTCAAAATTCTCTAAAACTTGTGAACCAAGTCACCATCTCTAAAATTAGAAACTCAATAACTTGAGCATCAAGACAACAACCACTCTTTAAAAAAAAAGAAAAAAAAAAAAAAGGAAAAACAACCACTCTTAACACTCCCCCTCAAGCTAAAGTATACACAAAGAAAACTCCGGCATAGACAATAAGAATAAACTTGAAAGACAACATCAGTCTTGAACCGTGTAGCAATAGCAAACACCAATAGACACTAAGAGTACTTCAACCAAGAGATAATCAACTTAAAAAATACTTTAATTCTTCATGTTGAACGAACCATCCTATACTGAGAACAAGCGGCAATATTGAAGATGAAAATTCTTAAGTGTAGTAGCATTAAAGGCACTATACAAATAATGTCAGTAGTAAAGAGGAATCTCCCCAATAATAGATAAAAATTGTAGCACCAATGTCCACACATAACCTCTTGCAAAAAGGCAAAGTAGTAGGAAAAGGTATGGGTAGGTAAAAAGCAGTATAGGTTATTGAATCATGTAGGTAAGGTAGTATGGGTTTCCACGAACCAAATAGGTAAGGTAGTATAGGTTACTACCGACCAAGTAGGTAAGGTAGTACAGTCGTATGGGTTACTATGAACCAGATAGGTAAAAGGTAGTATAGGTTACTACGGACTACAATTAAGTAGGTAAAAGTAGTATGGAAGGAGGTAGGACCATCTTAGGAGGACAAAGTTCTTCACCAATACTATTCTTCAACACATCCTGAGTAGATATGGAAGGAGTCTCCAATATAGCATTACACGTGGACAAATGACAACCAATATCCAATGTAGGAAAATCCTAAATGGACGAGAATGACAAAATAAAGGAAAGGAATGACAATCTTTAAATTTCACACAATTGAAACATGAGTGGCATGAATGTAATTAGAGAAATCCCCAAAAGGAAACACATTCAAAAAAACAATGAGTAAATTTGGAAGCCTAAATTTAAGGAAAAAGTGTGGAACCAATCCCAATTAAATATGGAATCGAACAATAATGGAAGCACAAAATAAAGCAATCAGGAAACCGAATCAGAAACCAGAATAGGAACAGAACCAGAAAATAGAATCAGAATTTGATTAGAAAATTGAACCCATATCGATCGAGCCATACTTGAACCATCGAACCTCACTAACACACCATCGATTCCTTCTTAGGTTTCTTAAATCAGAGGTAAACCTCAAAGACACGATGCATAGCTTGAAGAAAAGGCAGATTCAAACAATCGACACAACTCTTGCAATCGAATCTACCAAAGCTTCCTCATTCGTCTTCTTATTCTTCTTGTTCAATCTTATGCATAAAAAGATGCCATCAACTTTCTGGCCAGCATCACAGAAATTTTTCTGCAACACTTGAAAAACAGGAATTAGACAAAACTAGCATCGCCTCTTCTCCTCCAAATTTCAACCCAAAAGAAAATTCAGAAAACAAACTTCCAATGGCAGCAACCGTTATTAAAGAATGTCTGAAATCAAACTAGTATAAACCTTTATGGCAAGGTTATTAAAGCGGTAAAGCGATTGGGGCAACGTCTTGTTGATTAGGCGACTAAGCGGCGCTTATGCGGCAATAAAGCGACAAAGCGATTTAGTCAATATTTTTAATATAACTACTTTTTAATACAAATACTTTTTATAATAAACTAAAGTACTAAACAAACATTCAACAATCACATTCATAAAAATGAAAATAAAAAAAATTCAAGAATCACAATTATGAAAAATTATCCAAAAACAGATTAAAAACATAACTTCATCTCATCAAGCATCATAAGATTCATAACAATAATTATATAGTATGTACTATATCAGTAATCAGTGTGAAAAATGAAAATGAAAGTAGTAATTTTACATTCTTACTTGCTTCTATGATAGTGTGACGCCAAATAAGTGTCTTGTACTCTTGTGCATAGATCAGTAATCAGAATTGATGTATCCATTTTCCCCTTTTTTTAACTAAACAGTGCCGATATGATAAATTAATAGATCTCATTATTCCGATTTCCAAGTCATTGCTAATGATTCATTGATTATCAATGTTGAATATGGCTCATGCTTCACATTCTGTTGCCGACAGGCACTTTGGGCCTCGAAGTTCATTTTCAAATTGGGCCTCGATTCCGAAATGGCTCTCATATTTAAATTTATATATGGCATTGTAGAATAAATTTATGATTAAAAAAAATAATATGCACAAATTACAAAATGTAAAAAAAGCGGTAACTTTAGCATCTAGGTGGCAATATGGAGCAAAAGGTGGCAAAGCGGTAGTGCCTAAGCAAAAAAGCGGCAAGAAATCAGCCTGTTAGTTAAGCGGCAACAATTTAAGCGGTTCAAAAACCGCTTTGCCGCCTAGGCGGACGCTTTGATAACCATGCTTTATGGGGGAACCCTAGTTCATCTTCTTCATTGAACTAGGGTCCCTTTCCTCAAACAAAAATCTAAATGACTCTCAAATCGGGAATCGGAAAAGAGCCTAGGGACTGAAAGGAAATTTAGAAAGAAGAAGAAGAATAGAAAAATTCAATAAATCAGGGGCAGCAGTAGTATATCTTGCAGCAGAATCCAATACGACATCAGCAGTATTTTTCTGAACATAAAACTATAATGACCAAGGGGTAGCAGCCGATGCAGTAGCTAGTATAATATTTTTCAGAACCCAAATAAAAAATGGCACATCATTAAGGGTAGCAGCAGCAGGAAAATAGTTGAATCAATGGATTTCTATTTATCAGACGATAGGGAACCCAAGTTTGAATCGATAAATAGAAAACGACATGATAAACCCAACAGTAGCACTCCCAAATAAATGCAGAACATTGTAGCGGTAATGGAAATAGCAGTGATAGGAGTAGCAGTAAATATGTCAATACCTCAGCAGTGGTTGGCAGTAATTGCAGAAAAAAGAGAAAGGTCTTCACCAATATAATGACAGCAGGCTGTGTAGTTTATAGACTAAACTGACTTATACGACAAAACAAACATCCTAAAGGATCACGATGGGACTGATAGATCTCATGATAAAAGTTGACACAGTGTTGGAGCATGCATAAATTGAGTCTATCAGCCAACCGCATATGCTCTATCTGGCCAAGTCAAGATGAAGTATGTTGAGAGCGGCTGCTGCCTTGATGCTCAAGTTATTGAGTTTCTAATTTTAGAGATGGTGACTTGGTTCACAAGTTTTGGAGACTTTTGAGTTACATACTTCTTTTCTTGGAAAAGGTTCCTTGGTGATCAAAGTTTAAGAGAATTAGAAAGTATAGTTCCTATTTTCAAATTCTTCTTAATTTCATGTATTTATTATTTCCATTTTTAGAGGGCAAGATTGCTTGCTTCTCAAGTTGTATTTTTGGACTATGAAATCTATAAATAGAGAGGCTGTGATTCTAGCAGAGTAAGCTAGAATTGCAGCCCACTGTTGCTGATTCTTCATCTTCTTCTTCTTCTTCTTCTCTGATTTCTTCTCTATTCTCTTTCAAGTTCAACTGTTTTGGTTGATTAAAGCTTATTTTCTAACATGATATCAGAAAAAGTTTAATAGCCTAGGGACTGCTGCTTCTCTTTGAATGCTCAAATTTTCTTTTCTTTTTTTACTTGGTTTGAACACTTTGATTTGTGCTCAAGCATTGTTGTCAAAGTATCTGCCTAGGCGGCAAAGTGGTTTTTCAACCACTTTGTTAACATGCAGTGTTTTGGTCGCTTTTTCACCTAATTGCTACCACTTTGTCACCTTGTGCGCCTTATTGCTGACTAGACGCCAAAATGGTTACCTTTTTGACATTTTGTACATGATAATATTATTTCTTGTTTTTTTTTTAAATCAAATTTTATTCTATAAAACTGTGTACAAACTTAATAGTTATTCATTTTGGAATTGGAATCAATGAATCATTAAATGGATAAGGCACTTATTTGGCATCACACTATCATATAGGTAAGTAAAAATGTAAAATTACTACTTTCATTCTCATACTTATAGTTTGATATAGTTCTTTCATTCTCATACTTATAATTTGATATAGTTTATAGTCATATGTTATGATGCTTGATGAGATGAACTTATGTTTGTGTTCTTTTTTTGAATAATCTTTCATAATTATGACTCTTGAATGCTTGTCTCGAATGTTTGTTTAGCTTATAATAGAAATTTATTAGCATAAAAGAAGTCATATTGAAAAAATTTACTCAACCGCTTTGGTCGCCTTATTGCCACATAGGCTCCACTTTGTCGCCTAATTGCCTAGGCGGAGCCCCAATCGCTTTGGTCACCTTGCCGCCTTGACAACCTTGTGCTCAAGATCATCAGGTACTTGAAATTTAGCATAAGGGAAGGTCTCCTATATGCCAAACACAATCATTTGAGGATTAAAGGTATGGTAATGCAGATTGGGTTGGTTCAATTATAGACAGATGATCTACATGAGGTGAATTGGTTACTTGGAGTAGCAAGAAGCAAGATATGCAAATTGGAGTTTGTGGACTCTTTGTGGTTAAAGAGATTGTGCAAGAGTTGGGGTTTGACACTAAAGCATCTATGAGACTTTATTGAAGATAAAGCTGCCATTATCGTTGCTCATTACCCTATTCAACATGATCAAACAAAGCATATAGAAGTTGGTAGGCATTTCATCAAAGAGAAGCTGCAGTTTGGTGAAATTTGTACTCCCTTTGGGAGGACAAGTGAGTGAAGTGACCAAGTTGTAGATATCTTCACCAAAAATCTCTTCTTCCAAATCAAGTCCTATGCAAACTGGAAGTTTATGACATTTACTCATTAGCTTGAGGGGAGCGTACTTCTATCATATAAGTCATGTTAAGCTTTATATTCATTTTAGTCTTTTATTTACCATAGCTCCCCAGCCGTTTTGCCAAGTAGTAAAACAAAATGAGTCATGAAACCAGAAAGTCTGAAATAAATATCCCAACTAGCGAAATATTGGCGATATTGCTTCCATTGGGTGATATATCGTGAGGACTTTCAAATCTCATGATATATTCCCGAGATTTCGCCTATAAAAAGCAAACTAGAGTTGGAATTTTGCTCAAAACTAGTGAAATTTCAACTTTTGGTTAAGAGATTCTCTCTCCTTTGTCACTCGATTCTTGTTCTATTTTGAGTCAATCTTTGACATCATGGAGATTAGCTTTGGAATCAAAAGGCTTTAAACTTAGTAGATCGAAGACAGAATATTTAGTTTGTAACTTTAGTCATGATCGGCCAGATGATGAGGTAGTGATACTTGACGATAAAGAGATTTCTCAGAGTGATTGTTTTAGGTACCTAGGTTCAATCATAAGTAAAAGAGGTGATTTGGAAGATGAGGTTTCCCAAAGAATTAAAATAGGGTGGATGAAGTGGAGAGGTGCGTCCGGGGTCTTATGTGATCGGCGTATTCCATTAAAGCTTAAAGGAAAATTTTATAGGACCGTTGTTCGACCAGCTATGATGTACGGTGCAGAGTGTTGAGCTGTTAAAAAGAATCATATAGATAAACTCAGTGTAGCAGAAATGAGGATGCTAAGATGGATGAGTGGCAAAACTAGGATGGATAAGATAAGAAACGATCATATTAGAGTTGGGCTGGGAGTTGCTCCCATAAGTGATAAGCTTAGAGAAAGTCGTTTGAGGTGGCACGGCCACGTTCAACGGAGACCTATAAATGCTCCTGTACGGAGAAGTGATATAATCCATATTGAAGGAACTAGAAGAGCTAGGGGTAGACCTAAGATAACCTTAGGAGAAGTGGTGAGAAATGATATGTATAGCTTAGGCCTTGTATCTAGCATGGCCTCGAACAGAACTGATTGGAGGGCAAGAATCCATGTAGCCGACCCCATTTAGTTGGACAAGGCTTATTGTTGTTGTTGTCTTTGACATCTGGGGATAGTTCTTGTGTGATTGTTGCTTGCAAATGTGTGTGTTGTGTCGATCAAGTGGCATTTCACTCGAAGCTTGGATATTTTCATCTCAGAGGCAACCACTCTTCTCCAAACTAGATTTTTTACGAAATGCATGATACATGTGCGATCAAGAACACCACTTGGGGTTTGGTTTTAGGCAAAAATAACACTCCTAGTGTGTTTATTGGCTTCAAATTAGGTTTGACACCGAAAACCGCGTCAGAATGACCCCAATTACCCCCCCCCCCGAAACTTGGTGATATTGCCAAAATTTCGGTATTTTGGTCATGACCAAGTTGAGTGAAATTTCGCACCTCGTAGGGAGGTCAAAATGTAATTCTCAGAAGTTCTAAGCTGAATCAAATAGGTGAATGAGCTAAGAAAGCTTACTTCATGTTCTCTCTCTGTTAACTCTTCCCTTCTCAGCTACCAACTTCTACTTGCTTGATTGAATAACTTCGTTCCTATTATCTTACTGTTGGGACTTCAGCTTCAATAGAAATTTGCAACCGCAATCTAAGCCCTTCTAGAAATTGGCCACTAACCAAAAAACAGTGAAGAAGATAGGGTTAGAGACAAAGAACCAGAAAAAGGAAAAAGAGTTGACAATCTCCTTTGGTCCTTTTCTGTACATGACAGAAATGAGTTATTCTCAGAGTAGGAGAATCAGTGTAGTCCGTCGATTTTTCTTTTCAAATAGGGAGAATTGATACAATATCACTTGGCTGGCTGGACCAGCATTAAAGCTTTGGAGCTCAAACCTAAAAAGAAGAACCAGTCCTACTGCTTTTGGTCCAATTAGGGTTGGAACTAGTTATTTAATAGGGAGAATTGATACAATATCATTTGGCTGGCTGGACCAGCATTAAAGCTTTGGAGCTCAAACCTAAATAGAAGAACCAGTCCTACTGCTTTTGGTCCAACAAGGGTTGGAACTAGTTATTTAGTAGGTTATTCATTAGTGTTCATTTAGGTTGAGGAAATATGCTTTGGAGTTTACGTTTCATGTTGCAAAGTGTTATTTTCATATTCTCTGTAGAAGTCTTTTTACTTTCTGAAACTAATATCTCGTATTCCGATAGTAAACATAGTGAATTGAATAGAAATTTGAGTTTTATTCTTTGGAAGTGTGTGATTGCATGATCTCTTAGTGAATTGAATAGAAATTTGAGTTTTATTCTTTGGAAGTGTGTGATTGCATGATCTCTTTCCCCTTTCCTTGCAAATATTTCCTTTTTCGCTTCCAGCCCTCCATCAAATCGTCTCATTCCTATGTAGATCCATAATTTTAATCACAGCAACTTACCTCAGTCATGGATGCCAAAACTCAATCATGCAGAATTTGATTGACTTGAAACCTTAAGTGAAAAATCACAACAACTTATATCCTTTTCTGGGTGAGTAGGGAAACCAATAACAGATTCTGATTTTGACTTCACAGACCCATTTGTATGTTGGTTTGAGATTGAGATGATTAAGTTTGCTAAACAACAGGTCCTTGGCTCCTAATGCTAAGTAGAATGGTTAAAGAACTGGTTGGGGTCAATTTAGATGCGGTTGGTTGCTGGAATTGCTGGAAAATATAAACCAGGAAAAGTTTCAGGAATTCAAAGGGGATAAGACAGAAAGTGTGGGAAAAAGGAAGAAATTGAAGAGACAAAGCATGAACTTTGCATTTGCAGCTCCTGGCAGCAAATACCAAATAATTTTTCATTCTACTCTTCAAATCTAAATTGTGTATTATTACATGGTGTGATATAAAACTTAGCAAAGAAATCCTAATCATGGTTTGAGATCTCACGATATATCTTGGTCTTGTGAAAAACTGAGATGAGATCATATGCGAAATACGATTAAAAAGGTAGAGATCTTGGTATATATTCTCTCAACTCAATTGAGTTGAGATATTTCATATTTGGACTTGATCTCAACAAGGTTTTGACTTTCTAGCCTCGTTACTGCTGCTTCTCTGGAAGTCAGCTACTTGCCGGATTTTTTTTCGAGAATTCCTACTTGACTTTATTAACAATACTCCTATAATATCTACAACAACGATTGAAGAGGTTTTCAATCAAATTTTCAAGAAAGGTGAAAATTTCATCCCAAATTTGAAAATTTGAAAATTTATGTCCTATGCTTGTTCTGTGCATGTTGATTAAACACGTAGTAAATAACTTGATCTGATCTTAAATTCTTCAGCGCAATAGTTTCAAACAACGGTCAAATTTTGGAACTTGGATTTACAATTGTTTTTTCATCAATTTGAAGCCACCATTGTGTTCAAAAGGCTTAAAATAGGCTGGTGAGCAATTTTCAGGCCCAAAAGACCTTAAAAGTCACCTAGATGGGTCACCAAGTTGGGCCGAAATGGGAGGAAAATTTTCCTCCAACTTGCTGAGATCTTGTGAGTTGCGAGATCTCAGCATTTTGGCCCACCAAGAAGGCTTCAGATATTTGAGTTCTTGAACCATGGAATAAGAAGACCTTGAGTTATATGAACTGCTTGGTAATGTGGCACTTCTAATTTTTGCAATGTGGAAGGATGAGGTTACCATTTCAATATATTCTTTATCTGAAGATTCTGAACAAGCCACTGACGCAGAAAATCATGGTGCAACAGAATTAAATGTGAAAAGATTTTCTTCTTACTTTGTTGATGATTTTTATTGTGTCAGATAAGTGTCTTGCAAGTTGTCATCCTTGGTTAGATTTAGCTGTCTACATTATGGTCTTATAGCTTTTTGATGTTCTTAATGCCTTGTTTATGTTATCTGAATCACAATTGCCAATCTAGCTTGCACATTTTAATTTGTTTCTTGTTGTCTTCCTGACAGTTGAAAGAAATCTTCAGATTATAGTTCTGGAATTGAAGCATTCTAAGTTGTCGTATTCTTTTCAGGTGGACAATTTTCTCCACGCAGACATGCATCCTGGAAATATCCTTGTACGGGTTGGTCATAGCAAATCTTTGCGTAAACCCAAGCCTCATGTAATTTTCCTAGATGTAGGCATGACTACTGAGTTATCTAAGAGTGATCGAGAAAATTTACTTGAGTTCTTCAAGTCTGTTGTCCTTCGAGATGGCCGTACTGCTGCGGAATGCACTTTGAGATTATCAAGGCAACAGAATTGTCCGAATCCTAAGGCCTTCATTGAGGTTAGTGGTTACAGCACATTGGAGCATGAGTTAATATGTTAGTATAACCAAACTCTGAAAAACACATTTATATTTTGTCCAATCTGAAAATCCATGTTATCTGTAGTCTGATATGAAATTCTTCCAAATTGTTGGGTGCTTCTTAAGATTGTATACTTGTGGGTATTGCTATTGCTTTTGTGGGTTGCAACTGCTGCAAGAGGCAGCCTGGTTTGGTAATGTGGCGAGTTTTTGTTGGTTTGATGGAGCATCTTAATGCAACCTAGAATGAAGAAGATAAGGGATCAAGAAAAATTTCCCCTCTTTTAAAAAGTAGGTTTACTATTCATGCCAAGAGTACTCAAGTTATTGTTCACATGAATATGGATTGGGGGTAGACACAGACAACTGGTGTGAAGATTAGCTGCTGGATATTGGTGAAATTTTCTACAAAAATCTGCCATTAGTTTGGTTTCTATCTTAGTGTTATAAACTATATTTTATTTCCTTGCAATAGAATTGTAGGTAGTTGCCAATGCAGAGCTGTTCTAGTGGTTGAAACCAACACCTCTTAGTGAAGAGGTCGTGGGTTCGACTCTCGTTGAGGCATATTAATATCCCCATTCCCCGACTTAATAAAGCCCCTTTGTACCAAAAGAAAAAAAGAATTGTAGGTATTTTCTAATGTCAGTTTGTTACTATTTTAGGACTTCCAATGATTTATTATAAGTTCCTATTTTAATTGCTTGGTTTCTATGTTTGAGACTTGCTACTTTTATAAATTTGTGATTGTGAAAAAGCAACAACTTATCCCAACTAAAAGGGGTCAGCTACATGGATCCTTGCTTTTAATTAGCTCTGTTTGAGGCGTTACGAGATTCAAGGCCTATGTGATGGATATCCTTGCTCATCACTTCTCCTAGGGTTATTTTAGGTCTGCCTCTAGCTCTTTTAGTTCCTTGAATTTGGATTAAAGCACTCCTTCGTATGGTTGCATTTCAAGGCCTCTATTGAACATGGCCTTACCACCTCAAAAGACTTTCTTGTATCGTATCATTTATTAGAACTACTACCAAATTAGCTCTAATATTATCATTACTCACCCTTACTAGTTTGCTACTCATCCATCTTTTCATCCTCATATTTGCTACACTAAGTTTATCACATTATGGTTCTTGACAGCTCAACACACTGCACCTAAAATAATTACTGCAAAATCTCCTTCTTGCCAAGTTTGACCACCTCATTATTTCTCCTGAACATGACCGAGTTACGAACTAGATTTTCTATTTTTCGTTCCACTTAACTTAAAACCATTTGATTCCAAAGTTGATATCTGTTGCTCTAACTTGGCCTCAATTTCTACTTGTGTCTCATCTACCAAAGACCATATGATATGAACAACTGTCTACCTTTGGCCGAAACCCTTGTGTGGGCCCCAAGGCCCCATCCAAGTGGCACACCTAGGGCTGGCCAAACCCCTAAAAAGTGGCGACTTGGTCATTTTCTAGCGCTAATTAGCTGCTGATTTTAACGTCAGATTTTAATTTTCTCAGACCAATCATGTTTTGAAGTCTTAGTTTGAACTCAGTAGTAAAGTTCCAGTGTCATAGGGAGTCTTTTCTTTTGAGTAGGACTCTTTGTGAATAACTAGATCTTTTATTTTAAGGCAAGTTCTTTTGTTTTATGTGGTTGTTATTTAATTGTAAAGGTTATCCTATCTTATGGAGGAAACCCAGTTGAGTCTAAGTTGGTTTCCAATTAGAGTTAGATTATTTCTTTCTTGATGTAATGCTATACATAAGTCATTCTTTTCTTTGTAAAGACAGTCCGCTTTGAATGAAGAATTGAAGAACTTTCGTGTAAAAATTGGTTGTGGTCTTCTTGGGAGGGCCACGGCAGATTTCAAGTAGTCTTGCCTTCAATTGCAGCATCTTTGTTCAAGAACCAGTAGTCTTCTTCCACTTCCAGCACCCCTTCAAGTAAGTACACACTCCAGCCCCCTTCCCCTCATCCCTAACTGATCGCATCACTCCCCCTCCCCTTCCCTCTCTTGTAGTACTTTGGAAAAACCACCCCACCCCATTGGAGCCCCTTAATTCCTCTCCCTTCCTCCTGTCACCCCCCTCCCCCCAAGAGACCCTCCCTAACCCCTTGCGACACACCCAAACCCTCCCCCACCTTATTCAAAACAGACCAAAATATTCCCTTCCTTATTCAAAACAGACCAAAATATTCCCTTCCCTTATTCTATCAACCCTAGGGTAAATTTTGTCTTCCAAGATCATCCAATGGGAGTTTAGTAAAATGCTAGCATCTTTCCAATCTTTTCAAAACTGTTCCCTTAGGTTTTTCAAGTTATTTTAAAATCACCCATTAGGTTTTGAGACATATCTGCAGGTTTTGTTGAAAGATTTTGGCTAAACCCTAAATTTTAGGGAATCCTTCCAAGAAACCCTAACCCTAAAATTTGGTTTACATCACCATATCATCAGCAAAGAGCATACACCAAGAAACCTCATCTTGAATATCTTTGGTTAAATTCCATTATCAATGCAAATAAATAAGGGCATAAAGTGATCCTTGATGTGTTCCAATTGTAATCGAGAATTCACACTATCTTTGCCCTCGCATCATTCTTACTCTTGTCACTTTATATACAGGGGTAGAGCCAGGACTGAACATTGGGGGGGGGCAATATATGTGGGCCAATGCGGGACCCACTGTGGGTCCCATCTCAGAATATTTTATTATATTTTGACGTGTGGGGTCTACGTTACAACTTTAGGTAAATTAATAGGAGGACTAAAATATAGATAACACAATTATAACTAAATTATAAAAATATATTAAAATAAAGTAGGGGCTAAAATTGTGGGAGAAAAACTTTGAAAAATCATGAAAGACAAAGGTGAAAAAGAAATTGTGGGAGAAATTATAGGAAAAAAGATAGATTCGAAGTCTATTAACTAAATATAGGATAAACACTCAATATATCGTAAATTAATTACAAAAAATCAATAATTATGATTAGATATAATAATATTAATGGCAGAAATTTAAACATCCAACTAATAAAACTTAAACTTTAAATCGCTATTAGTAGGAATTGAAACTTTATAAGAAAGTTTAGGGATTCAAAAATAAAATTAAATGATTACGATTAGATATGATAAAATTGATGGCTGAAATTATAAACGAGATTTAAATTTCCATTAATAGGAAATGAAATTTTAGGAGAAAGTTTAAGGATTAAAAAAAAAAAAAATCAATGATTATGATTAGATTTGATAAAATCAATGGCTGAATTCTAACGAGATTTAAATTGCTATTAGCAGAATCAAATTTTAGGAGAAAGAAAGAACAACTTAATAAAAAAATAAACAATATTATGCTTTATGAAAAGAATACTAGAAAAATCGTGAGTGTGAGAGAGAGAGAGAGGAATAATTTGAGAAAGAGAGAGTGAATACCTGATAGCTGTGGAGAAGATTTAGGAAAATTCCAATGTCTACCAAATACTCTAATATTTTGTGAGACGTGTGGGAAAAAAAAGAGAGAAAAAAGAGGAGATTCATGAGAGAATAAATAGGAATGAAAATACGAGAGAGAATATAGGGAGAAATTCATGGATCGTGAGTTAGTTTTTAATTAGAATTTAACTTTTTATTCCTTAAACTAGGGGTTTAATGATAACCATTAGGTAATGATTAAGAATGACATTTGTACCCATCATCTTAATCTTAAAATTTTATTTTTAATTTTTGAAGGGGGGCCAAATAGTGGTATTTCACACGTAAAGTGAACGAAATAAGGAAAAAATATAGGGATTTTAAAATTAAAAAAATCCGGAGGGGCCATGGTCGCCCGGCCCCAACGTGGCTCCGCCCACTGTTTATATATATGTGTGTGTATATATATATATATATATATATATATATATATATATACACACGTAACGATGTTCACCTATTTACTTGGAACATTTCTTTGTTGAAATACTTGCCAAATTAACTCTCTAAGGACTCTATCATAGGCTGTTTCTAGGTCAATGATGACCATATGAATATCCTTTTTACACTCTGTATAACTTTCCATAAGTCTTCTAATTAGATAAATAGCAACCTGTAGATCTTGGCATATAACCAAGTTGGTTCGCCGTAAGTTTTCTTTGATAAGAAAATGATTTATTGAGGAGGCAAAGCCGAGGAAGAGAGGTACAAAGAGACTGCAACCAAGAAGAGAAAATGGGCTAAGGAGTCGAAGCTGCCACTGACTTGACCCTCCAGACTAGGTGATCGGCGATGCCGTTGATCTGCCTAGAAATATGAAGGAACAAGATTCAAAGTGCTGGCCCATGTCCCAAATAACTAGGATAATGGGCCCAACATCTTGGGGAGGGGGAGAATAGAGCCATTTACAAGCCTAACTATCTTTTTTACAATCAGATTCAAAGATTCCAATGTCGACCTCTTCTGCTATGGTATGGAGGACTGCCAACCTTAGTGCCTGTGCCTCAGCCATCAGAGCTGAAATTGCAAAGCTGGGCTCTGAGATTGCTAGAATAGGATCTCCTCTAAAGTCTCTAATAACGAAGCCCAAACCTGCACACCCGGAGCTCTCATCAAAAGTGGCATCAGAGTTTATTTTATGGGCTCCCCGCGGTGGACACCATTGGTTGAGGATCGTAGGGGCCTCCTTTGGATGGGCTGGGCTTGAAATTTCCTTTTGGGCTTGCACAAACTCCTCTGCTAATCTCCAGGCCTCAAGATCCACTTCTATGGGGTCCAAGCCCATTGATTAAAGGCCCGATCATTTCAGGCTCTCCAAATGGTTCAGCCTTGTAAATGCTAGCTGAGATAAATATATTCCTTTCCTGCTCTGAAGAGAACTGTTTAGCCTGAATATAATCCAACCACCCATTCAAAGATATATTAGATTCTCCCCAACCTTTGAAGCTCAATGGGCTAGTGAACCAGGCAGCTTGTGCAAAGTTGCAATAAAAGAAAATGTGGTTTGTGTTTTCAACCTCTAACCCACACCTTGACAGCTGGGATTGGTAATAAAATTTCTCCTCCTCGTATGCTCTTCAGTGGGTAAACTGCATGCTATAGCTCTCCATATCAGAAATTTTAATTTTGGTGCGACATGCAATTTCCAAATGAATTTTGAGGTCCCTTCTGGAATTAGTTTCCAAGAGTGCATATCTGAAGCTGGGTCCGCCTCAACATTTCTTTCCTCAAACTCCTCCCAAACTCTAAAATAGGCTGCTTTGACAGTGACCAAACCGTTTTTAGAGCCCATCCAAATTAGGTAATCCTTAGGGGGGAAAAGCCTCAATTGGATTTTGAGAATTTCTTGAACTACTTGTGGAGGGAACCATTCATTCAAAAATTCCACATTCCGACAGTTCGCCCCTTGGCTAATGAGCTGATCCACCAATTCGAGAGGGCACTTTATGGGTCTTGCCATCCCGATTGTAAAACCGTCTATAGTTGGGATCCATTTCTTATTCCAAATGCTTATGGTTGAACCTGTTTCAACATGCCACACAAAATGCTTCTGTAAAAACTTCAAGCCCTCAGGTATACTTTTCCAGGCCCATGAATATTGGGCTTTTTTCTCCACCTCAAAAATAGAAGAATGAGGAAAATAGATAGCCTTGTAGAAACAGGCCCATGGAGAACTTGGTTCTTTCCATATTCTTGCTGCCACTTTCATTAATAGTGCTATGTTTTGATGTTCAGATTTCTTAATGCCCAGCCCCCCTTTGTTCTTTGGTCTACACAGTTGATTCCAACTTCCAAGAGACCCGGTGGGTTTTGCTTTTACCCTAAAAGAAGTTTGCTGATACCCTTAATATGCTCATGGAGTGATTTGGGCAATTTCAATTGTGTACTGGCATATTGGGGTAGGGCAAACATAACTGACATTAGTAGGCGATCTCGTCCTGCTTGAGATAGAAATTTCAGCTTCCAGCTTTCCATCCTCTGTGTCACTCTGTAAGAAATTTCCTGGAATGTTTGCTTCTTTGATGCCCCAACTTCAGATGGAAGACCTAGGTATTTCGTTGGTCCCTTCGATGCCCCACCTCCTGAACTTTATGTGGGTTTTTGGGCTAAAAAGGAGATTTGACATTTTTAGATTAATTGCTTGCCTACTTGCCCTATACTATAGCTCTAGGCTTGCTTTGAGGTAACATACTTCTTCCAACTTTACTTCTGAAAAGAGCAAACAGTCGTTAGCAAATATTAGATGAACTATTGATGGAGCCTTATTTACCTCTGATAAGACCCAATTTCTCAGCTTGTTTCATATGGAACTCAAACCCTGGGTAGATAAAATAAACAAGGCTGGTGACAGGGGATCCCCTTGTCTAATACCTCTTGTGGGGGTTATTTGGGAACTGATGTGCATGGTTATCAAAGCGTCTGCCTAGGCAGCAAAGCGGTTTTTGAACCGCTTAAATTGTTGCTGCTTAACTAACGGGCTGATTTCTTGCCGCTTTTTTGCTTAGGCACTATCGCTTTGCCACCTTTTGTGCCATATTGCTGCATAGATGCTAAAGTAACCGTTTTTTTTACATTTTGTAATTTGTGCATATTATTTTTTCTTTTTTTAATCATAATTTATTCTACAATGCCGTATATAAATTTAAATATGTGAGCCATTTCGGAATCGAGGCCCAAAGTGCCTGTCGACAACAGTATATGAAGCATGACCCATATTCAACATTGATAATCAATGAATCATTAAATAAACAATGACTTGAAAATCGGAATAATGAGATCTATTAATTTATCATGTTGGCATTGTTTGGTTAAAAGAAGGAAAAAATGGATACATAAATTCTAATTACTGATCTATGCACAAGAGTACAAGACACTTATTTGGCGTCACACTATCAAAGAAGTAAGTAAGAATGTAAAATTACTACTTTCATTTTCATTTTTCACATTGATTACTGATATAGTACATATTACATAATTATTGTTGTGAATCTTATGATGCTTGATGAGATGAAGTTATGTTTTTAATATTTTTTTCGATAATTTTTCATAATTGTGATTCTTGAATTTTTTTATTTTCACTTTTATGAATGTGATTGTTGAATGTTTGTTTAGTACTTTAGTTTATTATAAAAAGTATTTGTATTAAAAAGTAATTTAAAAGTAGTTATATTAAAAATATTGACTAAACCGCTTTGGTCACTTTATTGCCGCCTAAGCGCCGCTTAGTCGCCTAATCGCCAAGACGGAGCCCCAATCGCTTTGGTCGCTTTGCCGCTTTAATAACCTTGCTGATGTGGCCATTTAAGGAGCTTATGGGAAATAGATGGTTTCATGTTTCAAATGGGTTTCAACTACTCTCCTCCATAATTCCATAGTATGAGTCAACAGTTTATGCCTCTGCAGCTATAAATATGCCACGCTATAACTATGCCCTTTTATTGCAATAAAGGAGGGACAAATTTCATGCCACCGTCTTTTTAGATACTATGATACAAGGTGCCACCTCTATTTTGCGAAAATATCAACTACTACCCCTAAATCAATAGCTTGAATAAAAAAAGAAAAGTAAAAAGACTATATGACCCCTCACGTCTGTTATAATGCTCAACTTCTTCCATCTCGCAAGGGTGGATTGTCTTCTTCTTCTGTGCTTTAAGGCTTCAAAGATGAACCTACCGACTTAAAAACAGCTCTATTCCCCAAAAAGTATAAATTCAATAAGATAACCCTGCAAATGAATTTGAAATTGATCAGTAACAGTGTTTCATTACTGGGATTACAATCCGTGCGTCACTGGATAATAGGGAAAACCCTGAAAATTCTGGGAGAGATGTTTGATGCCAGGTAGAGAACAATTTAAACAGAAGTCTTTTTGGAAGATATCCTATTACAAGAGAAGAGTTCATAAAAAAGATCCTATTCATGTTGAATTCAGTTAGAGTTTGGAAACTGGTGAGATCTTGCATATCTTGCTTTTTTGTCGGCAGTGATACAAAATTGGAGGTGATATAAAAAAGTAACAAAACTCGACTGGACTGATATCTTGGTCGAGTCAAGATCTCGACTTGAGATTCCAGTTGGACGGGAAGTTCAACCCAAAACACGACTTAAAGGACTCTAGCTTGATTGAGATGAGATATCTCAACTCGGTCTTGCTGAGAGCTCACCGTTTTGCTAGTTTGAGGTATTCTGCTACTACACCTCCAAGCTTTGATTTCTGCCCCATTTTTTTGTTGGAATTTTGGATGAAGAACCTCCTTGGCTCCTCCACATGACAAATACCTTTCTTGGTCGATTTTTTGCGAAGCTTCAAGGCTTTTTCAAGATAGAACTTCAATAAAAGGAAACGATGTTCCCAAATCATTTTTCGTTTTTCTTCTTTGAAATTGAGAATGTGTTGTGTACGATAGGCTATTTTATGGTGCATCTTCAGCATAGTGGTTTCAAACTTAGGATATGAAATGAGACCCACATGTGCAGTACCTTTTCACCAATTTGAAACCACCATTGTTTTTCCAACCATATTGTTTGGTTGTTATTTGAGAACATGTGATCCTCTTGGCCCATGGCTGTTTTTATCCTAGAAGGCCTGATATTAGCTGGAAGGCAAGTCTTAGCCCCATAAGACATTGTGGAAATAATTGAATCCTTAGATGATCATGAGCCCTAAGCTTCTTATTTATAATAATGTGAAATGTACAATTACATAATTACCCTCACTAAATAACTGAATAATAATAACTTGAACCACAACTTATAATTAAACCAACTCACAAATAAACCAAACCAACCAACACTCCCCCTCAAGTTGAGGCATAGATGTTAATCATGCCCAACTTGCTAAAAATAGGGTAGAAGTCTCCTTCCTTCAGTCCTTTAGTAAAAATGTCAGCAACTTGATCTCCATATCTCACAAAAGGCATGCATATCAGCCCTTGCTCCAACTTTCCTTTGACATAAAATCTATCTCACTACGTTTTGTAAGATCATGTTACACAAAATTATTGGCTATACTGATGGCAACGTTGTTGTCATAATGCAACATCATGGGACTCGTAACAGGAAACCCAATATCTTATAATAGATCTTTTCAGCCATAAAAGTTCACATACTCTTAAAGCCATGGATCTATATTCGGCCTCTGTACTAGACAATGACACCACATTTTGCTTCTTATTTATCCAAGTTACTAGATTGCCCCCAACAAATGTACAATATCTGATATTGATTTTCTGTCAGGTGAACTAGCCCAATTAGCATCTGTATAAAACTTCCACTTTCAAATTATCTGAGGGTGACAAAAGTATTCCCTTTCCTGGCGTGGACTTCAAATACTGAAGTATTCTAGTAATAGCATTCATATGAGTCAAGTATGGGTCATACATAAACTGGCTCACTAGGCTTACTGAAAAGCAATGTCTGGTCTAGTGTGAGACAAATAAATCAGTTTTCCAACCAACCTCTGATATCTCCCTTTATTTACTGGGACTCCCTCTTTCTCTTTAAGCTTAATACTTGCTTCAATTGGGGTATCCATGGCTTTACATCCCAACATTTCCACTTACGGAAGTAAGTCTAAGATATACTAGCGTTAGGACAAATAGATGCCTTTTTCTAACCTAGCGACCTCAATTCCTAGGAAATACTTAAGCTTCGCTAGATCTTTAACCTCAAATTCCTTGCCAAGGAAGCTCTTCAGCTTTTGTATTTTTGCCCCATCATTCCTAGTGATGACAATGTCATATACATAGACTATAAGAAGCGTGATGTGAGTTCTTGACCTTTTCACAAAAAGAGTATGGTTAGCATTACTTTTCTTATAACCTATCAATGTCACGGCCTTTTGGAGGCGTCCAAACCAACACCACGGAGATTGCTTCAACCCATAAATCGAACTCTTCAACTGACAAACCTTCCCCTTTGTTTTGCTATCGGAGAATCCATGTGGGATTTCCAAGTAGACATCTTCTTTCAATTCTCCATGCAAAAATGCATTCTTTACATTTAATTGATGTAAATCCCAATCTTGATTCACAACCGCTGATAACAAGACCCTGACTGTATTCAATTTTGCAACAAGAGCAAAGGTCTCTTGATAATCAATTCCATAAGTCTTAGTAAACCCTTTTGCAACCAATCTAGCCTTCAATCTGTTAATTGAACCATCCATGTTTTGTTTTACCACGAACACCCACTTACAATCTACCGGTTGTTTCCCTGGAGGAAGAGTAACGAACTCCCAAGTACCATTCTTCTTCTTACTCTACCATTGTTGCTTTCCAATTTTTATCAGCATAGGCTTCCTACCAAGTCTTTGGAACAGATGCAATAGATAAAGAAGATATGAAGGCTTGGTAGGAGTCAGACAAAGTATCATAGGAAACATATTTAGCTATATGATGCTGAATACATGATCTGATTCATTTTCTAATAGCAATTGGGAGGTCAAAAAAAGATACCTCAGGGATACTTGCAAGACTTGAATCTGGATTCGGAGGCTGGAGTGGTAACATGTCAACCTTCTTTACCTGGTGTTGCTGATTGGTATTCTTCCTCTAATAGGTCTGCACATCCTTGCTTTTGTCAATTTGCCTTTAAAAGACCCAATAGTGTGCCTTACAAGAGTGGTCTCCCCCTGGGTAGGATCCTCACAAGGTTCAGAGGGGGGAAGGGAAGACTAGGTGTTTACATGTATGCTGGCTGAATGCTCCCCCTGTTCAAGAATCACTTCCTAAAACTCTAACTGGGGCTGAATTGGGTTTGGTAGGTCTCTACATGTGACAAGAACATCCAAAGTGGGAAAGAACACCTTTGCTCTTGGAATAATGAGTAGACTCATTAAAGATGACATCCACAGACACTATTGTCCTCCTTGAAGGAGGATGGTAACATTTGTAACCCTTTTGAGTAGCAGAACACCCCAGAAAAATGCAGTGTAGGCCACGAGGTTCCAATTTGCTCTTGTGGGTCAAAGTTCTGACATAACACATGACCAAATATCCTTGGAGGAACTATAAAGGAAGGTGTCCCTTGAAGGACCACACTGGGGCATTTGAAGTCAAGGATTTTACTAGGCATCCCGTTCATGAGGTATGATGCAATGAGAACTGCGTCACTCCAATATTGGTCGGGGAAATTCATGGCAATTAGAAGAAAACGAGCAATCTCTAAGAGATGCTTGTTCTTCCTTTTGACCACTCCATTTTGTGTCGCAGTATCAACACAACTAATCTAGTGTATTATGCTAGAATTAGAGAGACATCTTTGAAAATCTTTGTCACTATACTCAGTTTCATTGTCATGACCTTCACAGTGGCATTGAATTGAGCTTTAACTATGTTATGAAAATCTTAAAAACATCGGAAAGCTTCATTTTTTTTGTTTTAAAAGATAAATACACGTGGAGCGAAAATGACAATCAATAAAAGTAACAAAAAAACGATGGCCAATAACAAATATGCGTCGAAAAGGCCCCCACACATCACTATGAATTAACATAAAAGGAATGGAACTTCTATTATTATTAGAAGGCAAATAACTTGAACGAGTCTGTTTAGCAAAAGCACAAGCTTCACAAAAGAATTCCCTATGACAAGATGAGACTAAATTGGGAAATAGTTTTCTTAGAGTTCCTATAGGGGGATGGCCTAGCCTACGATACCCCTGGTGGAGGGTTGACAAATTGACCTGATGAGGCGTAGCAAGCATTGCAGAAGAAGAGGCTCCATTCAATTCCAACAAGTAGAGTCTGTTGTCTAGTTTATCATGTCCAATTTCCTTCCCCGTTACCAAATCCTGAAAGACACAGTAGGAAGGGAAAAATGTTACCTTACAATTCAAGTCATTGGTAAGACTACTAACGAAAATAAGGTTAGTAGAAAAAGATGGAACATGTAAAATTAAGGACAAAGAAAGGGATGGTGAATGCTGTATGGTTCCCTTTCCAGCAATGGAAGAGTAAGAGCCATCACCTATTCGGACCTTATCTTTTCTTGAGGTAGGTAATTAATTCAAGAAAAGAGAAGCAGAACCTGTCATATGGTATGCCGCTCCAGTATCAATAATCCATGGAGCAGAAATTGAAGAAGCATGGAAGCCTTTAAATACGGTACCTAAAGTAATAAGGTAGGAATTCGTATGTGTAGTTGTGAGGCACTGGAAGAGGCAGCGGCAACTGTAGAAGACTATAGAATGCGCTTTAGAGCAAGCAACTCTTCCTGGTAAAAATCGATATCTGGAGTTGTTGCTGTAGAAACAATTTCTAAATGATGAGCCTTGGGTTTACCCTTCTTTTGAGCCCTTTTTTTGTTCAAAATCAGCAAGCTTTCTATGTAATTTCCAGCATGTGGCTTTGGTATGACAGGGCTTGTTGAACCATATCTTTGACTGATTCTGTTTTGGACACCATACTCACACTCTGAAGAGCATATTTTTCCATTATCAGGTTATGTAGCATAGCCAGATGACGACTCTCCTCACACTGAACAAGTGCATAGGATTGTTCCAGTGTAGGAAAGGGAGAGCGACTCAAAACCTGTACCTGGATCTGATCATACTCCACATTTAATTCAGCAAAAAAAATACACCTGAATTTTGTCAACATATTTCCTGTAGGCAACCACATCATCAGGATTAGTAGGTTGGTAGTCACCATAATGGTCAAACTCTTGCTAGAGAGACCGTAATTCAACATGGTACTGTGCAACTGTCAACTCTTTCTGTGTGGTCTCATGAAGTTTTTTTCGTAGCTCATAGATCTGTGCATCATTCCTCAACTGTCCATAAGTCTCTTTAGTGGCCTTCCAAATTTGGGCTCTGTATCCAACAATAAATATCCCTTGACGAGATTTGGATGCATGGAATTCAAAAGGAACAACATGATAAGAGGGTTGTCTGAAATCCACTTATCCGAAGAATGCCAAGTAGTCAAAAGTTTGGTTATAGTGCCCATAATATGACCGACTAGATCTCTTCCAAGCAATTGTCAAATAGGCGAACGAGACTAGATCAAGTAATTAGTTCCATCGAACTTAATAGAGGGTGATGGAAGGTTGGGATAATTTTCATGACTTGTTAGAATTGCAGAAATATCCGGTGTAGTCATATTTTCAGTCCATTGACCAAAAACAAAAAACAAAAAACAAAAAAAATATATATTGAGGAAGTAAAAAATCGAAGTCGGATTGATCCAAACAAGTTATGATCAAATCTGCTGAAAAAATCTGATCAAACCTGCTATTCTTCAGGCTTCAAACTCTTCTAGAAGAATTTGAAATGTCGCAGGAAGGTGTAAGATTTCAGAAAATATTTCTCTGATCAGCTGTAATTTTCTGATTCAATTTTGCAGTAATTTTCTGATCCTGCATAAAACCTGCTGTTTTTCAGTCTTCAAACTGTTTTAAAAGAATCTGAAACATCGTAGGAGGTGTAAAACTTCAAAAAAATTGTTCTTCATTGTAGTAGAGAAGAGAACATAATCAAGGAGGGGCCGATTGTAAGAAAGAACCCCAAAGGAAGAAGACACAAAGGAGAAAGGAGAGGATGAAGATGTTGTCGATGGCAAAACAGAGAAAGAGAGATAGATAGTCGAGGCGGAAGGAAAAAAGAAAAAAGTCAAGAAAGAGAGAGGCGGAAAAAAGAAAGAGAAGCAAAAAACAAAAAATCTTTTGCCTAGGTTTTTCGATTCTAATTTTCACTTGGCTCTAATGCCATGTGGAAATAATTGAATTCTTAGATGATCAATGTGACCCCTAAGCTTTTTATTTATAATCATGTGAAATATACAAAGTTACATAATTACCCTCACTATAAAACTAAATAATAATAACTTGAACCACAACTTATAATTAAACCAACCCACAAATAAATTGAACCAATCAACAAACACCTAAAACCCACTGAATTGGGAGGAAATTTCTCCCAACTCAGTGAGATTTTCATAAGACCTTAGTTTTTGGCCCTGTGAATGGCCGCCAAAAGTGAGCTCTTGAACCATGGTGTTGGTGCTAGGGAGTTGAAGTTAAATTTCATTGTTTTACTCTAGTTTTGGAATCCATGAGGTTTTTAAGGTTTTTACAAATATAAAGAAGCCATTGCTTCTCAGCCTACAGGGTATTAGTAGCCGCTTCCAGTTGTTGCTTCCTTCCTAAGGGCAGGTTCTACATTACTCCCCGTCCTCCACTAAAAGAAACCACTTCTCGTTTGGGTTGCATGTGTTAAGCATGTTGCCAGTGTTCACCTTGAGTCAAGGTCGAACTCTCCATGAGATATGTAGTTGCCTTACTTAATGGCTTTTTGGACTCTTTTCACCCTTGCCTCACGGTATTAGTTTGCTATCGGTCACGCAAGAGTGTTTAGCTTTGCAAGGTGGTCCATGCTGATTTAGACGGGATTTATGTGCCCCATGCCTACTAAGGTTAGAGTGTAAGCTAGTGATGCTTTTGGCTGCTGGACTCTCGCCATCTGTGCAGTACTTCACCTAGCAGCATGACACATGCAGCTTTCAATTGAGACTTTCCAGTTCAATACTGCTTTTGGGTGCAATGCTTACACAATAGCGTAGCCATTCTTTCCTTAATTTTGCTCTCTCCATTGATCTCAGAAAAGATAGTTGTGCGTGATATACAGGGATTAAGGCAAGCACAAGTAACATAAACACAACTCTGCACATTAGCCACTCAATTCATCCCCTTTTATAGCTGCTAAGCTAGTACTTTGGTCTTGTTTAAAGATGTGAAATTTAATGTATTTCTCATTCTTTTCTACAGCAAATCTTTCCAATATCCACAAAGAAATCAAATTCTTTTTGACAACCTAATGTAATGCTTATTCTTAAGGTGGAGTGAGAATTAAATCATAAGCAAGGGATAAATAATAACTCTTGCCCCCCCCCCCCCCCAAAAAAAAAAAAAAAAAAAAAAATCAGTGGGATATCCCTGGAATTTTTTTTTTGGGTGGGGGGGGGGTAAGAGGGATCTGTGGCTTCAAAGACTTGAGACCAAACCAATCTCATTCTTTTCTTTGTTACTGCAACAAACCAACTGAAGCAGTGCAAATCGCTCCTGGAGCCCTATCACACTTTTGATTTGATTAACTTCAGCAATGCTCAAGTTGGCATATTCTGCTCGAAAGGCCATGGGCGTCATGTAAGGATGGAGTGATTGTTAAGTATTAGTCTCTCCCTATTCTGTAGGGGCTAAAAGGGAAGATGAACTTGCTAAGCCAGGAGAAACTTAACAGTGGCTGCATTCCTTTCGTGTCTCAATGAAGAAAGACAAACGTCAAGTTTTCTTAATCTTTTAACAATTTAGGGATTTTGGACAATAAGGGTAAAAAACATAACTTTCCTCTTTGACAAGGGTAGTTTAGGGCTTACATGAAATTTAATCTGCTGAGGTCATCTCTTAATAGCAATCTAACCGAGTGGGCTAATCTGATATTTGAGTATAGAAATTAGGTAGTATTTGATATTTATGAAAAACAGATATATTATGCTCTCCAAGAAGGGTGGTACAAGAAATTTACCCTGAACATAATAGAAATGGAGAAATTGAACTTGTGGCCTGTTGCCTCAGTTATTGGGTAAAATCCATGTTCAACAGATGAGATGGCTGTGGGTGAGAGGCCCAGGGCTGAGATTGGCCAACACCCTTCTTCTTCTTATCCTTTTTTTTTCAACCTTATTGGTTTTTGTCCTGGCTGCAAGCAACTTACCGTTGGATTCTTTGGTTTGGGATTGGTTTTTGCATTAATTGATACTATAGCTAAGGAGAGATGGATGGCACAAGATCTATAGTTTATTGCATTCTACTTGAAGATTTATAATGATGTATGTGTAACAACCTACCAAACTCAAGGATGAGGTTCTTTTTAAATATTTTCATTTTAAAGATGAGAGCTGATGTAGATCACAAGTCCATATGCACCCATGGGAACAAGCCCCAGAGCTAACAGCAAGGTGGTGGGATGTGACTACTGTGAGAGGCAGCCTGGTTTGATGATGTGGTGAATTTTTCTTGTTTTGATGGAGCATATCTTAAGGAACACAGAATGAAGAAGAGAAAGGGTCAAATGAGTTTTTTATTTTTATTTTATTTTTTATATAAATTATATTATTTATTTTAAAAAAAAGGGGTTACTGTCCATGTGAATAAGTACCGAAACTTCTGTTCACGTGATCAGTAATTTGGGGGCAGATATGGACAGCTGGTGTGCTGTTGGATATTGTTGGAATATTCTGTTAAAATATGCCATTAGTTTAGCTTCTACTTTGGTTTAGAAAGTATCTTTTATTTCGCTGCAAGAGAACCTCGAGTAGTTTTCAGTTTCAATTTGTTACAATTTTAGGACTTTCTATGTTGATGCTCATGGGATGTCTCCGTTTGCAAGTTTTCATATTTGAGACATTTTAATTTTAAAGCTGTGGTGAAGCTACAAATAGGACCTTTGTCGTGATTGAAAAATTAGAGTTGGAGAATTTGAATTTGTGGTTTAGTAAGCCTCACTTATGGGGCAAAATAGATTCCTATGGGTGAGTGACCTCAGGCTGAGATATCTTATCCTGTTATCCATTTTTTCTTCTTTAGCCTGTTACAAGTGTTTGTTTAGAAATCCATAAAAAGTGGGTGCAGCAGGTCATATCATATATTTGAGTGGATTACATGTATATCCCCTGAGTTTGCAACAATTACGTTTACAACCCCCTGAAATTTATTCTATTATTTTTGCATGCCCTATGTTTCAAATTATATATCAAACACACCCTTACTGTTGGGATGATGAGGTTAAGTGATGACTCAACATCTACATTTTCAAAATTCCCAAACTATCTTCCTCTATCATTAAATCCTTTTGACTTTTAATGAAGGGAGGAGGAAAAAAAAAAAAAAAAAAAGAAAGGAAAGAAGACTGGACTCTTTCTCGTGGTAGGTTTTCTGGCCATCCTTGATTTTTTGTGATATCCCCAAAAAATTCTTTCTCAAATCTGAAATTAGTGCTGAGAAAGAATTTTTTGGGGAGGGAGGGAGGGAGAGAGAGAGAGAGAGAGAGAGAGGAAATAGGAATTCAGGCGAAAAGAAAGGCTTTGGGACTACACGCAGAGATTCAATGATGTTCTTGTATGCAACTGAGAGGAGGTTCCGAATGTCAAGTGTGATTGCAGAAGGTTCGAAGGTAGGATGGTGATGTATACAGAAATTCTAGGGTTTACCTTGTAGGGATGTTGCCCTAGATGTAGGTTTACTCCAAAATCCTCTTCAATAAAATCAGCAGTCAATTAGGGTTTATAATAATATCCCATGGTTGAAGGAAATGGGTTGGTTATGGGTAAGTTTTATTGCTTATGGTATTGAAACTTTTAGGGTTTGAGAGGAATTAGGGTTTAGGGTTTTGGGAATTCAGGGGGTATGGGGTTCCTTTGTGATAAGGGTTGTGAAGAAAAAAATTCCCAAGGGATCGGTTAGGTAAATATATTATGGTCAAAAGAAATGAAAGTCCAACCCATGGGAGCTACGGGATGAATTCTTTGAGATGGGAAATTGGGGTGTAGAGGTGTTGAAATGCGTTGAAATTGGGAATGTAGGTAATAATTTGGTATGGGGGTATGATTCCCCAAGTTTGGTTTGGGGGGGGGGGGAGGTTTGGATGACTAAATTAAAAGATATGAATGTTCTTGAATTTTGGGTCTTGGGAAGTACGGAAATTCAATAAAGTAATATTATCTTGAAATCAGATAGTCAGAATGGGGTCAAATTGGGAGCCTAAGGTCAATAAGGTTGGGGGGATGAGGTTCCTAAAATTTGGGATAGATCTAACGGTTAAATTGGTGTACATCTCATCTCGAAATTTGGGTCTTTAGAAAAGTCCAAAAATTCAAGAAAATAGAAAAGAAGGTTGTGATGGATGGGGGAAGAAGAGGGAAGGCTAAGGATGGGGCTGGGGATGCAGTACTTACAAGTAGATGGACAAAGATTGCTGGTATTGTTGAATGGTTGCAGAAGTTGAAGAATACTTACTGAAATTGAAGAACATAGCACCCTACTTCTGCCATGGTCCTCCCATGAAGATCACGACTTGGATTTCCTCCAAAATCAGATTTGTATTAACCAATTCAACTTGTCCCCAAATAAATAAATCATAAAGAACTCTAAGTTGGAAAATCAATTAGAACTCTAACTGGCTGCAATTTTAACTCAACTACTATTGACTAAGACTTTGACTCAGACAAGAAAACTCCATAACTAACTCTAGAGGACTTCAATCCAAATTCTGAGAGTAGGTATGGAGTCCCCAAAAAAGGAGAACTAAAATAGACTCAAATTAGGGGATCTCAATGTATCACACCTATACAAGGACTCTTAAATAACTTGTAAAGTACTAATAAAAAACTAAAACTATATCTAAGCTCCAGACAACACATTGGACTCGATGGTACCCAGACCTAGTTGTCACAAGTTTGGGCAACATTACTAAAATAGCCCTGGACCAAATTCAGGGTCCTAGGGTTTTGGGGATTAATCCTAGGCCCTGTGGAACCCCTGGAAATAATTTACATCAGGAGGATATGTATTGAATGGAAAGGGATGCTGTTTTGGTCCCATGTAGCTCTGTGTTTGCTCTATAAGAGAAGGGGCCAAGGGGGTGAGGAATTAGGAAAGCAGAGAAGGGGTCAACGAGTGAAAGAGTTAAACGTAGGGTGGAAAAAAATGAACGAGAAGTGGCAGCGGATGTGGAAAAGGATGAATGAGAAGTGGCAGCGGATGCGAAAAAAGATGAAGTGGTGGGAAGATTTACATGAATGTTTTAATCCTTGTGTTTGAATGCTTCAAATATTTGATTTTTTATTTTTAAATTGTAGATTTCAGCTGTTTGGCCCCTTGTCTCCAAATAGAAGGAACCTTATTGAAGAATGCGGTCCAACACATCATAAGAACCAAATAGAAAAATTGGAATTTAGAAAAACCTGGTCATAATCATCAGAAGTAAGCCCAATGTCACAGCCTCCACCTTGAACACTCCTATCTATTCCTCCCCTACTCTGACTCATCATTGCGATACTCCGGTTGCCTATACAAACATCACAATTCCATGTAATTACATGCTTCACCACAGTCACGGTTGGGGACTAACCCATCTGTAGAAGGGCATTGATGTGGTGGTGAACTTGGGCGACAGAATGCTGGCCGGGATAGGCCAAAGATGGCGGCAACAGAAGAAGGTGATGTGTCTTGTTACTTGTTAGTATGAGTGGAGCTTCCATTTGGAAGGGTGTGGGTTCAGAACAACAGCAGGGTTGGTTGTAGAAATGACGGTCGTCATGAGTGATTGTCATGAGGAAGAAGAAAGGGACAAAAATGTCAAAAAATTTATGTGAACTCGGGTAATTCATGAGTGATTGTCATGAGGAAGAAGAAAGGGACAAAAATGTCAAAAAATTTATGTGAACTCGGGTAATTAGTTTCGTAAATTGAAACCCAATGTTAACTAATCTTGTAATTTTCTCATTTTTTCTCACTTGAAAGAAGGTTCGGCAAGGGTAAATATATCTTTTTCTACTTAAAATTAACGGTATTAGGCATAGGGGAACATTTGTAATAGAGTAGATTCCTGGGTGTAAATGTAATAGTTTACAAACCCAAGGGGTATATGTAATTTGATGCTAGGGTAGTCTTCTCATTTAGATTCTATATTTGGTATTACAAACAACTTTAAGATGGATTATGTGTACTGTTTATAGGTTGGTTTAGGCTGGAGATATCTCCTGAACATCTCAATTGAGTATGACTGTTGTGTGCTGATCATGGTGTTATTTCTTGCTTTTCTTTGGTTCTGTGAGCAATATTGCCTTGGGCTTAAGAATTTCCTTGGGATAATGGAGAATTTCTCATATTTTTGTGAGGTCCCTGTGGATTATTATCTTGCTAAGTCGGTTGCAGAGTTTGAAACCTCTTCTACTTTGGTTCGTGGTCTCCTTTGTGAAGATTAGCTAAGACTTGTAGCTCAAAAATGATAAAGAATCTGCTGGGAATGGGTTATTTTATTTTTCTTGTGTTGTGGTCTTCTGGTTTCCTCCTATTTTGCTGTTCCATCTCTTGATGTCCCTGCTGTAAGAGGGATTTAATTTTGCAGTTCCTCTTGTGTCGTCCTAGCTGGTTTCCCCAGCTCGGTTGTAATTTTTTCCCTTCATTCTTTAATTCAAATAACCTTTTAATGTGAAAAAAGAAGATAAGCCATGATAGGGGCATCCCCCCATCATGATCACAAGAAGACAGACAGCACTCCGGTGTTATAGATAAAGGTATATCCACATGGTGATTGGTCCAAGCTTGATTACAATTACAAACTTTGTAGAGTGAAGAAAAGCACAAGTTACAGTGACCCCACTGCTGATCCTATATTCCTAGTGTCACATTGACCTCCAGGCAAGACAAAAACCACTAGCAGATTGTTGTTGCTGTAAAGCAAGTTACATTTGAACTTCACTAATGTTGGCATTGTCTACAAAAATTATAGTAGTGATTTGGCCAAACTCAAAAACTGAAAATCTAAGAAATTTCCCTCTTTGGAGTCGAAACTAGGAAATGAGTGAAATTTCAACTGAAAGTTGGTAAGACCTAAGTGCTGCACCTTGTAGGTTTCAACTTTTACCGGAAGTGAAAAGTTTTCTCTTTCGTTTAGAACATTGTTTACCAGTGCAAAGAAGTTTCTGTTCTTGTTTATGTAATCTTCTAACATGTTCTGGTATTTTATCAGGAGGTAGAGAAGACGTTCAGTTTCTGGGCTACCCCAGAAGGTGATATTTTCCATCCTGCTGAGTGCATGCAGCAATTACTTGAGCATGTTCGACGTCATAAAGTCAGCATTGATGGCAATGTGTGTACAGTGATGGTCACCACTTTGGTTCTTGAGGTAAGATATCCTACGGTTTTGACTGTACTGTCATTTCATGCAGTACTCATTGCTATACCTTTAAAATGCTGAAAAAATCTTAGCCTGATCCCTGGTCTCCGGGGCTTTGACACTCAAAGACAATCGATGAATTAGCCATCAATGTGCCAGCTGTCTGTTTTTGTGGCTACATTGTCAGTGTAAGCATGGTGAACAAAGTGAATGAGTTATCCATTGTTACAAGTCTTATGTCCTGATTGCATCCATTTAACATCAGATACCCCACATATAGAGTTATCGAAATACAACTTTTTTGTTGGCTTTGATGCTTGAAAAGTGCCAAGTAGTGCCTGTTCTACATGTGACAAATGTCAATCTTACTACTTATATGAGGCCTATGGTGGGAAACTTGGTTTAGAGGTGGGAGTGTGGCATGTAAATTGCTTTCTTCTGCCCCTTCCTTTGTCTCTAATTTCTTGATGGTACCACCGTACCAAGCCATTTCTTTAATTTTATCTGCAGCTGATCTGTAGCACTTCTGTTCAGTCCTATAGGATGTTTTAGAAGTTTATTTATTTAGTTGGGGTATCTTGTAGCATTTATTTTTACAGGCATTTATATCTAGGAAACCAGTTTCTTGGTTTTGGGATTAGTTTCTGCCTGAGTTTTATTTCAGTTGTGGAATTTAATAGGAGTCCCCCTCCCCCGTTTTTGTTTATTTTTATTTTTATGTCATAGTAATCATCATTTATAGGATGGATTGAATGTTGAGTTTTCATTTTGAGTATGCCTGCATGGCCTGAGCAGCTTCTTGGCGATTGTTCTTTCCTCCTCTCTCTTGGCATGATTGTTCTCTTTCTTCTCTTCTTGCCTTGCAGCGACTTTACTGCTATTTTCCTTCTGTTCCTTCCAATCAATTCTCACTTCTTTATCTCCCATATTCTCCCTTTTCATTAAATATTGCAAGTTCTGGACTGAAGAATCAGTGAGGCTTGTTCTGTACTGAGTGACAGGTGACAGTTGCAGCCCACAAACAGTTGATCAATCTCCTTTGTAATTGATCTATTTGCCCTGATATTTTTGGTTTAAAATACTCCTGGTATAGGTCACTGAAGCACCCTCAAGTTTTAGTTTTGAAGTCCCTTTCTACTGTGGAATACTTGTCTGAGTTCATATCTTAACCTGAAACCATTGCTGGTTCCTATTTCAGAGATTTGAAACTAAATCTCAGGTCACTGAGTTGGGGGATTAAAATGAAGAGGCTTAGGGTTATCCACCTAGCTTAAAACCCTGTCTTGATTGGAGCCTTGTGTGAAGGGCTGCATCTGTTGCAAGGTGAACTCCATACCACTCTCTTTTCCACCAGTTGTGGTGGTAAAGTTAATTAAGTTTACTGAAAAGCCTGTGCCCTTCCAAGTTGTCTCTCTTTATTCCTAAGCCTGCTTTTTATTTTTGTTGTGCTCATTTTGCAAATTCAATTAAGGTTAGTCCATGGTGTGAGAACTCGGTGAGATCTGACAAGATATCTCATTTTTTTTTTTTCAAAAGCTGAGATGAGATTGGGGAGTGAAACCTGGAAATCCAATATCCCTGCCGAGATAGCCATCAATCGAGATCTTGGTCCAATCCCCATTGTAGAAACACAAAATCCGGATTGAGTCAAAGTATCTCAACTTGAGTTTAGCGCTCCCACATCCCTTTGCTACCTTGCTGGAAAGCCTCTTTTGCAGGAATTCTTGCCAGAGTTTTGGCTGGAACACCTCTTAGTTTCATCGACATCCCTCCTACAACATCTACAACAAAGATTAAAGAGGTGAGTATCCATATACACGGAGGTTTCAAACTAGTTATTCCAAACCTAGATTAGGAGTTCTTCTAAATACAGAGGTTATAAAACATGTTCACATGAACGCATGAGAGTCTTACAAACATGGAGGTGAGTCCCCTGAAATAGTGCTTTCATACTTGTCATGTGAACATATGTGATGTACATTATCATTGTTGTTTAAGTTTAAACCTTAAAGTATTCATGTATACTAAGTAAATCATGTGTACTTTATGTTTTATAAATCTGCATCTTCACTTCTTTAGCACAATGGTTTCAAACTTAGGATCGAGCAAACATTACAATTGTTTTCTCATAAATCTAAGGCCACTATTATGTATAGAAGGTGATAGGAACCCGCGAATCGAATAGCAAAGCTAATAATATTATTATTAATGTTAGAATTTCAGTACTGATAATCAACCTAGGGACTGAAAGGAAATTAGGAAAGAAGAAGAATATAAGAAAACTGAAGAAGAAGAAGAGAAGAGGGAGAGCTTTTATGTATATTTTGGCTCTCCCTTGGTACTTTATTTATAATGTAAAATACTAAAATTAAGTCTTAGTTTAGGAAAATTACAAATTGCATAGAATCTCCTAAATCTACTAAAAAAGAAACTATCTTGGGGAGATTACTTGTTAACCAAGCAATAAGAAAAATAAACGGTAGCCAAAATAGAAAGAAATTAAAATAGAAAGTAACTAAGATAGAAACAAAAGGAAAATAGAAAGTATCCAAAAAGGAAACTCTAAGTTGCAGCTCCAAAACTTGTGCACCAAGGCAACAACTTCAAGACTTGCGCACTAAGGCAGCATCTCCATAACTTGTGCAAATCTCAACACTCCCCCTCAAGATGGAGTATATACACATAGATCTAGCTTGGACAAATAAGAATAAACTGTAAAGGTAGCACCAGTCTTGAAATAACAGGAACATGTATTAAAGCTCCAACATCTTGAACACATGTAGCAATAACAGACGCCGATAAACACCGAGAGAACTTCACCTAGGATATAAGCACACACAAAAATAAATAAATAAATAAATAAATAAATAATTCTTCATGTCGAATAAGCCATCTAATAATGAGAACAATTGACAATCAATAAGTATAGTAGCATCAAAGGCACTATCCAAATAATGACAGTGGTAGGGAGGAATCTCCACACTAATAGATAAAAATTGTAGCTCCGATGTCCACAAAGTGGTATAGGTGTAGTAGGCAAGGGTATGGGTAGGTAAAAGGCAATATTGGTTACTGTGGACCAAGTAGGTAGGTAAAAGGCAGTATAAGTTATTGCAAACCAAGTAGGTAAGGTAGTATGTGTTATCACGGACCAAGTAGGTATATTAAGGTAGTATAGGTTATTATAGGTAAGGTAGTATGGGTTACTATGGACCAAGTAGGTAGGTTAAAGTGGTATAGGTGTTACGTAGGATACCATTTTAGGAGGATAAAAGATCTTCACAAATAATACTCTTCAAAAGACTTGAGTAGATATAGACTAAGGCTCCAATCTCCCCCTCATGTGTAGCATTACACGTGGACAAATAATGATGGCAAATTACCAATATCTCAATAGTCTAAACTAAGGAACCACTTGGGTACTTGAAGGAACTATGTCACTTGATGAATCCAAGTTCAAGAACTTCCAATCATTATAGTAGAAAATTATTAACCACCAGCATCAACTCAAAGGGGGCAGTGGCAAAAGTAGTAGACCACTAAGTAGTAAGGGAAGCACTGACCAATATCAAAAGAAGAGCGATAATCAGTAGTATGTCCCAGAGATCCAAAAAGTAGCAAATTAACTCAAAGGAAATTATTGCAGAACTAATGATAATTAATTTAATATTCCATCTACAAGAAGAATAACACTACTGAAGTTGATTTTGGTAGACAGAAAAGTAGGGGAAAATAAGGCTGCAGTCAATCAAGGTTAGCAGGGCAACACTAAAATGTAAAAAGAATTTTAGGAGCTGTATCTCCCGAAACAAACAATAGTAGCAGTAGGGAAGCAATACGGTATCAACAATATTTTTATCTTTTATTTTTAGACCATGAACATTCAATGAAACAGGGGCAGTAGTGTATAGTTTGCAGCAGAATTCAATACACCATTAATAGAAATTTTTGGAGTAGAAAAATTCAATAAAACAGGGGAACCAATAGTATATCTTGCAGCAGAATCAAATGCGGCATCGGCAGTATTTTTCAGACATAAAACCAATGAAAAGCTGTAGTAGTTGAAGAAATCACATGAAGCAAATTTTTTCCTGACAACATATGCACTCTAGAGAAGTAAAATAAATGTTCAGGCTGGCGAAGAGCTGTAGGAGGTTAACAGGTCCTCTTGTGTCCGAAAAACTTCACTAATTTCTTGATTTTGCAATAGTGGTAATAGCAGGTAAGTAGATCACTTCATAAGTTGTGAATAAGGATCTAATATATCATTTGATATTGTAAATGGTGGCTGCACACTAGGTAAAAAAAAAAAAAAAGACAACGAATATTGAGAGAGAAGAAGCAGCCCCTAGGTTGATTAAACCCGCTCTGATACCATATTAGAATTTCAGCCCTGTAACCAGGCCTAGGGACTGAAAGGAAATTAAGCAAGAGAAACAAGAATAGAAGAAGAAGAAGGACAAGAAGAGAAGAGGGAAAGAGCTTGTATGTATATTTTGGCTCTCCCTTGGTACTTTATTCATAATGTAAAACCAAGTCTTAGTTTAGGAAAGTTTCTTAAACTGAGTTACAACAAAAAGAAAATTACAAATTGCATAAAATCCCCAAACCTACTAAAAAGGAAACTATTATAGGGAGATTACTTGTCAACTAAGCAATAAGAAAAATAGAAAGTAACCACAATAGAAAGCAATTAAAATAAAAAGCAACTAAAATAGAAACAAAAGGAAAATAGTAAGTATCCAAAAAGGAAACTCTAGGTTGCAACTCCAAAACTTGTGCGCCAAGGCAACAACTCCAAGACTTGCGCACCAAGGCAGCATCTCCATAACTTGTGTGAATCTCAACAATTAATAAGCAAGATAAATTGGTTACAATGGTGTCAGTCACCCCCACAACACACTGCTGCCCTCAGCCAATAGGGTGCCCAAACATTCACATAAAATGTTCCATACCCCTTCCTCAGACTTTCCCCTCTATTTATGATTCCCCAATCACCTCTAACCCTCTCTCTCTCTCCTCCACATGGCATAATATCTGCCTGGGATCATGGTTCTAATTTCGGTCGAAACATGCGAAATTTTGATTTTTTTTTTTCAAAACCGAAACGAATTCTATGAAATTTCGAAGAAGTATTATGTTTTGGTCGATAGAGCTCGAAATCTCAACTGAAATTGGTCAATACCAAGCTTTGGCCAATTTTGGTCCATTCCTTTTATGACAGTCACTGTTTTCGGTCGAAACCTGTGGTGTTTTGTAAGTTTTGACCTTTTCACGTCTGTTTCGCAACATAGGTTTTGACCTTCCTTTGCTAATTTTCTCCAGTATTTGGTGATTTCTACACCATTTTCATCCTATTTCATCAATTTCTCTTGCTTCAAACTCAACTCTTGCTCTTCATTTGGGGATATTGGGATATTCTTGCTAGGTTTGTTCCAAAACTTCCCTCCTTTTTTTTTTTTTTTTTAATTAATATAAGTTATTCTACGATTATGATCCGTGATTGTAATTTTTTTGATTATTGCTACTATTTTTTTATTTTATGATTCTGATTTTTTTCTAAATTATGTATGAGCTTGAACTTAACATATGTGAGACCCCATCACTTGTTCTGCGTTTGATGCTGTTGAATTGAATTTATTGTTGTTAATTATTTATTTTAATTATTTGCAAATCATTAATATTTTTCTAAAATTAAGAAAAAAAAATACTAATTATTGTAAGGGACATTGTAGTTGCTACTTTCTGGGACTAGTCATTTGTTAGTATACTTGAACGATAACTTTTTAGTGGTTTTCTTGCCAACTATTAATTCCATCATGTATATTGTGCATTAAATAGATTAAATGGAGGCAATATAATCCTCGAAACCAAGGGTCGAGACTTTGCTTGAAGAGTACTAGGTTTCAACTGAAATTTTGGTCAAAATCTGAAAATTTTGGTTTTTGGACAGGTTGAAACTAGCCTCGAAACCAAAACTGCAATCCTTAATCCCAGAGCCCTAACACTACCAGCCCTCGAAATTCACCTTGTCCTTAAAGTGAAGGAAAATTAGCTGTTGGGTCTTCACATGCTTGCCGCACGGCCATGCAGATTCAACATCATTCATGAAACCCAGTAGCAGGCCCATTGCTAAAAATGCCACCAATGTCCAATGCCACCCTTGCAATATTGATTTCCATCACTGCCACTTGAGGGTTTCGTTAGTTGCCACCTCAAGCGTGCCTTCACCGTGTATTTGCCAAAACCAAAATTTGCCCCATAAACATCATCGCGATGAATTTGATTTAGAATGTCAAACTTATAGAGCAATTGAGCCATTGAACGGTAACCTTTCTCAAATTTGATCATTTTGTTTGATGAACCAAAATTTGAATCCTTGCTAGTTTGGTCCTGTGGTTACTGGATGATGGGAATAACAAAGCAGAAATTTTTAAATGAGCACATTAGAGTAAAACCAAGGTAAAAAATTCGATCGAAATGAACAATTCGACCTTGGAAAAGGTCGAAATTTCGAGGTTTCGGTCGAAATTTCGACCGAAACTGGATACTTTTTTCCTGATTCTTGAAAACTCAATTTCGAGCCTCAAATGCACTCAAATTGATTTGGATTTTTGCATACTAGCTATTTCAAACATAATAAACACTATAATAACTACTAGTTTACTAAAAAACTACTGAAAATGTAACATCCAACATTCCAAGTATATAGTACATGAATCAGAGAAGAAGTTGTATTGTTATTACTTACAAGTTACAACTTACAACTTACAACTTGCTTACAAGTCTATTCTATTCAAGCCTCAAGGTCTCCCTCTTCCGTCTGCACCCCATACAAATGACAATATAACTCCCATGATGTTTGCCCCCGCCCCATATAGTTTTGGACATAGTCAAAAACTGCACCTCTGTATGTGGCCTCATCCACATGCATAAGATTCCCTAACGGTGGGAAGTTGTGAATCTCCAAAGGAACTGGTGGTGGTGGGCCTTGTGGCTGTGGAATAGTGTGGAAGATCTGCTCAACAAATGAAAGACCACCCTGCCCTTGGCTCTCAGGACTAGGAGAAGGATAAGGATACTGATAAGGTCGCAGTGGCTGACTCCGATAATCGATAGTGGGAGGGACACCATAAGCTCCATAGGCCGCTCCATAACCATAAGGCTCTAGTCGTGGCTGACTGGCCTGACCCCCAGATACGATAGCCGGGGAGGGACACCATATGGTCCATAACCATAAGGACCATAACCATAAGTCGACTCGGTAGAACCAATACTCTCCACAGCAGTATCATATGAGGACTCTGCAGGCCTATGCCATCCGGATCCTCTAGAGGTGGAGGAGTCTCTAGCATCATCAATGCTCATCGATCTCATAGATCCCACCAAGCTCTCGGCATCGGATGGACGGTAGGACCCATATGATGGCGTGTCCTCTGTGCTCCAGCCATGTTGTCTCCCCTTCCCCTTCCTCGAATATGTAGAGGAAACATTTTTGCCTCGAGATGCAGCTCCAGTATGGTCTGAATCCTGTGTCGCGTGGGTGAACTGACTCTCTCCTGTGAATCTCGGTGGTCGTCCTCCCCCCCCTTGACTCTCACGTCCAGCAGGTGGTGGTCTCTCCCTAGGATCAGCTGAATCCTGATCACGAGGTCCCACACCCTCCTCATCCCCTCTATCATCACCATCACCGTCATCATCATCACCATCATCGTCATCGCCGGAGGCCTGAGTCACCTCATTCTCAGTGTCGGACGAGAAAATCAAATCCTCACTCTGGGTGGATGCACTAGGGTGTGGCACGAAGGGACGGGCGGGCTCTGCATGTGGCCTCCCCTCCTGGGCCATGAAGTCCCCCACATCAGCCCCCATCTCCTCTGCAATCTGACTATTGGGAAGACCTCCATCCTCATCCAGCAATCCGTCTCCACTATCCCTGATCCAGTCAACTACTGGGTTATCATCATCATCCATCTCAAATATGTCGGCCAACTCGATATTGGTGCTCTCTCTGTCCATCCCCTGTCTAATATGATCCTCTCTCAGTCTCATATTATAGTGTAGGTAGACAAGGTCCTCTAGACGCTTCACACCCAATCGGTTGCGCCTCTTTGAGTGAATGAGGCTGAAGGTGCTCCAATTTCGCTCACAACCAGTGGCAGAACATGTTTGGGAGAGCACTTTGCTTGCAATCCTACTCAAGTTGTGTGAATCACGTCCAAATTGCAACCACCACTCAGCTGCAACAAACATAGACTCCAAGTCATTTTAATACTTAAATAACTAAATTAAAGATAGAATCATAGAATATAATAATTAAAGGTATAATGTATAATGAAATAAATGAATGAACTTATCTGCAGGGGCGGTTTCCCGTCCCGATACAGCCACAGCACGACCGAAGCTCCCAGTGGCATCCCTAAAAGCCTTTATCTAATATATAAAGAGAAAAAACAATAACTAGTTAGTACTTAGTAGTTACTAGTTACTACTTACTAGGTTAATGACTTAGTATAAAACTACGAATTGTGAATATCAAATGATTCTAATCACTATCTCACCTCCATAAGGATGACTGCTTGTTTGGTTGTATCCGGTTCGAACTTCTCCACTACAGTTTGGACAGCATCCATCAAATCTTGCCTCATCCCAATATTGTCCTTGTAATGGTACTTGGGATTTAAATAGTATGCTGTGTAAGAAAAAGTATGCCATAAAAGGGAATAGTTAATGCTTAAGCCTTAATAGTGTGATAACATAATGAAAATTAAATTAAATACTAGACTTAAGTACTTAACAACTTAACAACTCACCAGCCTTATGCAGTGGATGCTGCAACATAGACTCCCATCTCTTGTTGATGATTTGAAGGACTTTCTTGTTGCCGCGTGGGTAGACCTGAGCAACTTGCTGCTTCATCCTATCTACTGCAGCAAATATGTGTGCTAGAGTAGGTTTTCTTTGCTGATCTACCATCCTCAACACATTCACCACAGGCTCAAGCATCTTCACTACTATCCTCACATTGTGCCAGAAACTCTCATCAAGGATAGTCAACTGAGCTCTCCTTCCTCCCACTGATGAAGAACCCTCCCAGTTAAACCACTCCTCTGATGCAAACATACTCCTAAGGCCAGTCTTCCTACTCTCAAAGCTCTGCAGTGCTATCCAATTAGTAGCAAATCTGGTTATGCCCGGCCTCACTAACTCACCCTGACACTTGTCCCTCATCATCCTTAATGCATAGGTGTGGTTATATATGAAGGTGCTAACATGTCGAGCTTGGTCCACCGTATTCTTCACAAGCTTGACCTTTCCAATCTCCTTCAACATTAAGTCAATGCAGTGAGCAGCACAAGGAGTCCAAAAGAGCCTATATCTGTCCATCCATCAAGGCATCAAGCCATCAATACAAAGTTATAAAGTGTACATGTATATGTGTAATGTAAATATATGTATTTACAAATGAAAATTAATACTATATGTTTAGACTTTAGATACCTGGAGTTCTCTTGCATCTTCAACCCCGACTTTCTTGTAGTTGGAGCCATTATCGATCACAATTTGAACTACATTTTCCACTCCAACCTCCTTCACCACTTGCTTCAGTAATTTGTAAATGTATTTTGCATCCTTCTTCTCACCGGATGCATCTACCGACTTGAGGAACACTGTCCTCCCATCACAATTCAACATGAAATTGATGATGGACTGTCTAGTGGGACCAGTCCAACCATCAGCCATCAGAGTCACTCCATAATGATTCCACATGGGCTTTAATCCCTTAATGTATTCATTTATGTCCTCTTTATGCTTAGGCAAATACACATTGTATATCTCATATGGAGTGGGGCCCTGTACACCACTCCCGGCCCACCCTATCTGCTCAATCATATCTCTGTAGTAGGGCCCCCTGAGCTGTATGTCTTTGGAACACTATGGTAATGCGCCCATTTGGAGAAAGCCATCCCCACTTTCTCCTTCACACTCCCCCATAAGTGCTTCAACTTTCTCTGTTTATGCTCAGGCCTCGCAAATAGGGCCGGATCATTGCGAAGAATCTCAAGATCCGGATCTGTAGGATGTGCTGAGGAAGCTCGACCCCTTGTAGGGGCCCGTGGGATAGGAGCCTCTGCACGACACTCGAGACCTCCTCATAGGGACTTGGGAGCCACCTATACCTCCCATACCTACTGGCTCTCTAGAGGACCCACAACCCAGACCCCTCTGTTGCCTCCTGATGTCATCAATCCTCTGTTGCTCCCTACTCATCATCATCGCCCTCCTCAGCTGATCGGCCTCTGGATCAGGGTCATTGTCTCCTGGCTCATCCCTACCATAACCCTCAGGATCTGGAAGGTCATCTAAGCAGGCATCCTCGAACTCATCCCTCTGTGTTCTCTTCTCTTTCCTCTTTTGCTTTCCACCACTAATATATGAGGCCATTGCCTTCTTGACCTCTACAGGCACCTTTGGGCACCCTGTTACATCCCTGTTGCCACCAGCTAGATGCACCTTCAATCTAGTGGCCCCACCTCCTCCTATTTGTTTCTTGCAGTAATTACACTCACTCTTCCTCTTATCAGCTGTCAATGGCCTTCCATGATCCCAAGCTATGTCTGATATCTTTAAAATAGAGTGCCTGATACAAGAAACACATACTAAGTATCTTGAAAAGCTCCACAATATGCTCCAAAAATGACATACATGCTTCTAATAATAACCTCCTATTTTTAAATATTAAAAAAAAAAAATGTATAACTATATAAGTATTTTTTTAATATATAAGTAATTTTAAAATATATAAAATACACACTAACTATCTTAAAAATATCCACAACATGCTCAAAAAATTGCATACATGCTTCCACTAATACTCTCCTATTTTTAAATTTAAAACAGAAATTAATTATTTTTTTAATATTTAAATATATATATTTTTAATTATTTAAATATATATTAAATACAGTAAAATTACATAATTAACAGAAAAAAAAATTAATTCAATACCATCACAGCAATATGGTGTCTCAACTCTCACATACATCCATTTGAAGCTTATACATGTACTATACATAAACATTTTTAACAATATACATAATTTAGTAAATAATTTTTAATAACAGAAAAATAAAAAAATAGTAGGAAGAATCAAAAAATAATTTTGACACTACAAATTCATAGATTATCACTCTAAAGTAAACATATATAAATTTGGAAGCAATCTAACATGATTTAAGGCACAAATGAAACAAAAATCAAAAAATGAGGAAGTTGGTTACTCACCTTGCAAGATTTGAGAAAATGCACAAATGGAGGAGCAAATCAAGTGTTTGAAGGAAATGAAATACTAGAAATTAGGTGTAGAAGCGGATGAAAACAAGAGAAATCAACAAAAAATTCAAACACAGCTCGAAATGGCTCTGGCGATATGGCTCGGTAGGTCGAAATGCCGTCGATATGTCGAAACTGGGTATTTTATAGCCTACGCATGTGTCGTTTCGGCCCGATATGGTATCGGGCCGAAATTTCGACTTTCGGTCGATACGAAACGAAATGGATACTTTTTGTGCCTACTACTCAATTTCGTTTCGAGTTGGATTTTTGCAGGCATTTCGATCGAAATTTCGACCATTTCGATCGAATTTTCTTCCATGAGTAAAACAATTGAAACATATAGTATTCTGTGGGGGAAAAGGTGTTTGCAACTTCCTCATCCAAAATTGGAACCTTCAGTAAAGATTCTATATTTGTATAGGCCTTCGGGTGTTCTTGTGGTTGAGCAAAGATCGATTCTCACATTTGTTGAACCTGTGTTTAGTGGTACCATGTTGGCTCCTTAATTATCTTTCTTTGCAAGGATTTGAAGTGTAGCATTGATCATTCTAAGCTCAATAACACTTGCAAATTTTATCAGATAGGTCGTGCTCAAGAAAGGAGCTACAGAATTTTTGTTCCATTAATCTCATTCGGTGGGTACTCAAATGCTAAGAATGAAAGAATGGATAACGGAACTTGAGTCGCCACCTTTGAAAGGACTTTTAGTTGGGGCAGTGAAGGTTGTGAACCCTCGTTGAGCAGCTTGGAAAAGTCGCACTCCCAGACAAACTCTCTGGGGTTGTCTTCGTTGACATGATAGGCCATTGTTGCATTAGATCTTCCCCACCACTGTTGGTTCTCAGTGTCCTTGATTTCCTACTGTCGGCCATCGATGGATAGTGTTTGGGAACTTGGCTTCTGCCTCCTTCTATTGCATTCTCTGGTGCACAAGAATAGTTGAGAGAGTGGATGTAGAAGAAAGGGAAATTGTAACTTCCCCAAAATGTTCTTGGTTGTTTTCCCTTATTAATGGTTCATATACTTTCTAGGCCTTGATTGGCCGCATAAGTAACCCATCTACTAGGCTGGCCCAACAAATAGAAATCGTAATGGACCCATAACTTAAATTGTGGTTAGTCAGCCCATAAGTCTAGCATGTGGGCTGTTGGGGGTATACGTTATGTGTACCATTTAAGGCCCATTCCTCCAAGTTGATTCGCTGGGTTAAATGCCCTGACCAGACCAAATCCCACAGTCCTCACTGCCGCTGCCATACTTCGCCACTGACCTGCAACTCCCATTTCTTGCCGTAGTTGCCCGCACACTGTTGATGAGTCTTCATCCAACTCTGTTGCCTTACCCATGGTGGCTTTGCTGGAGCTTGCATCGCCCAAACTATCTTTTCACTGCACTAGCAAAACTTGCTTGATCTGATACACAAATTCTGAGTGATATCACCAAATTGGCGATAGCCAGCAACTGGGGGATTCTCGCAAGTCTCTTCAAACACCAGAGGAAAATCAAGGAATTGAGAAACGATTCTTCATTCGACCCTCGATCCACCAGTACAATCCCTCCACTCCCCCTGTAAGGCTGTACTTATTTGTCTCCTCGTCGACCGCCATTTCAACTCTGCTTCTGGAACCCCCTTTTGTTTCTGGCATGTCCACCTCGTTGTCCTTCTCTTCCCCTGACTTTGATACCGCTGTTGTAACCCAATGTCTGGGTTAGATCTTCAGGATCCTCTTAAATATGATCCAGCACGAATTGTGTCTGAATGGTTGCAGAATTTAGGTTTTAAGAATCTAGAAGTCTTCTACTGTGTGAAGGAATTTCTGAACTTTCTTCTGGTTTTCTATTTTCTATCAAAACAGAGAACCAAATGGGGTGGGAGGTTCTAGGGGTACTTGTAGTAGCTAGACAGGTTGGGGAAAGGGATTACCAGGATCGTAGGAGGGCGGGAAGGGCTCCTAAAAATCTGAAACAGCAAGGAGAGGGGTTTGCCTTGCAGGGGTCTGGGATTGTTGATTCTTCTATGCGCAGAACCGGGGAGGGATTAGGGGTATCTCATAGGTAGGGGAGAGGGTGCGCGATGGGCTGGGGTGGTCTCTCTAGGTCTGGACAAGAAAGGAAGGGGGCAGAGATGGGTGTGATGGAGGGGAGGGGCTGTACGTACTTGCTGGAAGAGGACTGGCTGCTGAATGGCTTGAAGAAGATGAAAATGCTGCTAAAACTTGCTGAATTTTCTCGAGAATTACTCTCTAGCTAGGCCACAAGGGTTTCATCCCTCACGGTCCAAGCCTCTTGATTTACTCAGCAATCAACCTACTTTATTCAGAATAAAAGAGGCTATTTGTAGCCATATTAAATGACACTTGGACTCAACTTGTGATTCCTTAACTGATGGGGATACAACTACTGACCTAACTCTTAAACTAGGACTCTAATTAATAAAAGAATTGGACTCTAGGTGGGTCTCCTTTATAGTTTAGGTTACCACCACTTTACATGGACTCACTCTTAATTAAAACGCTTGCTGATTAAGAAAAACAATGACTCAACCATCCAACTTTGACCAAGTCAAACACAACTAACAAACTTATAATGGACGTGGACTCTTCATAACTCGAAATTTACTAACCTACATTAAAAAAAAAAAGAAATTACATCCATAACTCTTGGATTGAGGGGATTCAAACTAGACCCATATTGAACCCTAAAAGAGAAGGAAAAGGAGCAAAATACCCTGGGGTATTCAGCCAGCTTTAAGATGGCTTCTTGGGTCTGGTTTTTGGGGTCCAAACCTGGTTACATCAGGGGTTTCTATGAAATTCACCTAGGTATACTTAGGCCAACATCTCCCAGATACCCAATCCAACGCATTTTCTTCCAAGTGTTGGAGAGCTACTGCCAACCTTAGCTCCTCCTACATTTGGTGATCCAACAGAAGAACATCGCCCGCTTTTAGAAGCCATTCTTGTGCATTCCATTGGCCGGAAAACATGGACAATCTGGTCTCCATCTGTTTTTGGGGCTGAAACACGCTCTGATACTAGGTTAATAGAAACTCGCGAATCAAATACCAAATGTAAGAATATTTAATTATTAATAAGCAAGATAAACTGGTAACAATGGTGCTATTCACCCCCATAGCACATTGCTGCCCTCAGCCAATATACTCCCCAAACGCTCGTATTAAATAGTCCATACCCTTCCTCACATTTTCCCCTCTATTTATAATCCCCCAACCACCTCTGACCTCTCTCTCTCTCTCTTCCCCCTCCAAGTGGCATAATCTCGTGATCCTAGGGCCCTAGTAGAATGCCTAAATTAAGCTGGATACCACTTTTCAGCCCCAAAAGACTCCTAATACCCACTGACTTGGGTGAAGATCAGAGGAAAATTTTCCTCCATCTGACGAGATCTCGGCTATTTGGCCCATTGAGATCGAGTTCTCGAACCTTGGTTCAGTCCCATCTTCAGTGTGCTTTGCCCAAAAAGGTACTAAATTTACCAGAGATTAAAGAACTGCCTCCAACTGCACAATTTGAGTTCTGTGCCGTAGACGGTTGTTCTCAGATATCACAGAACAAACTGGGATATTATAAGATAGAATGCAATAGAAAAAAAGACAGGGAAGGGGTTAACAGTTTCTAAGTTCATTTGAATGAGTCAAAATTTCCCAAGTAGGTGACGTAAAAGCAGGGCTAGGGGAATCTGCGTTGCATTATAATCATACCATGATGCCAAGATGAGAACTCAAGGAATTCAAAGTTCACTCCAGTATAAGTTAAAACTCTATGCTATTATGTAAGCAGCTTTCTGCTTGGGTATCCTAGTTGTGATGGAGATTTTGACAAACTTCAAAAAATGTATTTTTTTGGGTGAAATAATTGGAGAATGTATTTTAATTCATGTATTGAAATACTTAGATGCTTGATGGCCTTTATTGCACTCTTTTTGGTCCCATGTCATAATTTCTCGTTAATTTCAACGCAAGGTTAAAAGGGGGAGATCCGGTCTCTCTCCATGGTCCCATGTTTATGGGCTCTGTCCTTGTTGATTGTTTTCAGCAAGTTGGCAGCTCAAGTGGCAGTAGAACTTCCTCCGTTGGCCTGTTGCCACATCAATCTCTAGCCATTTGACGTGCTTCAACCAAGGTGTAATTGAAGCAAAAATCCAAATTTAAAAATTTTATTTTTTTACTTCTTTTGGATGGTTAAAGATCAATCATGTTGGAACAGATAAAGACTTCTTAAAGTATTACAGAAATTCTTTAGGATGGGCCATATCTTACTGATGATAAAATTCATTTGGCAGATCTATCACCCATTGTTTAGTTAAAATTTGCTGTCTATGGTAAGAAATTGATGGTCTGCAAAAGGAAATATATGCAGGCTGTGGGGAAAATTTTCTTCCCCCTCATAGAAGTGTACTCAATAATCCAGTTTGGGAGATTAAGACTGTCTTGAACAAATGTTTGACTTGATGTTGTAAATAAAGTGTTTACTGTGATCAGAAGGATTTTGGTGAATCTTCTCAAGGAGCGTTATTTACATGAATAGTGATTGGTAACATGTTCCTGTTTTGATGGGCGTAAGCTGTGTCATGGTCTAGGATTGAATAAAGCATTAAGATTCCCAAGTTTCAAAACTTCTGACATTTGCTTCTCTTTATAGGGTTGGCAGAGGAAGCTTGATCCAAAATTCGATGTGTTAGTCACACTACAGGAACTGCTATTCAAAACTGACTGGGCAGAATCTCTCTTTTACACATTTGAAGGGCTGATGGCCCCATAGAAGGTTCGGATCTATTTCTATTTCTGCAAACAATATCTCAACGGTGAGAAAGTAAATTTTTTTGATGCCAATAAATAGGGAGAAAAAAAAAAAAACTATAGGATTAACAATTTTTTGGCCTCTGTTTCTGTCGGTTTATATACTTGCATATTTTGATATAACAGAAATATCTGGCCATTGAAGCATACAGAAATAATCTGATAAAAGCTAATTTAAATGCTAGCACAAGGAAGGAGATGTGCATTTATGCACATGCACCCAGTTTTCAATAGATAATCAAATAGGCGCTATTCTGTGGTTAATTCAGACTTTTTCTGGAAAGAAAGAAACAAAGCTAATGATTGTAAATATTTGTGCACGCACATAATTTTCAAAAGATAATTTGTATTGTTCTTGTTTGTATCCATCTATTATCCGTCGACTCTTACGTATCTACTCTGTCAAGCACTGCTGTGTCATGTGTCAACGTTGTCCGTTCTCAAAGAGCATTAGGCAGCAGCGTCTCTGTGGTGGCGGTGCTTTATCCAAATCCATCTAGAGAAACCCCAACTGCAGCGGTTATCCTTTGTTATAGGTGAAACATACTTCCTATTGCGTTTTCTTTTCATCGTTACACCACCATGCAGCAGGTATAATCTCATCTACTGATTTTAGGAACCTTTTTTTGTGTCTAGTCGAGCTGCCGATTGTTGCTTTTAAATTGATGGAACGAAGTTCAGTAAAACAGATTCTATGAATTTCATTTAGCTTGAGACGTGTATTGGAAGTTCATTTCCTTGTTAAGAAACCATATTTATTCTCTATTGTGTTGAATCTCCTGGTCATGTACGAACAGGATTTAAAAAATTAATGAGATAATTATTATTGTCCCTCGGTACTATATCTTAAGTACTACTTTATCTATTATACTTTTTGAAATTAAATTCAATCTTCAACTTTGCTTGTAATTTTTTCTTTTTTGGGTAAAGCGTGCTTTGAATTAGAAACTGGAAAGAAAAGAGAGATTACATCCTCTGATAACGCTTCCCACGAGTGTCCTCTAAAACTAGTTTGGACAAGCCACGTGGGAGGTTACAGGAGTCCAAGACGGTTTCCGAAGAAACCGTAGCAAAGCTAGCAAGAAAATCAGCACACATGTTAGATTCACGGATATGATGGAGGAACACAACCCTGTGAAATCTATTTGATCTCCTGAATATCATTAAAAATATCTTGCACCGCCCAAGGAGTGCTTAGTGATTCCTGTAATTACTATTGCTTCTTATCGTTAAACTCCATTAGTAAATGATGACATTACATATTTAAAAATCTCAAATTAACTACGGTTTTATATTACTTATTTATACTTTATAATTTATATTAAATTATATTACTATCTTTAGTAATAAAGGAAAACTTAAATCTAATTAAACAATCTTAAAACTCATTTTCAAATTTATATATGTACTTTTCAATTTGGTAATAAAAAAAATAGTAATTTCTAATTTTTGGTGTTATTTTTAATATTGTTATTTATTTTCCAATTGAATGAATCAATTTTAAGAAGTTTCTATTTCCAATAGATTGTTATTTATTTATTATTAAATTTGGCATTAATAATTTTAGAAAGTTCTTACTACCATTAGGGTGCCTCTTTTTTTCTTTTTTTTTTTTTTAGTTCAAAATGATAAAAATACATGCGTAAAATTATTTCATATGATTTTTTTTTTCTTAATGGGGATAATATTATCTCTAGTCTTCTTTATTATAGAAGGGCAAAATAGACACTAAACATTCAACCTTAACAGTCGCTTAACACTGTTAGAGTTGAGGGGGACAACGGTAGTTTTCTAAAGAATATGGTATTTTTAGTAATTAAGTTATAATATAGGGGGACAATAATTTTCATATGGTGTTTATGTCCATCAGAGGTCCCAAAATAGAGTTATCTATATGTTTTTTACCTAAATTCTTGGCAAGCAACAAGGTGGTAAATGAGAGATTATAATCAATCCCTATCTCATAAACTAACATGCACATGTCAAAGGCTCAAGACCGTTTACTTCTTATTTTAGATTTGCACATCAATTTAAATAGTCTTCTTTTTGAAGGCTACTTGTATTGTTTATTTTTATTTAGAGAGTTGATCTTTGAATGTTTTCAGAGGTGGGAGTCAAAACTTGGATCAGTGAATGGATTTAGTAGTAGCATGTTGAAGTATTCATCAACTGTTACAACCCATTCGGTTGTAGATCCCATTCGGTTGTAGATCCCACATACCTTTCTTCATGAGCCTTAGATTGTTTAATTTCAAAAAGGTAATTTTCATTTGGATCCCATGAGGTTTGGTTTATGTCACTTTTAGTTTAAAAAAACTGAGACTTTACATCTACCTCCCTTGTGCTATAGAAAAAGTCAATTTAAGAACAAATTATCACTTCTATGACCAATTTGCCTTTATTATTTATTTATTTATTTAATGTTTTTACATACACCCCCCCACTTGCCATGAAACTCGTGACTCCTCTTTTAGTCCAAAAATTACAGAAAAATCCTAAAATTCAAATAAATTTTAAAATATGATCAAAATACCCTTATATGTTAAAATGACTCAAGTACCCCTTAGCTTAAACCCTATTTGCAAAGTAGAATTTTAGCCGAGATGGAAAAAAAGATTCTTCCTTTACCCATCTTCTTCCTCACCCATTTGCTCAACTCAACCAAATAGCAAACACCCATCTGCATTTAAGGTTAATCTTTGCAAGTATGGTTTAAACTAATGGGTACTTGAGTCATTTTAACATATAAGGGTCATTTGGTCATATTTTAAAAATTATTTCTAGGACTTTTCTATAATTTTTGGACTAAAAGGGGAGTCATGAGTTTCATGGTAGGTGAGGGTATGTAGACCTGTAAACGGATCAGATTTGGCTCGGATCCACTAGTATCCGAATCTGATTAGCAAAATCGAAATCCGAATCCAGAAGAAATTTAGAGAAGGCATCCGAATTTGAATCCAAAACTTTATCGGATATTTGATAATTATCCGATTCGATAAACTATCTGATTATTAGCCCCCTTTTTAGAAAAAAGTTTTTAATACTTTACTTTAACAGGATAATTTCGGGTTTCCGATTATTCGGTTACCGATTACCGGTATCCGAATCCAATTATCATCCATTTTCAGATAAAAAAATGCATAATACTTTACTCTATCCGGATAATTTTTTTTTCCGGATGTTATCTGATCTGATAAGCAATTATCTGAATCCGAATCCGGTTACTTAACGGACGAATACGAATATTTTCCAATAAGAAAAATTCCGGATACGGATACCCTTAAACGAATACGAATGCGAATTCAGAGGCGGATTTCGGCTATCCATTTATAGGTCTAAGGGTATGTATGTAAAAACTTTAAAAAAAAAAAAAAGGGCAAATTGGTCATTAAAGTTATAATTTGTCCTTAAATTGACTTTTTCTATAACACATGGAAGGCAGATGCAAAGTCTAAGTTTTTTTGGATTAAAAATGACATATACCAAACCTCAATGAAAATTACCCATTTCAAAAAGTTTTCTCTAGACGACTATAATAATTGCAGTTCAACCTTTCATCTTTTCTCTCTTAAGAAGCATTAATAATGAAAGTGATGCGTTCCAAATCTGCTCAGCCCTTAGATCTCCTGTGGATGACCTGCAAAAACGAACGTCAGATGTGGCCCAACCGCTGGGGTCAGGAGTCCACCTCCAAAGACTAAGTCAGTTGATGAACTGATCATAAACGGCTCTGCTTGAGCACAAAGCTAAAGAATGAATAATGAGAATACGATTCAGATTGTATGTGTCCTTCTACCTTGTGGGCAGGTGATGTCTTAGATAGTGTGTACCTTCGAATCTCCTTCGTTGGATGTATTTGAGCCTTCTTGGATAGCCGTCAGATCTTAACGAATAGATCCGTTAATGATAGATCCGTTTGAGATTGGGCTAATAGATAACTCCTTTGATAATATGAGCGTTATATGGTAGTTATCCATATAATAATGATCTGTATCTTCCGTAAATGTTGTTAACCGTCTCCTTGACGATTAGTCCACTCCGATTATAGTGGATTTGAGTGTGCCTGTTGACTGAGTCAGTTTACTTCCGTAGCAAGCTACCTTTTGAACCTGGCCCGCTTGGAAGCAAGTCGATTCCTTTCGTCCCGACTGGGGTTGAGGGTCAAACTAAGGACGAACCCGGTTCAATTATATTTTCTCCGTATCACGAGCCCCCCAGACCAAGCGTTCAGGCAATTCCGAGGGCTTGGTTTTGAACTTGGTAATCTGTTGAAAGAGGGCTTTGCATAATCCTCAGCTTATTAAATGTCGTATCGCATTTAATGCGGCTGTATTGCTTTTTTTCTCGAGCATCGTGAATGTCTTCACTTTCTATGGGGGTGACGCCATGCGTCCTCTGCAGCCGAAATCATCATTGCTCACGAAATCGAAAGGACGGTTTCTGCATCGCCTGTTTTGATTCGTGAGTTCAAACTTTCGAAACGTCTTCAAATCACGATCGTTGATGTTGAATCCATCTCCATCGTACATGAAAGACCATAACATATCTGTTATCAAAATTAGAGTTTTTCTTTGCATTCTGTCAGTACACGTCCTCGATCATCTGTGTGAGTGATTAAAAGCGGTTCGTTGTCTTCGTAGGTTTCATTCTCTTTGTCTGGAATTTTGAAACTTCGTCGTCTTCTTCGTGCTCTAACGATCTTCTCGCTTTTAAGCCTTCTGCCTCGGTGATTCAGTAAGTCTACTGTTTCCTTTGTAACCTTTACATTCGTCTCCAATTTCTTTTTTGTTAAAGACCACAATCAGACCTTTATAGTGATGGGAGGTGGTAGGGTTTCCTCTGAAATTCCTTCTGAACATAGCGTCGGTAAGGGCGATTCTGTTGATGAGGCCTTTGCTTCCGTCCCTCTTGAGCAGTCAAATAGTGACAAGAAAACCTTAACTGCTCTTTGGCGTGACTTTGAAGAAGTTAGCCAACAGAAAAGAGCAGAAGAAAGTGTTGAGGCTCCTTCTGCGCTTCCTGAGTCTGGACCATCCAGAATTCCAAAGGCGACTGCCGAATCTTCTGGGCAGTCCAAACAACCTATCAAGTCCACCGATGAACCTGGTTCTGTTCCCTCCTCCTTTACTGAGGAGAACCTTCCTTTGGCCATCGAACGCTTTGACTTTCCTTCTTCGTACCACCTTAGAGCCCCCACTCCTGATGAGAGGGTTAATTAGATCCTTCCTGGCGAATTTTCCCTGTATATAGATACTCTGGAAAGCGGAGTTCACTTTCCCTTCTTCAATACTTTATTCTTATAACCTTCGCTCTTTCTGTCTGAAGGTTCATAGTTTGAAGATTTTTGCAGCCAGGCTTTGAACAAGTAAGTTCTTCCTTTGCTCGTTCTTTTCTTTCTTTCTGTTCTTCTCTCCTCGATGAACAATCCTCCCTGATGAACTCCTAATTTACAAACTTTGGATTTTTACTTCACTGCCAGCTTTTTGGCATTAGAAGCTTCGTTTTTGGATGTCAGAATGCATTTTTTATCGTCTTAAGGAGAAGACCACATACTTTGGTCTAGATTTCTTTCTTGATCACCTTGGATATTTCTAGGGTTTTAGGCCCTGCATTCTGATAAGTGTTCTTTTTATTCTTCGCAGTGCCTCCAAAGTTCAACCCAAGTGTTGTTCGAGCAAGGGCTGCTAAGAAGATTTCCTCAACAGAGAAAGATGCTGTCAAGTCTGAGAAGGTAGATGCCACTCCTTCCGAAGTTCGGACTCCCAAGGCACTAGCCATCGTCTCATTAGCATCACCCTTAGAGAAAATGGCAAGTCGGCCTGAGGAGGAAATAGTGACTCCTTTTCCTGGTGTCCCGATCTTGGATCTCATAGCTGTTGCCTCGTTGGCATCTTCCTCCAAGGCTACTCTTTCTGGCGACCCGATCCTAGATATCACAGCTATTGCCTCGTTGGCATTTTCCTCCAAGGATCCCTTGGTCGTGGAGGCTGCTATCCCAATGGTGGATGATCGGGTCGTTTTTGAGGAAACTGAGGATGTTGCTTCTAAGAAAAAATGTTCTCGTTCCGATGATAAAATTTATAGGGCTGCCTAGTCATTGAAGAGGTCTGACTTGGTGACGGGCAACTTTGACAAGGCGTTGGAATGGTGCATGTTGGTGCTAATTTTGCCAATAGCTTTGAACCGCAATCTTCACACCAAGCTCTTCAGATTTGGATCGATCTGATTCGTTTGATTCCTCTGCTAGTCTCTCGTTCACTGGAAAATGAAACACACTGGTTAGAAAATAAGCCAATCGTCTTGATCGGCGTCGTGTCTCCGACGGTATAGTTAGATTTATGAAGACAGTTCTTTAGAGCTCGAAGGAGCTTTTGAGGTGCTCTAATGGAGTAAAATCAGGAAAGAATCCAGTGTCTAGATTGATTTGAGAGACTTACTTTTGTCGAGTTCTTTGCTCCTTTTTATATAGGTTTTCTGCCTGTTGTGTTTTCAACCGTGACCGTCGGATTGTAGCTTATGACTGGATGGTTATGATTAGCCTTTCTTCGTAGATCTTGAGTGGACCCATAGATTACTTGTTTAATCAATCGAACCCAATTGAATTGTCATTGGACCGGAGAGAACCGGACTGAACTAGGATTGGGATATTTTAGTCACAACACGAGCCCCCAAGCTTGCTGATCAGGTCGAACTCATATGAGACTTTGGTCAGGAGGTTTGAATCTTTCTTCCAAGCAACTCCAGAATACTATATTTAACTCTGATCAGAAGACTATATATGTTGAATCTAAATCGTTCAATCAGAATAAAGATTTTCTTCATATTTTTCCTTCGTGATTGTCGACTCTTGATGTTCCTCGTTAACCTTTGCATCGCCTTTTCCACGCAGCTTGTGAAACCCAGCACTAACCTTGACCCGGAAACCCTGTTGTTTGTAGGTCCAGCAACCCGAAGTAAGGCAAGAAGTCAGCTTTGGGCCATTCCAGTAGAAGACTTGGTGGCTGGAGTGAAATCCATGAGTGTTGATGTCAGTGTTCCATCTATGGAAAATGCACCCTGATGAAGATCGAATTAGTTGATGGACTTGGAGTGCTCTCTGTATTGGTTCGAAGGCATTTCTACCTACTAGGAATGTCACTTTAGGTGTGTGCAAAACCCCTTGATGTTTGGACTTGATCTGAGCCTTCAATTCCCTGTTTTGAAGTTGCTGTTCTGATTGGTCGACTCATTGGTTGATTGGACCAGTCGACCAATCAATTCTGTTTTTGAAAATTAGGTCGTGGCTACTCTATTTAAGTTTAGTCTCGGGAATACTCCGCCTCATCTGCCTCCTAAGCCTCTAGAACGAGTTAGAACCCCTTTCTTGTAAAACCCAGCCCTAACCTTGACCCGGAAACCTTGTTATTTGTAGGTCCAGTGACCCGAAGTAAAGTAAGAAGTCAGCTTTGGGCCATCCCAATAGAGGACTTGGTGTCTGGCTTTGAATCCATGAAAGTTGATGATGGAGTTCTATTTATGGAAACTGAATCTTGATGAAGATCTGATTAGTTGATGGACTTGGAGTGCTCTCTATCTTGGTTTGAAGGCATTTCTACCTATTAGGTAAGTCACTTGACTTGTGTGCAAAACCCCTTTAGGATTGGATTTGATTTGGGCCTTCAATTCCCTGTTTTGGTCTTGCTGTCAGCATTGGTCGACTGATTGGTCGACTGGGTCAGTCGACCAATCCACTCGACCAATGAGTGTTGTCTTTGGCAATTAGGTTGTTCTTGCTCTATTTAAGTCCAATCTTGAGTCCACTTCGTATTTGCTGCCTCCAAACTCTCTGGAACGAACCAAAGACCTCTGCAAGTCATCTCCCTTGCATCCTTGGTGTTTTCTTGACGGATCTTCGTCGAAACTCTTCTTTTTGCATCAAAAGGTATGTCTACTCTCTCTTCTTCTCCTCCATCTTTGTTTTTCTTTCCTTTACGAGTTGAGACAGTAGAAGAGATGCTGCATTCTCTGTTGCAAACATCTCTGAACATGTTCTCATGATCATCCTAAGGATTTGAGGCTAGAACAATGATCTTAACCATGATCATTGCAAGCTTTTGAAGGAATCATGATCAAACCATGATCTAATCTTGTTAAACATCTGATTTGAATTCTGATCTCTTTGGATCTTCTTTGATTGATCATGTTGGTAGTTAATTACTGTGTTTTTCCTTCCATGATCCATAATCTATCAATTTCTAGTTGTTCTCTTCTACCATACTATGTGTTCTTCATGAAGCATGATAGTTACATATATGGTAGGTTTTATTTCCTTATTTAGATTTATGCTTCTAAGCCTTGTTCCTTGAAGATCTAAGTATGTTTTCATGATACCATTACCTGAAGCAATGATCCATCCTCCTATTGTTCTTGTCTTTGATTTCTATTTCGAATTCATCAAGATCCATGGTTGATCTAATTATGGTAACTTTTTGTTTCCTAATTTGGATCTTGATATCTTGATTTGATTGGTGTTTTGAGGTCCCCTATATGTTAGAATACTGCTGATGTAGTTTACCCCTTGATTAGTACCCTTTTGAACCACCAAATTCGGATTTCATATCTTAAAACTCTGTTTTTTTTAGGCTATCGTCTCGCATTGGTCGATTGATTGGTCGATGGGCAATCGACCAATCCACTCGACCAATGAGTACAAGCAACTCCAGAATTGGTCTGTGTTGGATGTTTTGGTATCTTTTCTGTTAGGGATCTTTCCTAATATGTTGTATATACTTGTTTAGGACCTTCTTCTCAAGTTTGCCAAGATCTTACTTGATTTCTTAGGATTCCTTTGCGAGTTATAAAAGGTAAGGATGGTTATTTCCTTAATTACATAGATAGCATGAATCTAGTTTCTATATTTGAATATCATAGATATGATTCCTAAATTAGATTCTTACAATGATATACTACTGTTGCATAACTTTGATTACAGTAGCATTACTTATTCATATTGAATTGATTCATGTATGATTTACTTACCAATGTTATACAAGTGATTGTAATTATTGATTTCTTTCCATATATGAAGTTACCATATATGTGATGATATGAATTGATGCATGTGTATGCTTAAGTATGGTTTGGAAAGGAGAGGTGTCCTTTTGACACTTCTGTCCTTGGACTACTACGGGAATATTATGGGATGTTTCCGGAGATGCCCTCTGGACACCTTCCTAAACTGTTGGATGACATATCTAGGATTGTCTTGTAGTGTTTGGCTAGGATGTCCTGTTATGTCGGACCCTAATCGGAGGGGTATTGAGACCGAACGACCCGTGGTAGCAATGGGGATTCATGGGCGCTCAAGACCGGTAACCAACCCGTGAGAGGACAGGAATCACATTGTGGGGGCCATTTATTGGTAGGGTTGCATATGGTTAGACTTGGGCTCACGGGCGCTTAAGACCGGTAACCAACCCGTGAGAGGACGTGAGAGCTTCCCGTTTACCATATGTGGATGATCAATAGGGTTGATGAGTCCGTAGTCAGGGACTATGAGGACTCTAGTGTGAAGGATACCGGAAAGGATCGTCGGGGACGAGGAATGGAAGTATCTCGGATCGACTTGATGTAACTAAGTAGAAGACTTGCATTTGGCTAGGTTTTACCCCGACATGCGCCAAGACTTATACCAAATGGTTGTGAGAGAGTGTGTTGACTTAACCCCCCGCCAAGGTTTGTCCCGAGGGATGAAGGACCCATTACCAATCGGCTGCTCAAGACCGGTGAAATGATCCGTGAGAGAATCCAAGATATCTTAAATGGTTGAGGATGTGAGTGGACTTTCCTAAAGAGGTACGGTGCTATGACTTAAAGCATGTCCGCCAATAGAGACCAAAGCATACATAGAGTTAGATTCATTCATTCATTGCTTGTCTCATATCATATTGTATTTATGATTGTTCGGAATCCCGCCATTTATGTTATTATGGATTTTAATTGCCTTACCGAGTTTCTTTGAAACTCATTCCTTTATTGTACAATGTTTGTTAGACTATCCTGCAGTACCGAGTACTATGACGGTCCCTATGAAGAAGCGCAAGGCGAAGAGGCATATCTCCAGGAAGGTGATTGCGGTTACCACAATTACTCTGAAGATCCCGCGAGTGGTTATGCTCCGTACGATGCTTAGTCCGACCATTGAGTGGAAGCGTCCTTGTGCCATTTATGAGATTTACACTTATAAGGATGTTGTCTATAAAGTGGAGAACAATTTAGTTACCCAATGTACTTGCTACTGGGATTAGATTTTGTCTAGTTTATTCTTTTAGAGCTACTTTTCCGCTGGTTGTAAAGTGGGATTTTTGCCTCACTTTACTTATCTGTTTGACACTCTGATTATATCGATTATTCTGATTTATTTATGATTCATTCTTTCTTTATTGGATCTATGGTTTATCTTCCGCACTTTTATTATGATTGTTCATGATTATGTTATTGTTTATGTGGGAGGTTGATCACTCGATACCTGATCTTCGGGCTGTGGATCACACTCTCGGGTATGCCAGATAGGGTACCGGCTGGGAGGGCGTGACATTTCTAATCAATTCCCTTGCATCCTTGGTTGATATCTCGCAAGAACTCAAGTGATCTTCATCTTCCTGCATCAAAGGTATGTTTATGATCTCTTTTCTTTTCTATCTTTGATTTTCTTTTCTTCAACCTTGTTCTTGATTAAGATCAGGAAGATGATGCTGCATTCTTGCAACCATCTATTCCATGATCTCATTCGATTTCCTTGAGATCTATGATCACCATCATGATCTTAACCTTAACCAGTTAGATTCTTGAAACCCTAGCCAATTATTTCTTGAAACCCTAACCCTTGTATGATCATTCTGGAAACCTTTGCGTAACCTCCCATGTGAGGGAAACCTCATGGGTAATATTTAGGTTGATCTAAATTTAATATTCTATAGTTTTTCTTGTTGTTATTGGCAAATCATTAATTCCCTCCCTCCTGTGATCTCAACCTTTTCATGGGAGCCAAAAAGGGTGAAACCCTAATTCTTGGATATATGTTAATTGACCCTTTTAATAGCCAATCAATGTGTTTTCCTTACAAGAATTGTATCATATCATCCTCTAATTATTTACCCTTGATCATATTGTGTTTTCTTCATGATCCATGATTTAACCTAATTAGGTTAACCTTTGTTTTCCTAGGTTGTAACTTGGAAACTTGATTTGGTTGGTGGTTTGATGTCCTCTATATATTAGGATACTACCATTATAGTTTCCTTCTTATTTTGTACCCTTTTGAACCACCAAATTCAGTTTCGTAATCTAAAAATTCTGATTCTTGAAGGCTATTGTCTCTGTTGGTCGACTCATTGGTTGACTAGGGCAGTAGACCAATCAGTCGACCAATGAGTACAACAACCTCATTCTTGGTCTGTTTTGATTGATTTGTGATCTTTCCTTCTATGTATCGTTCCTAACATGTTGTATACACTTGTTTAGGACTTTCTTCTCAGGTTTAGTCAAGGTCTTACTTGATTTCCCTAAGTTCCTTTACAAGTTAGAAGGTAAGGACTGTTATTTTGTAATTACATAGATTGCATACTCTTGAGTTTATACTTTATGGAACTCTGAGTTTAACTACTGTTCTTGTACTTTGTACTTCTGTTATACTATTGTAAGTACAGTAGTACTTTACTTATGTTTTCTTTTTCATTATTCAAGCTTATAAGAATTGCTTATTACTATATTGTATAATGATTAGATCATGATTGTATACTCTCGTTTATATGATGATGTGTTGACTGTGTATGTCATGACTGATTTGGGATTGTATCTGATTAGGTATGATTTGGGATTGTGAGGTATCCTATTGACACTTCTGTCCTTGGACATTATCGGAAATAGTATGGGATGTTTTCGGGGTTGTCTATCGACGCTTTCCTGAATTATTGATTGTAATACCTAGGGCTGTCTAGCAGTGTTTGGCTAGGATGTCCCCGTTATATCAGACCCAAATCGGAAGGGTATTGAGACCGAACGACCCGTGGCAGCAATGGGGAGTCACGGGCGCTCAAGACCGGTAACCAACCCGTGAGAGGACGGGAATCACATTGTGGGGCCATGTATTGGTGGGTTACATATGGCTAGACTTGGGCTCATGGGCGCTCGAGACCGATGAGTTATATTCGTGAGAGGACATGAGAGCTTCCCGTTTACCACATGTGGATAACCAATAGGGTTGATGAGTCCGTATTTGAGAGAGTCAGATACGTTGACTCTAGTGGAAAGGATACCGGAAAGGATCCCGAGAGGGGAGGAATGAAGTATCTGGACCTGAGTTGATGTAACTGAGTAGATGACTTGCATTGGGCTAGGCTTTTACCCTGACATGCACTAGTACTTAGACCAAATGGTGATGTGAGAGAGAGAGATGACTTAACCCCCAGCCATGGAATGTCCGAGAGGGATGCCGGACCCACTACCAAACGGAGCCGTATGCGTGACCTACCCAAAGAAGTATGGTGCTATGACTTAAAGCATGTCTGCCAATAGAGACCAGCATACATAAAGTTTAGATGCATACATACATTATCTTTTTCATACTGCATTGCATCTTGCTATGTTTTGCCACATGTTATTTATGTTGTTATGGATTAACTACATTACTGAGTTTCTTCAAAACTCATTCCTTTCTGTACATTGTTTTGTTAGACTATTCTATAGGTACTCACTACTATGAAGAACCATACACTGAAGCGCAAGCCGATGAAGCGTACTACACGCAAGGTGTTGGCGACAATCAAGATTACTCTGATGATCCCTCAGTTGATCAAGTTGCGTACCACGATTAAAGGCAACGTGGAATTGGAACGTCTCAAATGGATTGATGAAGTCCACTATTTTGAAGATGTCATCTATAGGATAGAAAACTCTTATGTTTAGTTATCTTTCTTAGTTCCTTTGATTTAGTTGTTATTTCTTTTAGACTTACATACTGCGTTCCGTTGTATTTTGTGGAGTGAGTTTCCGCCTCTCTCTACTTCTTTTGATATCTTTGGATATCTGGTATCATTTTCCGCACTCTGATTATATTGTTTATTCACTTCTTGTTTTGAACCTTATTTATAATATTAAACCTTGATTATTTCCTGTTTATGATTATGTTATTGTATATGTGGGAGGATGATTTCCTCGATACTTGATCTTCGGGGCTGTGGATCACACTCTCGGGTATGCCAGTTAGGGTACCGGCTGGGAGGATGTGACACAGCTAACCTTCACTGGATCAACACTTTATAACTTTTCCCAAGAGATTTATGATTTTCAAAAACTGTAATATTAGGTTGTCAAATCATCATTAACTCGAATGTTGATCTGTGGTTCATCTTCTATGTAAAATCACAATTTTCTCGATACCCAAACCATCCTTCATAATCATGACGTTTCTGTGCTCAGCCCCCAAATCATCCTGCAGACCAGCCGAAATCTTTATCTTGTCAGACCTTTTATACATTCTTTAATATAACTTTTCATCTTCGTTGACGTTATCCCCTCTTGTGCCGTTTGATCATAAATTTTGTCTCTTCCCAACGTACGGTTACCATGTCCTTCCCCACTCCTCTTATATCATCCTCGTGTTCTCAACCGCAATACCTTTAAATCCACCGATTGACTCCATGCGTCGGTTACGAAAAGTGATGACCATCGATCTTGAAACATCGTATATTTCCCTCCACTTTTCAAGAAACCTCCTTCGCCTCTCTTCATTCTTTATATTTATTCATCAGCTGTTATCTGTTCCCGTCCGTACTCTGTCCGCTTTCTTCGAAAATATCAAATATATCCTTCCGCCATTTTCTATTACTCTTCTTCAAGTTTCCTTCTAAGTTACATTTTGCAAATCTTTCTCCTCTTTCCTTTCTGTCTTAACCATGGACCCTGCAACTATTCCTTCAGCACCCAGTACTTCTGTATAGCCCACTGTGCTTTCAAGTGCTAAACAACGGGAAAAAACCTTAGGTACTTCTTCTTCCAATCAGATTTCTTCAGACTGGAAACCCTCTCCTTATGCCCATGACGAAGTTATTGTTCCTTATACGCCTGTGGACATGTCTAAGGAAAAGAAAGACCCAAAATATGTTGGTCCATAATGGTATCCGACCAAGGTAAAGAAATCTCACCTACTGTCTTACTTAGAGGATTATCTCTTTCCCTCCGATGCCAAGGTATGGGTCCCTGAACCTGCTGATCGTCCCTATACTGTTGATCCCGGAGTCATTACTGTTTATCTCGATCACCTTGAATCTGGCTTTAGAGTACCTTTAGTCCCAATAGTCCAGTCCTTGTTGGACTACTATCATGTCTATCCTTCTCAGCTTACTCCAAATAGTTGGAGTTAGTATACTGCTTTTTTGCTTTTATTCATAGAATGAAGCGTCTTCCCTCTGTTGAACTCTTTAGAAATTACTACACCTTGAAAGTATCCCGCGAATGCGGATACATTCACTTTGCAAGAAGAACATGTATTGCAAGTGAACTGGGTCAAGATTCCCGAATTTTTATTGATTCCTCCATCCCTCATGATAACAACCAGTGGCAAGAGAAATATTTTTTCTGTGCCATTCCCAGTCCAAATTATCACTCCCGTTGGTGCCTGCATTCCTTGAATTCTCTTCTTCCTCTGAACAAGCGTCCTGAACTCAACGAGTATGATCATGAGACTTGGGGTTTGATTTCTACTGGAGTACCGATTGACGCGGCTGACCTGAAAATTGATGAAGGTCTGGCCAACCATGGCCTTTTTCCAGGTAAAGAACAATGATGATGATATACCCTTTTTTTTTTTTTTTACCTTATCTTCGCTCTATATACATATATACAGGAACTGTTGTTCATCAAGTTCCCAGCGTCTCCGAACTTCGAAAGGCTACTGCAGAAGAAGAGAAACCTGATCAATCTGTTAGGAAGAGAAAGCATGCTGCCCTTCGTCCTTCCAGTGACCGTAGTCACAAAAAACCCTCCAAGAAAAAGAATGTTGAGAAGAAATCTTCGTCTGGTCAGGGAAAAATAGACCAGGCACCAGAAAACACTGTTAGAGAAGAAACTGTTGAAGAAAATCCTGACGTGCAGCTTGTCAAAATAATTGACAGTGACAATCCTGCTGTCAAGATAAGAACTTCTAGGACCTCCAATACTTTGAGGATGTAGACTCCGGTCTACAGGTCTTGCTTCTGGTCAGGGATTGTCTGGTTCCAAGAAAAGAAAGAAGAAAGAAACTGGCTCTGTTCCTGCTGAAATTCCTATTGAAAAAAGTAATCTTCAGGAAGAAGCCCCCACTGGCACTGATAATATTGTTGAAGAAATTACAGAACCTATACTTCCTTCCTCGAAAGAAGTTTGCACTCTTCCTGCATCAGCTGAATTACCCCATGATGCCTCTATTCTCCCAGAAGAAATGGTTGAGAATGAAGGTCAAGGTAAGGAAACTCCTGATTATTCTTTTGACCATTTGAAGAAAATTGCTGAAGATATCCTTGCTCATGCTGCAAGTGATATTATTGAACAGATTGCTGATCAGTTGTTGATGAGAATGTTGCTGTGCCTGATCCTCTTTTGGAAACTGTTGTTGGAGAGAATATTTTTGAAAATATTCCTCAAAATGAAAATGTTGTTGTGAATGATGCTCCTGCTTTTACTTTCCCTTTCCAAGATTTTGCTGTGAATAATGTCATCCCAGACATTAACATTGCTCCTGTTATTGAAGAAAATGTCCAAAACGTCCCACCAAATGAAGAAGCTTTTGATGCTGCTCCCCTTGAGGTTAATGTTGTTCCCCCTGAAGTTAATGTGCTAGCTGATCCTCCAATTGATCCTGGGGACCAGGAGAATATTGTAGCCGAAAACTTTGATATGCGAGTTGATTCAAATGATGTGGCTGTGAATGTTGGTCCTCATGATATAATTGAGGCCACCAATCCTCACCCAATTCCTGATCAGTTAGATGATAAATAGAGTGTTGCTGATTCGGAGAATCATTTTAACCCTGAGTGGATCTTGAAGGAAAACCATACTGCTAGCCATAACTGGGAAGTTACCCGTGAATGGGGAACAAAGGGTAGGATCCCTCTTGACAAAAGAGAGATAGCTCGTATGACTGATCCTGACCTTTATTCTCATGCATGGGGGTAAGGAATTGATTTCTATTTCTCTTATTGAGACTGACTTATTAATTGTTTCATTTATTTATTTTGTTTGGTTTTTATTGCTTGACTTGCAAATGTTTTGGAGCTGCTTTTAATGCTTTTTCTGAAGTGTTGGAAAGAGAAAAAAAAATTCTTTCCCAGGAAAATGACAGTTTGATCAAAAGGAATTTTGAATTGATCAATGAGGTACAGGAACTCAGAAACTATTTGAAATCATCAGAGAGAAAATTGACAGTTGTTGAATTCAGAGAGATAGATTCGTGCAATGATATAGATGATTTACAAAATGATTTCCAACTTTGCTCTGACCTATGCACTGACTTGCAGGAAGAAGTTTCTCTTTTAAGGACTTCTGTTTTAAACCACAAAGATGAGCTTCTACAGCTCGAAATGTTAAAGAATGATGCTCTGGAAAGAGCTAGACTTGCTACAGTTGAGAGAGGTGATCTCAGAGAAAAATTAGCCAAGGTTTTTGCTTGGTTGAAAGGTGTTGAGAAAGAGAAAAATGAGCTCTTAGAGAATCTTGAAAGGACTGAAAAATTGAATGTTGACTTGGAGCTGGCACATGAGTATCATCATAAAGCCTTTAATTCAGTTTTGAAGGAAAATTCTGATTTGGAATATCAAAACGATAATTTGGGATTGAGATTTTGCGAGGCTTCGCAGAAAAAGATAATCTCAAGGTCTCTCTAGATTTGATTTCTAAGGAAAAAGAAAATCTGAATGTTCTTTTGGATGAGACTTTGAAGGATAAAACTATTATGCTTGAAGAAATACAGTCAGAAAGGAAAAGATTTGAGCTAGAAAAGAAAAGACTTCACAATGAACATCAAGTTGTCCTTAGTTCAGTTACCTCGTCAATGGAGGAGGCAGGAGATAATCCAGCTTTCCTTGGATTCTACAAGAACGTGGTAAAGATATGTTTTGATCAAATCTTTTCTGAAATTCTCAAAATTTGCCTCAATGTGGATTTCAAGCTACTGCCTCCAGAGTTTCTCCTGTCTAGAAAGTTTTTTGATCTCAGAAATTTAAAGCATCCAGATTCAAGTAGTTCTTCGGAAGATGCTAATGATGAGACTGCCAGTTCTGACAACAATTATTCTTCCGATGATAATGATGATGATGATGATGATGATGATGATGATGATGATGATGATGAGTCACCTCCAAAAGGTGATAAGAATACTGCTGAGATAGCAGTCCACCTGCAAACCCAGATGTTTAAGAGGATATTTTCCTTTGTCTTTTTAACTTACCTTTTTGTTAACCCTTTGATACAATGGCTTTGACTTTGTTAATCTCTTTTTATATCAGTAGAACTTCCCTTTCTTTTGCTCCCTGTGGCTTTGATAAAATAATATTTTGAAGAGAACCTTTGCAACGTTGATCATAAACATGAAAAAATAACAGCAATCTTTGACCTATTGCACATTTGATCACACAATATACTTCTAACCATTTGTTTTACTTCTGTTCCGTTGCTATAATTTTGATCAGTTGCTGATGAAGTATTCTCAGGAAAAAGTAAGTGATATAATGTAATTAGAATCTTCAATATAACCTGTTTTGTGAGAAATCCTGTTGATCAGCTCCTCTGCCCTTGATCGAAAGGTTGGCTACTTGAGCTTGACTTCGAAAAGTCGGGACCACCCTCGGAAGGAATGATCCATGATTAAGCTAGCATGACCGTGCCTCGGAAGGCTGGCTACTTGAGCCTGACTTACGAAAAGTCGGGACCACCCTCGGAAGGAATGATCCGTGATCAGCTAGCATAATCAGGCCTCAGAAGGCTGCCTTGGAAGGCTAGCGTACTAGAGCCTGACCTCGGAAAGCCGAGATCACCCTCGGAAGGAATGATCCTGGATCAGCTTTAGAAAGCATGATCAGAAAACTAGTTCAACAAAAAAGACCTTTTTGCGCAATTTGAAGAAGAATCTTTTGGTGACAATGGTTGATAGAAATAATTTCTTCAAGAATATCAGAAAATTCTACTCCCTTTCTATTGATAATACTTCTTGAGGTGAATTACATTCCATGGTCGCCTCAAACAGCTTCCATAAACATCCTTGAGCCAATATGTATTTTTGCTCATAGTCTTTGTTACCACATATGGTCCTTCCCAGTTTGCGGAGAGTTTTCCACAATTTCTCGGGTCTGATGCTGATATTTTCCTTAAGACCAAGTCCTCAACTTTAAAAGACTTAGGTCTGACATGAGCGTTATAGTATGCCGCTGTTCTCCTCTGGTACTCTATATTTCGATACAAAGCCTTCTCCCTAACTTCATCCAAAAACTCTAGATTTACCCTCAATCCTTCTTCGTTGGTTACTGGATCAAACCTCTTTGATCTATTTGACCCAACCATTACCTCCACTAGAGCCAATGCCTTGGATCCATATGCCAACTTAAAAGGTGTTTCTCCCGTTGGTGTTCTGACTGTAGTTCTATATGCCCATAACACATGAGGTAACTCATCAACCCATAGGCTGTTTGCCCCATCCAGTCTTCTTTTAATTCCCTGTAAGAGAATTATGTTAGTTATCTCGATCTGACCATTGCATTGAGGATATGCCACAGAAGAGTTTTTGCATTCGATGAGGTAATCTGCACAGAATTCCTTGAACCTTTCATTGTCAAAATGAGTTCCGTGATCTGTCAATAAGACTTTTGGTAGACCATATCTGAATATGACCTTATTTCTGAAAAACTTCTCAATTTGATTTGTTGTGGTTGTGGCTAAGGCTTCTGCTTCCACCCATTTTGTAAAATAATCGATTGCAGCTACCACAAATTTTCTTCCTCCAAACGCAACAGGAAATGGACCAAGTAAATCCATCCCCCACATTGCAATTGGAATGGGATTGAGGATTGATGTCAGTTGTTCTGTTGGTTGGTTCTGGATTGGAGCATGAATTTGGCACTGATGGCATCTTCTTACATATTCAATTGCTTCAACCTGCATTCGTGGGCAATAAAATCCTTGCCTCATAATTTTATAGGCCAAAGCTTTCCCACCTAGATGACTTCCACAGATCCCTTCATGGACCTCCGCCAGAGCATATTGTGCATCAGATGGTCCCAAACATTTCAAAAGTGGCCCAGAAATTGTTCTTTTATAAACTTTGTAGCTCTTCTTTTCAAAGTTCTGGCCTTTTCTCTATCTTCAGGGAGAATATCCTCTTTAAGATACTGTATAATAGGATCCATCCAAGACACTTTTGCATCAATTTCCATTATCTCTGGCTCTAAATATGCTGGAATATCCAGCTCCTCAATATATACAGCCTGTGGTAGAGAAGTAAATTTTGCGGATGCTAACTTCGCAAGAGAATTTGCCATTGTGTTCTGATTTCTGGATATTCTCATAATTGAGAATTGTGAAAACCATCTTTTACATTCTAACACCTTCTTAAGATAACTGATCATTCGATCATCCTTCGCTTCATATACTCCTGTAACTTGACTGACCACCAGCTCAGAATCACTTTTCACTTCAATGTTTTGCACACATAGGGATTTGGCTAGTCGTAATCCCGCAATGAGAGCTTCATACTCTGCTTCATTATTTGAAGCACGAAAGTTAAATCAAAGAACGTTCTGAATTACAAATCAGAACGGACTTTGTAAAATCACGCCTGCTCCTGATCCCTGAGAATGACTTGATCCGTCCAGATGAAGAATCCACCCAGTAGATATTTCACTAGAATCTTTCTGCTCTTCTGGTGATGAAATACTTTCAGCAATAAAATCAGCTAAGACTTGTGCCTTTATCGCAGTTTTAGGCTTATAGTCTATATTATGTTCTGTTAATTCTACTGCCCATGATACCATTCTCTCGGCAAGATCAGGCTTATGTAATATTTTCTTTAAAGGCCAGTTAGTAAGAACAATAATTGGATAAGCCTGAAATTAGGGCCTAAGTTTTCTGGCCGCTATTATCAAAGCTAAGGCCTGTTTTTCAAATTCTGGATATCTAGACTATGCATCTAACAATGTATGACTTACAAAGTAGATAGGATATTGGACAGTACCTTCTTCCCGGATTAATACTGCACTCACTGCCGCTTTTGAAGAAGATAAATATATCTACAAGACTTCCTGTGGCTTTGGCCGAGATAGAACTGGCGGACTGGTCAACCTCCTTTTTAATTCTTCAAACGAATTTCGACAGTCCTCCGACCATCTGAATTCGTTAAGTGCATTTAAATTTTTCAACACCTTGAAGAATAATGCACACTTGTCCCCTGATTTGGATATGAATCTACTTAATGCTGCAACTCTTCCTGTTAAACTCTGGACCTCCTTCATATTGCTGGGTGCCGACATATCTAGAATGGCTTTGATTTTTTCTCGATTTGCCTCAATACCCCTCTGTGTAACCATATAACCCAGGAATTTACTAGATGAAACTCCAAATGCGCACTTCTCAGGGTTAAGTCTCATTCCATTCCTTCTGAGTACATCGAAGCATTCTTTTAGGTCAGTGAGATGATCATATCTGAATTGGCTTTTTACGAGAAGATCATCAACATAAACCTCCATATTCCTTCCGATCTGATCAGCAAACATCTTATTCATTGCCCTTTGATATGTTGCTCTAGCATTTTTTAACCCGAAAAGCATAACCTTGTAACAATAACTTTCGCGATTTGTCATAAACGCCGTGTGAGGTTGGTCCTCCTTCTTCATAAGAATTTGATTATAGCCAGAATAAGCATCTATAAAACTTAACATTTGTTGACCTAATGTGGCATCAATTAACTGATCAATTCACGACAAAGGATAACAATCTTTGGGACAAGCCTTGTTCAGATCAGTGTAATCCACGCACATTCTCCACTTGCCATTATGCTTCTTCACCATTACGACATTTGCCAACCATTTGGGACATTCAATCTGCTCAATAAATTTTGACTTTCTGAGCTTTTCCACTTCAACTTTGATCGCATCATGTTTTTCTGATGAAAAATTCCTCCGTCTTTGTTTTACTGGTTTAGCAGTATTGTCTATCCAGAGACAGTGTTCTGCTACCTCCCTGCTCAAACCTGGCATGTCTTGTGTTGACCAGGCAAAGACATCTGCATTTAATCGAAGAAATTCTTTCAATAGGTCCTTGTCTTGATTGGTCTGATCAGCCCCAATCATGGTCCCCTTGTCTGGATTTTCGAGATCAAAAGAAATTTTTTCTAGCTTCTCCACTGGTTCACCTCTCTGAATTTTTTCTTCATCCCTATTATCCATAACCTCAACAGTAAGGGCAAGAGCTTTATCTTGTGACTTAGAATCTTTCAAGAAAGTTGTATAGCTTTGCCTCGAGGTTCTCTGATCAGATTTGCATTCTCCAATGCCTCCTTCAGTTGGGAATTTTACTTTTAAATGCCTCATTGAAACCACAGCTCCAATAGAATTCAGAGTTGGCCTTCCTAGAATTATATTGTAAGCTGACAGATTCTTTATCAACAAAAATTCAGTAACTGTTGTTACTGTTTGTGGATATGTTCCCAATGTAATTGTTAACTCCACAGTTCCTTCCATCGAAGTAGATTCTCATGAAAATCCAAATAATCTTGTTCCACAAGGTTTTATCTTGACAGTATCCATCTTCAACCGTTGAAAGGCTTCGTAAGACATAATATCTACAGAAAACCCCGTATCAATTAAAACCCTGTGAACATCTCTATTTGCCACCTCAATGACTACAACGATGGCATCATCATGTGGCTCTTGAATTCCATCCATCTCTTCCTCTGTGAAGACTACTTCCTTCATCTTCTTAATTCTTTTAGGAATAACATGAGATTCGACAGCATTGACATACCTGGCATGAGCCTTAGATTTTGAAATTGAGTTCAAATCTAAATCCCCCAAGATGATCATGATGGGAGACTGCTTTTGCTGAACTCGCTGGTTTTCTTGATGTTTAACATTTTCATCTGGAGAACTAGATTGAAAATCTCTCTTCGCCTGGTCCTCCTTCACTGGTGTCCGATTATTCCATCTTCTCGGCTGATCAGCAACATTTCTCTGGTGGCCTCCATTTCTCCTTTGAACGTACTGATCCAGCCTCCCTTGACTGATTAATCGCTCATTTTCATTCTTCATAATTCTGCAATCATCAGTATCATGACCATGATCTCTGTGATAAATGCAAAATCTGTTTGGGTTCCGCTCATCTGCCTTTGCTACCATCGGTGCTGGCCATTTTACAAATCCTTGATGTTGAATTCGCATCAGGATTTTTGATCTTCGAGTATTAAGAGGAGTAAAATTTTCCAGGAATGGTCTCGGAATATCTGATTTGACGATCAGGACCATTCCTCGGATAATTTCTATTGTTTCTTCGATCTCTCTGATCAGATCTCATGACTCCATCTTCCCTCTTTTTGCTTCCATCACCATCGGTCTCCTTCCTTGCCTGAAGGATATCTTTGATGTTAGCATATTGATTACACCGGGATGTCAATTCTGCAATGTTTGCCGGTTTGTTCATGATAAAAAATTCTAACAAATGATCGTCCGTCAAACCTCTGAACATGGCATCATAAGCTATTGCTTCATTCAAGTTCTTTATCTGAATTGATTCTTGATTGAATCTCTTCATATAACTTCGAACTGACTCTCCTGACTTTTGACGAATTGCAGCCAGATTATCCACTGTTTTGCTACTTTTCATGCTACTTTGGAATCTTGACAGGAATATTTGTGTCAAATCTCTGAAATCTCTAATGGAATCCGGTAACAGACTGAAGAACCAAGTTGTTGCAGGACCTTTCAACGATGATGGGAAGGATCGACACTTTAAAACATCAAAATTACCTGCCAACATCATAACAGAATTGAGCCAGGTGTTCCAACGGATCTGAGCTTCCATCATACATTGTGAACACTGGAAGCTTACAATTATGCGGCAATGGTGCTGACATGATGTCTTTAGAAAATGGATTCTAATTCATTACTTCTTCCACTTTTTCTCCATTGTCTTTGCTTGTCAATCGTTGAATTTGATCGTCAAGGATACGAAACCTTTTACTGATATCAGATCCATGAACTTAAGATCTGCTACCTTCTGATCTCCTTGCTTCTCTCTTATCTCTCCAACTTTCAAGAGTTTTACTCTTTTGACTTTGAATGTGGCTTAATGATCGTCCTTAGATGATCCTTGATCTTCTGATTCCAAAGGAATGTAATTCGGATCTACACTTTCTCCTGATCCCTCCCTGAGAATTGATCTTCTTTGGCTTTCTCTTGACCTCTAGATCTGAGGATTTGGTGCAGAAATCACCTCAACACGAGAAAGAGTTCGAGATCTTCTAGTTGGTGAGATCAGCACTCTTCCTTCTAGTTGAATTCCGACTTGCTTGATGAACAACCTCATCAGATTTTGCATTTCAAGTATTTGATGTTGCATACTTTCAAATCGTTCAGTGATTTGATTCGGATCCAGTTCAAAATGAGAAGCAACCAGCGTATCTGCTCGTTGTTTCTCCTGTCTTTCGAAAATCTCAGCAGGATGAGGTGAGAAATCTTCCATCATTCTTTGCTTTTTTCAACTCTGCATTGTTGGAATTTGCAGTGTTGGAACCGTTTCTCTTGTTCTTCTTTTCGGATTTACTCTCCTCGGCTCCCTCTGGCTTGCTTCTGCCATTTCAACTGGTAATATCTCCTCTCGCTCAGGTGATTGAGCCATGACCTTTGTTCTTAACTTGTTCAAGCTGGGTTCCCACAAACGGCACCAAAATGTTGGTGCTAATTTTGCCAATAGCTTTGAACCACAATCTTCCCACCAAAATGTGTTTCATTCCTCTGCTAGTCTCTCGTTCACTGGAAAATGAAACACACTGGTTAGAAACGGAGCTGATCATCTTGATTGGCGTCGCGTCTCCGACGGTCTAGTTAGATTTATGAAGATAGTTCTTCAGAGCTCGAAGGAGCTTCTGAGGTGCTCTAATGGAGTAAAATCAGGAAAGAATCTAGTGTCTAGATTGATCTAAGAGACTTACTTTTGTTGAGTTCTTTGCTCCTTTTTATATAGGTTTCCTACATGTTGTGTTTTCAACTGTGACCGTTGGATTGTAGCTTATGACTGGATGGCCATGATTAGTCTTTCTTTGTAGATCTTGAGTGGACCCATAGATTACTTGTTTAATCAATTGAACCCAATCGAATTGTTATTGGACCAGAGAGAACCGGCCTGAACCAGGATTGGGATATTTTAGTCACAATAGTGCACCTTCGCTCAGATGCCCGCCAAGAGCAGAGCCTTCGATGCCGTTCCCGACGAGGCCTTCGTGAACTCATTAGTAATGTAAGTATATTTCTTCCTCTACCTTCCTCTCGGAGTATCTTCATTCTCTGGAATAACTCGATAATTCTGCAGGAGTACTACTGATAAATTCCACAAACAGGTGGAGTCAGCTTTCCGGATCGGGCGATTGCAGTCCGATCTTTTTAAGCTTCGTGAGGAAGTCAAGCCAAAGATGCTGAGATTCAACGCCTTCAGGATGGGCTCTGGGAAGTAGCCCGAGTGAAGAACACGGAGATCTTGCAGCTTTCCTCTTCACTGGACGTTGCTAACGAGAGCAATCGCAAGTTAGAACGTGAAGTTGAAAGGCTCTCGGGAGCATTGAAGGAATCTGAGGCAAGACCCACCGAACCCCAAAGGTAGGCAGTTCCTTCTTTACCCGAACATATCCCTGTTGAGGTTCAGAAGGCTTTCATTGTGAAACCTAGCCCTAACCTTAACCCAGAAACCCTGTTGTTTGTAGGTCTAACAACCCGAAGTAAGGCAAGAAGTCAACTATGGGCCATCTCAGTGGAAGACTTGGTGTATGGCTTAGAATCCATGAGTGTTGATGACAGTGTTCCATTTATGGAAACTGCAACCTGATGAAGATGGATTTAGTTGATGGACTTGGAGTACTCTCTGACTTGGTTCGAAGGCATTTCTACATACTAGGTAAGCCACTTGGTGTGTGTGCAAAACCCCTTCAAGTTTGGATTTTATCTGAGCCTTCAATTCCCTATTTTGGACTTGTTGTCCTGCTTGGTCGACTGGGCCAGTCGACCAATCAATCGACCAATGGGTCCTGTTTTGTTGAATTAGGTCTTCGCTTCTCTATTTAAGCCCAACTTCGAGTCTAATTCATCTTTTGTGCCTCCAAACTTCCTGGAACGAACCAGAGCTCTCCTTAAGTCATCTCCTTTGCATCCTTGGTGATTTTCTTGTCGGATCTTCGTCAAATCTCTTGCTTTTGCATCACAAGGTATGTGATCATCCTCCTTTCTTCTTTATCTTTGATTCTCCATAGTTTTCTTTCCTTTTTTGTTTGAGAACAGTAGAGTTTATGTAGCATCTCTGTTGCAACCATCACTCTACTCATTTTCTCTCTTTTCCTAAGGATTTAAAGCTTGATGGATGATCTTCATCAAGATCATCACTCGCTTTTGAAGGAAACCATGTATTCATCTTCCTTCCTTTTTTAGATTCAATGTTCTTCAACCTTAGATCTATTTTTCTAGAAGATGTATACATGCTTTTCATGAAGTCTTTATCAGATTAGTAATCCATCACTCTATAGTTTCTCGTCCATGAATTTGCCATAATTTCTCCAAGAACCATGATTGATCTAATTATGGTAAGTTTTTGTTTCCTATTTTGTGACATGAAGGCTTGATATTATTAGGGTTTTGAAGTCCTCTATAGACCAATACACTATCCTTGCATATTCCCCTCTTTTTGAATCACAAAATCCGGATTTTGATTCAGAAATCTCTGATTTTGTCAGTCACTGACTCTGTTGGTCGACTGAGTTAGTAGACCAATCAATCGACCAATGAGGACAGTAACCTCATATTTGGTCTGTTTTGGATGATTTGATCTCTTTCCTTCTAGCTTTCTTTCCTAATATGATATATATACTTGTTTAGGACTTTCTTTCCAAGTTTAGACAAGATCTTCCTTGATCCCCAATATCCTTTGCGAAGTAATTAAGGTAAGGATAGTTATTTCCTTAATTACATATATTGCATGATTTAGTTTCCATATTTGAATCTCTTTGATTTATTTCCATAAATAGATTCTTATATTGACTTACTATTGATGCAACTACGCTAATTATAGTAGCATTATTTGTTTATGCTAATTAGTTCATATATGATTTACTTGCCAATTATATACATGTTGGATCATGTTATTGATTCTTTCCATATGGGGAGTTACTATATTTGTGATATGATTGATTCGTGGTTGTGAATGATTAAGTATGGTTTGGAAAGAGGAGGTGTCCTTTTGACACTTCTGTCCTTGGACACCTACGTGAATATTATGGGATGTTTCCGGAGATGCCCTTTGACACCTTCCTAAACTGTTGGTTGACATACCTAGGGCTGTCTAGTAGTGTTTGGCTAGGATGTCTTGTTATATCAGACCCTAATCGGAGGGGTATTGAGACCGAATGACCCGTGGTAGCAATGGGGATTCATGGGTGCTCAAGACCGCTAACCAACCCGTGAGAGGACAGGAATCACATTGTGGGGGCCATTCATTGGTAGGGTTGCATATGGATAGACTTGGGCTCATGGGCACCTAGGACCGATAACCAACCCGTGAGGGGACGTGAGAGCTTCCCGTTTACCATATGTGGATAACCAATAGGGTTGAGGAGTCCGTAGTCAGGGACTATGAGGACTCTAGTGTGAAGGATACCGGAAAGGATTGCCAGGGGCGAGGAATGGACGTATCTAGATCTGAGTTGATGTAACTAAGTAGAAGACTCGCATTTGGCTAGGCTTTAACCCTGACATACGCCAGTACTTAGACCAATGGTGATGTGAGAGAGCGGTGACCTAAACCCCAGCCATGGAATGTCCGAGGGGATGCCGGACCCACTACCAAACAGCGTTGTGTGATGAGACCTTCCCAAAGAAGTACGGTGCTATGACTTAAAGCATGTTTGCCAATAGAGACCAACATACATAGAGTTAGAATCATAATGCATTATATGATTCATATCACATTGCATCTTACTTTGCTTTGAAATCCTGCTCTTTATGTTATTATGGATTAACTGCCTTACTGGGTTTCTTTTGAAACTCACTCCTTTTGTGCTATGTATTGTTAGATTCCTCTATAGGTTCTGAGTATTATGACTGCTCGTATGAAGAAGCGCGGGGAGAGGAGACATATCTCCAAGAAGGTGATTGCGGTTACGACAATTATGTTGAAGATTCCGAGAGTGGTCATGATGCACACAATTCTTAGTCTGACTATAGAGTGGAAGCGCCCTTGTGCCATTTTTGAGATTTATACTTATAGAGATGTTCTCTATAAGATTGAGAACGAATTAGTTACTCATTGTACTTGTTATTGGGATTAGTTTTGATCTCTTTTCCTTTCTTTTTGGAACTACTTTTCCGCTGTTGGTAGAGTGAGATTTCCGCCTCACTTTACTTTATGATTTTGACATTATTGTTACCTTTCGTACTCTGATGATATATGATTTTATTCCTTCCTTATTTGGATCTCTCATTTATACCTTGCACATTGATTATTTATATTCATGATTATGTTATTGTCTATGCGGGAGGTTGATTACCTCGATACTTGATCTTCGGGGTTGTGGATCACACTCTCGGGTATGCCAAATAGGGTACCGGCTGGGTGGATGTGACATGCATCTTCAAATACTTGCATAGTAAGCCTTTTGATGAATTGTTGGATATTTTTCATCTACAAGCTTATCGGGAAGCGCAAAATGATGTTTGGAAATCGATCTTAAAGAGAGATCCTAGCTTTGATACGGCTCCTTACCAGCAACACTGCCATCCCAAAGTATTTGGAGAATTGGGACTTCCCCCTCCCAACTGGACCGAAGACTTGGAATATATGCCGACTGAGGATACGAATATATTGCTATATCTTAACGATTCTCCTCCTTTGACCCCTTTCAGGGACTTGGTCTACGGAGAAGCCGCCCTGAACGTCGACCAAGCTGTAGATCAAGCTTTGGTATTGGTCAAAAAGGGCAAAGAGGGTGAAGCCTAGAGCTCGGCATTTCTCCTATTCTTCTTTCTACTTGTCTTTGCTAGGGGAAGCTTATAGAATTCTTCGCAACATGATCTTGGAAAAGCTAGACAAAGAGTATGGAAATGCGGAGTTTTCCTCAAGCTTTTTGTAGGTGGGAACTTACGAAACTCTTCGCAATCGCTGAGGGTGAGGGGTCTTGCCTGGGTATGTCTTCCCGACTCTATTTCGGCACATGAGGGCTTCTTCAACATTTTCTTCTTGACTTTTTGTTGCTTCAAGAAATCTGCTTTGGTTTTTCTTCCCGACTCTCCTTCGACAAATGGAAGCTTACGAAACTCTTTGCAATCACTGATGATGATACTTAGAATTCATTGTATTTCGACCGATTGAAGATTTAACCTTCAACACTTGTTATCTCATATGTATTTCTAAGAACTCTTTGATGTTGTAAAGGTTGACCCCTTCTGGTCGTTAAAGAAATAAAGAATTAACTTTATCTTTAAACTTTGTCGATTGCCGAAGATATTTGGGTTTTTCACCAAAGTCTTCTTTTGAGTAATTCCTTAGAATTATTGGAAATGAGGCCTTTGCCTTAGAAGGTCTTAGTCGGTCGGAATTGAAGCCTTTGCTTAGAGAATCCTGAAAATTCTACTAAGCTTTCGGAGGTCCCACTCGGGTTTTAAACCGATGCCTCGTAGAAGGTCCCACTCGGGTTGTAAACCGATGTCTCGTAGAAGGTCCCACTCGGGTTTTAAACCGATGCCTTGTAAAAGGTCCCACTTGGATTTTAAACCAATGCCTTTACTTAGAGAATCCTGAAAATTCTACTAAGCTTTCGGAGGTCCCACTCGGGTTTTAAACCGATGCCTCGTAGAAGGTCCCACTCGGGTTGTAAACCGATGTCTCGTAGAAGGTCCCACTCGGGTTTTAAACCGATGCCTTGTAAAAGGTCCCACTTGGATTTTAAACCAATGCCTTTACTTAGAGAATCCTGAAAATTCTACTAAGCTTCCGGAGGTCCCACTCGAGTTTTAAACTAATGCCTCATAGAAGGTCCCACTCGGGTTTTAAACCAATGCCTTGTAGAAGGTCCCACTCGGGTTTTAAACCGATGCCTTTACTTAGAGAATCCTAAAAATTCTGCTAAGCTTTCAGAGCTCTCACTTGGGTTTTAACCAATGCCTCGTTGAAGGTCCCACTCGGGTTTTGAACCAATGCCTTGTAGAAAACCGAAGCCTTTTGATTCGTCATTTAAGTACTGATATATAGTAGCCCCCAATCAAAAGATTTGTTGTTTGAAACTTAAAATTGTATTGAATGAGGGAAATACTACATCAAAAATGAAAATGGTAAATCTGTAAGGATAGTACTTCTTCAAGTGCCTTGCATTCCACGATCGGTCTAGTACTTGCATGGTGGTCATATTCTTTAGCTGTATGCTCTCGAACCGAGTGGCTTGACTATCATATATGGTCCTTCCCAAGAGGGATCCAGCTTCTTTTGATTACGAGGATCTGAAGCTAGCGTGTTCCTTAGAACCAAATCTCCAGATTGGTATTGGCGACGTCGAACTCAAGAGTTATAGTGAGTTGCAATTGTCACATCCTCCCAGCCAGTACCCTATCTGGCATACCGGAGAGTGTGATCCACAACTCGAAGATCAGGTATCGAGTAATCAACCTCCCACATAAACAATAACATAATCATGAACAATAATAATCGAAGTGCGAAAGATAAACCATAGATCCAAATAAGGAAAGAATGAATCATATATAAATCAGAGTACTAAATATAATCAGAGTGTCTAAATCAGATAAGTAAAGTGAGGCGAAATCCCACTCTACAACCAGCGGAAAAGTAGTTCTAAAAGAGAATAAACAGGATAGAATCTAATCCCAATAGCAGGTACAATAGGTAACTAAATTGTTCTCAATCTTATAGACAATATCCCTATAAGTATAAATCTCATAAACGGCACAAGGGCGCTTCCACTCTATGGTCGGACTAAGCATCGTACGGAGCATAACCACTCGCGGGATCTTCAGTGTAATTGTCGTAACCGCAATCACCTTCCTGGAGATATGCCTCTTCTCCTTGCGCTTCTTCATACGAGCAGTCATGATATTCAGAACCTGTAGAATAGTCTAACAAACATTGTACAATAAAGGAATAAGTTTCAAAGAAACTCAGTAAGGCAATTAAATCCATAATAACATAAATGGCAGGATTACAAAACAAACATAGATGCAATATGGTATGAGACAAACAATGAATGTATGAATCTAACTCTATATATGCTGGTCTCTATTGGCAGACATGCTTTAAGTCATAGCACCGTACTTCTTTAGGAAAGTCTCAATCACTCATCATAAGTTGGTAATGGGTCCGGCATCCCTCGGGACATTCCATGGCTGGGGGTATAGGTCACCACTCTCTCACATAACAATTGGTCTAAGTACCGGCGCATGTCAGGGTTAAACCTAGCCAAATGCAAGTCTTCTACTTAGTTACATCAAGTCAGATCCAGATACGTCCATTCCTCGTCCCTGACGATCCTTTCCGGTATCCTTCACACTAGAGTCCTCATAGTCCCTGACTACGGACTCATCAACCCTACTGGTTATCCATAAATGGGAAGCTCTCACGTCCTCTCACGGGTTGGTTACCAGTCTTGAGCGCCCGTGAGCCCAAGTCTATCCATATGCAACCCTACCAATAAATGGCCCCCACAATGTGATTCCTGTCCTCTCACGGGTTGGTTACCGGTCTTGAGCGCCCATGAATCCCCATCGCTACCACGGGTCGTTCGGTCTCAATACCCCTCCGATTAGGGTCTGACATAACGGGACATCCTAGCCAAACACTACTAGACAGTCCTAGATATGTCATCCAACAGTTTAGGAAGGTGTCTAGAGGGCATCTCCGGAAACATCCCATAATATTCCCGTAGTAGTCCAAGGACAGAAGTGTCAAAAGGACACCTCTCCTTTCCAAACCATACTTAAGCATACACAAGCATCAATTCATAACATCACATATATGGTAACTTCATATATGGAAAGAAATCAATAATTACAATCAACTTGTATATAACTGGTAAGTAAATCATATATGAGTCAATTCAATATAAATAAGTAATGCTACTGATATCAAGACAGTACCACAGTAGTATAACATTATTAGAATCTAATTAAAGAAATAAATTAACAAGATTCAAATATAGAAACTAAGATATGCAACTTATGTTGTTAAAGAAGTAACCATCCTTACCTTTTATAACTTGCAAAGGAATCCTAAGAAATCAAGTAAGATCTTGACAAACTTGAGAAGAAGGTCCTAAACAAGTGTATACAACATATTAGGAAAGATCCCTAACAGAAAAGATACCAAAACATCCAAAACAGACCAATTCTGGAGTTGCTGTACTCATTGGTCGATTGGATTGGTCTACTGCCCCAGTCGACCAATCAGTCGACCAATGAAGACAGTATCCTACAAAATCAGAGTTTTAAGATATAAAATCCGAATTTGGTGGTTCAAAAGGGTACTAATTAAGGGGTAACCTACATTAGTAGTATCCTAACATATAGAGGACCTCAAAACACTAATCGAATCAAGTCTTCAAGATACAAATTAGGAAACAAAAAGTTACCATAATTAGATCAATCATGGTTCTTGAAGAATTCAAGATAGAAATCATAGACAAGAACAATAGAAGAATGAATCATTGATTCAGATAAAGATATCATGGAAGGCATACTTAGATCTTCAAGAAAATAGACCTAAGAGCATAAATCTAAATAAGGAAACAAAACCTACCATATATGTAACTATCATGATTCATGAAGAAAGCATGGTATGGTAGAAGAGAAACAACTAGAGATTGATAGATCATGGATCATGTAAAGAAAACACAGCAATTGACTACTAACATGATCAATATAGTAGATCTAAGAAGATAAGAATTCAAATCAAAAGATGAACAAAGACAAGATCATGATTTGATCATGATTCCTTCAAAAGCTTGCAATGATCATGGGTAAGATCATTGCATTAGCCATTAATCCTTAGGAAGATCATGAGAGACAAGTCCAGAGATGTTTGCAACAGAGAATGCAGCATCTCCTCTACTGTCTCAACTCAAAAAGGAAAGAAAAACAGAGATGGAGGAGAAGAAGAGAGTGTAGACATACCTTTGATGCAAGAGGAAGAGTTTTGATGAAGATCCGTCAAGAAAAACACCAAGGATGCAAGGGAGATGACTTGCAGAGGTCTTTGGTTCATTCCAAAAAGTTTGGAGGCAGAAAATACGAAGTAGACTCGAGATTGGACTTAAATAGAGCAAGCAAGACCTAATTGCCAAAGACAGAACCCATTGGTCGAGTGGATTGGTCGACTGGTCCAGTCGACCAATCAGTTCAGCAACTCCTAAACAGGGAATTGAAGACCCAGATCAAATCCAATCCTAAAGGGGTTTTCCACACATATCAAGTGACTTACCTAATAGGTAGAAATGCCTTCAAACCATGATAGAGAGCACTCCAAGTCCATCAACTAATCCGATCTTCATCAAGATTCAGTTTCCATAAATAGAACCTCATCATCAACTCTCATGGATTCAAAGCCAGACAGCAAGTCCTCCACTGGGATGGCCCAAAGCTGACTTCTTACTTTACTTCGGGTCACTGGACCTACAAATAACAAGGTTTCCGGGTCAAGGTTAGGGCTGGGTTTTACAGCAATCCTTCGCTGGTACTGCGGAGTTCGAGCAACTGCTTTTGTGCGAACTTCATCCAGCAAGTCGAGACTGTCTAGTAAACCTTGTTCATTCGCTTTTTCCTTGAACTCTTTTTCTCATTGTGTCCCTGCCATTACCTCCATGGGTGCCAATGCTTCAGATCCATACGCCAGTTTGAATGGAGTTTCTCTGGTTGGGGTTCGAACCGTGGTTCAGTACGCCCAAAGAACATTTTGCAGATCTTCGAACCACAGAGCTTTGTTCGACTCCAGTCTTTTCTTTATTCCGTCTAACAACGTTCGGTTCATGACTTCCACCTGACCGTTGCTTTGTGGGTATGCCACTGATGACATTCAATGTTCGATCTGATAAGTGTTGCAGAATTGTTCGAACTGGGGATTGTCAAATTGTGTTCCGTGATCGGTAACAATGATCTTTGGCATCCCGAATCTGTAGATTATAGATTCCAAGACGAACTTCTCTACCTTTTTCTCAATGATAGTTGCCAAAGCGCTTGCTTCTACCCACTTGGTAAAATAGTCAATTGCCACAATAAGATATTCCCGTCCGCCAGATGCCTTGGTGAATTTTCCAATAATATCAATTCTCCACATTGCAAACGGGATAGGATCAAGAATTGACATTAGGGTTTCAACCAGTCTTTTTGATACCGTTGCATAAATTTGGCAATTGTTGCAGGCACGAACGTACTTCATTGCAGCTTCTTGGAGCTTTGGCCAATACAGCCCGAGCCTCAGGATTTTGTGAGCTAGGTCACGGCCGTCCATATGCGCCCCACAAATTCCTTCATGAACTTCGGCCAAAGCGGGGACCTAAGCACCTCAGGAGTGGACTGGCATAAGATCTTCGATACAATCTTCCATTTAACAAAGTAAATCTTGATGCTCGTACTCGAATCTTTCGGGCCTCCTTCACATCCTCTGGTAGCTTGTCATCCCAAAGATACTCTACAATCGGGTCCATCCAACAGCGCTCAAATTTCGATATAGGATATTTCTTTTTCTTGATTGCTCGGAATGGCCAACTCTTCTATGTAAACCGAAGGGTCGAGTGTCTTTTCTTTGGCGTTAGCCAATCTTGATAGTTCGTCCGCCATCGTATTCTCCTTCCTCGGGATCTGACACACCTTTATATCTTTGAATTCTTTTTGTAATGCTCGCACATTTTCTTGATACTTTTGTAATCGGGGCTCCTTTACACCGTACTCTCCTTGCACCTGATTAACTATAAGCTACGAATCACTGTATATAGTGACATATGCTATCGCCAAAGCTTTCGCCAAACGTAGTCCGGCTATCAAGGCTTCATATTCGACATCATTGTTGCTAGCTTCAAATGCGAATCTCAATGCATATTGAATGATAAAACCTGCTGGACTCTTAAGTAGAATACCTGCTTCGGCTCCATGCTTATTGCTTGAACCGTCAACGTATACCTCCCACATGGTTGGAATACTCGGTTCGATTTCTTCTTCTACTGGAGTCGTGGTTTCCACGACAAAATCTGCCAACGTCTGAGCCTTGATTGTTGTGTGAGATTTGAAATTCACTTGGAATTCACCAAGCTCGACTGACCATGCCACCATTCTTCCCAACAAATCGAGTTTATGAAGAACTTTTTTCAAGGGAAAATTTGTTAATAACTCAATCGGGTGTGCTTGGAAATATGGTCGAAGTTTTCTTGCTGCAATCATCAAAGCCAAAGCTTGTTTCTCAATCTGTGAATATCGTGTCTCTACATCTAGGAGCACATGGCTAACATAATAGATAGGCCATTGCTTCCTTTCCTTCTCCCGAACTAGAACCGCACTTACAGCCGAGGTTGAAGTGGCCAAATATACTTGTAAAGTTTCTCCTTTCTCTGGTCTGGACAACAAAGGTGGCTTTCCTAGAGTTTCCTTAAGACTTTCAAATGCTTTTTGGCATTCATCCATCCATCGGGCTTCCTTGCTTCCCCTTAAATCCTTCAAGGCTTTGAAGAAAGGAAGGCACTTTTCTCCTAACTGCGAGATGAAGCGATTCAGCTCAGCTACTCTTCCTGTCAAGCATTGCACATCCCGAATGGTCTTTGGAGGTTCCATGTTAATCAAAGCTTGTATTTTGGGTGGGTTAGCCTCTATACCTCTTTGAGATACCATAAAACCCAAAAACTTTCCTGAAGACACGCCGAACGCACACTTCTCTGGATTCAACCTCAATTGGTATTTTCGTAATACTGAAAATACCTCCACGAGATCAGCAATGTGTTCCGAACGTGTAACGCTTTTGACCAGCATATCATCAACATAAGCTTCCATATTCTTCCCGATCAAGTCTTTGAAAATTTTGTTCACTGCTCTCTAATAGGTTGCTCCTGCGTTCTTTAAGACGAACGGCATGACCTTGTAATAGAAACTCTCACGATCGGTCATGAATGCAGTAAACTTTTCATCCACCTGACTCATGAGAATATGGTTGTATCCCGAATAGGCATCCATGAAACTTAGGGTCTCATATCCGGTTGTAGCATTTATTAACAATTCTATCCGAGGCAAGGGATAGCACTCTTTTGGGCAAGATTTATTGAGGTCCGTGTAGTCAGTACACATCCTCCACTTCCCATTAGCCTTCTTGACCATCACCACATTGGCCAACCAAGTTGGGCATTCAATAGGTTCAATGAATCCTGAATTCTTCAACTTCTCGACTTCGTTTCTAATAGCTTTATGCTTTTCGATTGAAAAGTTTCTTCTTCTCTGGATCACTAGCTTGGCCTTTGGGTCTATCCAAAGCTTGTGTTTCGCCACCTGTCGGTCTATCCTAGGCATGTCTTCAGCAGACCATGCGAATACATCTTTGTTTTCCCGAAGGAAAATCTTTAATTCTGACTTGAACTCCTCTAGTTGCTCAGATCCAATATGAGTTGTTTTCTTTTCATCCTCAGGATCCAGCTGGACTCGTTCCAATTTTTCTATTGGCTCAGGTCTTTGCATCTCTTCCTCATCCCGATCATCACATATCTCAATTGGAAGTGTTGTAGCCTTCCTCGGGCCCTCCTTGTCCTTTAAGTAAGCTATGTAACACTGCTGAGAGATTCTTTGATCAGAAGACACCTGGCCGATTCCCTTGTCAGTGGGGAACTTGATCTTCATATGCTTTGTTGAGACCACCGCTCCTAGCTTTGTCAATGATGGTCTGCCAAGTATAACATTATACGCCAGAAGTTCCCGGACCACCAGGAAATTCACCTGAATAGTTGTTTCCTTGGGGAAATTTCCTACTGAAAGGTTTATTAGCTTAACCGATCCTTCCGCCACTACAGATGATCCAGCAAATCCATACAAATGTGTGGATGATGGCTCCATCAAATCCTCTTCAATCTTCAATTTCTGATAAGATTCGTAAGATAGAAGATCTGCAGAAGAGCCGGTGTCAACCAATACTCTGTGCACTTCCTGACGTCCAATCTCCACCTTGATGACTATAGCATCGTCGTGGGGTGTGCAAATACCTTTTTCGTCCTCATCATCGAAGATGATCGAATTCTCACCGTTCGACCTTTTCCGCTTCTGCACCTCTCCAGTTCCAACAAACTTTGATTTGGACTTCAACTTAGCAAGTGATTCCGGTTCAGGACCCCCAAAAATGGTTAAAATAGGAGATCGGCTGATGCCAGCCACTTCCTTTCCCTTCTTTGACTTTGGAGGCTCGACCTGGCGCTCTCGGCTTCTCGAACGATCTCTCTTTTCGACCGCTATTCTTTGTTCTGGCGGCCGTCCCTTAATGAAACTTAAGAGATGTCCTTGAGAGATCAATCTCTCAATGTTGGCCTTCAGATGTTTGCAATCATTAGTATAATGCCCATAGTCTTTATGAAAACGGCAATACCTTTCCATGTTGCGCTCTCCAGGCTTAGACACGCCCTAGGGAGGCCACTTCAAAATGTCTTGTCTTTTTATAATATTCAGTGTCAAATCCCACCCAAATACACCCAGCCAATACCCTATCTGGGTTACCCGGGGGAGTGATCCACAGCCCAAAAGATCAAGTTTAGGGACTATCATATTCATTTAGCACAATAACATAATCAAAAGCAAGAACAAATCATTGTATTCTAATAAGTTAATAATAAAAGTCAAGAAAGGATCATAGAAGGATCACTAAGGAATATCAGAGTGCAGAATAACAAGATACCAAATCAAAAGACAACTGTAGAGTATAGCGGAAATATACCCCACAATATATGCGGAAGGTAGATCGAAATCTAAAGCAAGCTCTAAGCTAATACAAGTAAAATAAAAGTCTAGAAGAAATAAGAGAATCTAATCCACATCTTCATTCGGCTCTTCTTCTTCTTCAGTCTTCATCTTCTTCACTTTAGGGTCATGCTCTTGAAGCTTCAGATCAGCATCTAGTGCACGATCCCATCAACGAATAAGACAATGCCGGCTGCCATCAATAGGAGTCGTCAGTGCAGCCCAAATCCGAGTGTTGGCTGCCTCGCTGCTCATTACCTTGTCCAAGGACATCCGGAGCTGTACCATGTACAGAAAGGTCCTCCGTACTGGGGCACAGGTTCTCTTTCGTACCTGCAATGTCATCTAAAAACAAGTCCCCCGAAGGGTAAGCTCAAAAGAACTTAGCAAGTAAACCAAACACAATAAGCATCTTCACATGCATTCACAAACAAACATATATGCAATGATATGAAACAATAAATACAATATGCTTCTAACTCTATATATGTATGCTGGTCTCTATAGGCAAACATGCTTTAAATCATAGCACCATACTTCTTTGGGTAGGTCTCATCTCACAACGCCTGTTGGCAAAGGGTCCTTCATCCATCTTGGACAATCCATGGCTGGGGGTTAAGTCACCGCTCTCTCACATCACCATTGGTCTAAGTACTGGAGCATGTCAAGGTTAAGCCTAGCCCAATGCAAGTCTTCTACTTAGTCATATCAACTCAGATCCAGATACGTCCATTCCTCGCCCCTGGCGATCCTTTCCGGTATCCTTCACACTAAAGTCAGCGTATCCTATGGCTACAACCAACTCGGACTACGGACTCATCAACCCTATAGGTCATCCACATATAGTAAACGGGAAGCTCTCATGTCTTCTCACAGGTTGGTTACCGGTCTTGAACGCCCATGAGCCCAAGTCTATCCATATGCAACTCTACCCATAAATGGCCCTCACAATGCGATTCATGTCCCCTCATGGGTTGGTTACCGGTCTTGAGCGCCCATGAATCCCCATTGCTACCACGGGTCGTTCGGTCTAAATACCCTTCCGAATCGGGTCTGATATAACAGGGGTATTCTTAGCCAAACACTACTAGACCGATCCTAGGTATGTCAATCAGTAGTTAAGGAAAGAGTCAAGGGGCACCATAAGAAAGCGTCCCATACCACTTTCACTGATGTCCAAAGACAGAAACGCCAATAGGGCATTCCCCATTCCACAACTACGACCTAAGCATCCACATCACATCATGATTCCAAACATATCATAATCACACTCATATCCACATCATAGTCACATTCTCATAATCAATAATCAATTCTAATATGAAATTAATAATGTGGACAAGCTACTGTAGTTGCAGAAGTATCATGATGTAAAGAAAACCAAACTACAGTAGTTAAATCATGCATTCATATCATAATACATAAAAACATGTAAATAGGCATATTGTGAGTTGGAATACTCACCTCGTAATCCGAACTTATAGTCTTCAAATAAGAGATCAAAGAACAGATCCAAAATCACCTAAACAAGCTTGACAAAACATATATAGGTCATAAGAAGTGATTCCAAAAGATTGGAGTCGAAATGGATCAAAAACAGAGTTGCTGTCACTGCAGGTTGATTGGCTGGGTTGAGTGCTCCAGTCGACCCAGGCAATCTGCCCAAGAGTAAATCCGAAAATAGAAAGAGAATCTTGATCCGAAACCTGTGCTACACAAACCGGAATGCGACGAAACTTGGAGAGATTGTCTAACACAGTAGTCTAAGACTAAAAAGCATAATTTAGACATCAAACCACCATTAAAACCATTACTTACTAATTTAGAATCATAGTTTCTATTTTGGAAAACAAGACTTTCTAATTTGGAAAACAACATGGTTTTCATTGAAAACAAGCTATGAATGAAAGAGATGAACTAGAGATGATGATACCTCATTCTAGTATATGAACATAGTAAATCAAGAGTAAGAATGATCATAGAGATGCATCTAATATGCTAGAAGAAATCAAAATAAGAACATGATCATAGTTTAAGAAGAAATCATGAAAATCATGTAGAGAATGAATATGAAATCATAGCATATAGAATGAGAAGAGATTGTAGAAGATATGATTGCAGAGATGCAATATCTTCCTCATAATCTCAGATTAGAGAAGAGAATGATCATAGTAAGAATGAATCAATAGCATAATAGATTGAATACTAACCTTTGATTGAAGAACAAGAGAGAGAAAGCTTGAGAGTTGAATGTAGATCTTCTTCCACACCAAAGGAGGCTTGGATACTAAAAACACGAAGTTATGAGGTATATATAGCAATAAGGACCTAAACAGAAGATTCTGCTCGAATACTGTTTACTTGGGTTGAGTGGCTGGGTAGCATGGCCCAGTCGACCCAAGCACTCGACCCAGGCTGACAGCATAGCCTAAAACAGGGATTTGAGGGCCTTTCTCTTATTGGAATCAAAACGAAACTTTCTACACAACAACTATAACTTACCTAGCATAGGAAAATCGCTTTAAATCATATCTAACCATGCTCTAAGGTCATCAACCAATCTTCTCTTCATCAAGGTGCATTCTCTTTTCTAAATCAACCAAGCTCTTCAAGTAGGGAATTCCATCATAAATTTTCTATGGGTTTTCGAATCTACACTAAGGGAGAGGTCCGACTTGACTTCCTAGGACCTTCTAAACATATCAACACCATACTCAAGGTCCAACTTCAAGGTCAAACATCAAACAAGTTCTTCTTCATCCAAAACAAATAGGGTGTCTAATTTAGGTTTTGGGCTGGATTTCACATTCAGAATCTCCGACCAAGGAGTATTCAATGCTGTGTACTACCCTTCATTGGGTGAACGCTGCCTCCATGTTGGGCGAGGCCTTCGTGCTCGATCATTGTTGGTTTGCTTAGGCTTCTGTTTTTTCTTAGGAGCCTTCTGCTCTTTGGTGGAGGCCTTCGTGTCCCCCTGACGCGCATCTAGAATCTCCGTCACCTTCGCTTGCTTTTGACACCTTTGCACCAGTTCAGCATAAGTGGTCGGCATATCTTGAAGTAATAGCTCCAAGAGTCTCCGATTGGTGAGTCCAGTGAACAAAGTAGTTTTAGCTACTTGTTCGTCCAGGTTCTCAATATCCATAGTAACTTTGTTGAATCTTTTCAGGTATTACTGAATTGATTCATTCTTCCCTTGCTTGATAGTAAACAGAGTTTCCTCCATCTTCCTTATCTGGATTCCACTTTGAAAACGACCAATAAATTTTTGCGCCATTCAAAATCAACAATTTTTCCAGAAGGAAGATTTGAAAACCATTTCTGTGCTACACCGTTCAGAGATGAACCAAATACCTTGCAAAGGATTTCGTCTGAATTACCAGCCACAACAATAGTTTGCTGATAATAATTGATATGAGCAACAGGATCTCCCGAACCATCGAACGAAGAGAAAGTTGGGAGTCCAAAATTGTGAGGAAATACAAATCCAGCAATTGCTTCAGCAAAAGGGGTTTTCCTGATGATCGAATAAATGTCATCGGCCATCTTCCCTCGGGTGAGCAATCCCAACCTTTGATTAATATTTGCCAACTCCTGGCCAATGTGGACTGGACGTCCGCCACCGTTCCATAACTTTCTCGACTTGTTCGTCCTGAGGTCGGTGAGTGAATACATACTCCCCTGGCTAACCTTGTTGCGGACCCGGTTCGGCTTGATTGTGGTCGGATATACCGATCGTTTCTTCCGGGTAACTCCTCCATTTGCTGCTCTCTACCTCACTCCTGGGAATTCCCACGCATGTTCGGGCCATAATTTTGGCCGCCTGCCAGCTGCCTGTCTCCATGTGGGGAATGCCCTTGCGGCGCCAGTATAAGTGTTTCCGCTTCGCCTGTAAGCCTTCTGGCCTCCCTACGATCAGAAGCTTGTGGAGCCAGCATCTGCCTGGCCAGTGTGCGAAGCGTCTGATTCATCTCCAACAATTGGAGCTGCATTTGATCCAACTGCTGCTGGAGAGGATTTTGAGGGTGTAATTGATCATTACCCCTTTGTCCTCCATCTTCTCGTACTTCCTGACCTCGGCTTCCTTCAGGGATATCTTATGAATTGTTCCCTTCAGGAAGTTGAACGTCAGCATCTCGCTGAGCTGCCGCAGCCGCTGCTACTAATCTAGTAACCATGACTTTCTGAAGCGTATTCCCACAGACGGCGCCAAATGATGCGTCCAAAATCTGTTCAGCTCTTAGATCACATAAGGATGATCTGCAAAACAATTGTCAGATGTAGCCCAACTGTGGGGGTCGGGAATCCACCTCCGATGGCTAAGTCAGTTGATGAACTGATCACAAAGGCTCTGACTAGATGCAGAGCAAAAGTAAGAATACGATAATTGAGAATACGACTCAGATACCTTATTCGTACGTAGGTGATGTCTTATATAGAATTTACCTTTGAATCCCGCTCGTTGAAGCCGTACGTGCCTTCTTTTGATGACCGTCAGATCCAAACGAATAGACCCGTTGGTGGGGTAACGGATATCTTCCTCTGATCGCACGATCTTGATGCTATGATCGTGGCCGTTATTCAAGCTGGCACAATCTTCCATTCCGCCAGAGTTGATAACAGTCGCTTTGACCTGTTATACGTCCCGGGAAACTCGGTCTCGTGCATATCTACTGATAGTCGTTGTTTCTTCCTGAATACGCTATCTCTGAACCCGGTTGATTCGAGTCTGAATCGGTCGGTTCGTCTCCGACCGTGGTCGAGGTTGAACCTCGGGCGGACCCGGTTCAACAATATTTTTCCCATATCAGCACCAAACATCTTAAAGTTCTGTTGAGAAATTGAGGAATAGATCCATTCGTGATAAGATCACAAACAAGGGTATAAGATTGGATTCTGCAGTAGTTGATTAACTATCCTACCACTCCTAAAAGCAAACGGGATTGTCTTGGAACTCAAATGGTATTTCCATTAGTCATTGATGATTAAGATTTTTTAGAAACACCAAGGAAAGCCAATGCACTTCGTGGAAAAGTGGGTTTTTCAATTCAATTAATCTTTTCCGGAACCTGATAATCAAAAATTAGTGTAGAGGCTTTAACTGCTTGACGATACTTTTGGAATAAAAAAAATAAAAACCGTGGACGGCAGGATTCGAACCTGCGCGGGCAGAGCCCACATGATTTCTAGTCATGCCCGATAACCACTCCGGCACATCCACCTAAGTACCGTAATAGTTGAGAACATAAAACTATTTCCTATTGATATGGAAATAAATAGACTCAATCTGCAGTGGTATAGCATGTTTTTCTAACTGGCATCTTAGAAATTGTGTGAAGTTTGGTAGACTATGGACACAATACAGTTTCTTAATTCCTTGGCCCCACCTTGTAAAGGGACCAGAGCTACTTTTCTAGTATAACAAGCTCATGAAGACTGTCTTTTCTGTCTCTAAAATTCACTTGATCTCTATTCATTCTACCATTTAAATTTGTGTAAGAGTTAATCATCCAAGGTTGAAAATGTCTAGGTTTTCCAATTTTTCAACTTCGGATGGAGAGAATAAGATTGTTCGGTGGAGTAAAAAATTCTTGAACATTTTACCATTGCAGGGTTGTTCAGTTGGTAAGACCAACACCTCTTAGTAAAGAGGTGTTGTGAATTAGATTCTACTGATGGAATATTATGTAATATCCTCATTATCATTATATGAAAATTGTCAGTTCCAAAACAAAATAATTAAATAAATAAAATAATCTCTGACATTTTGAAGGGTTTAAATCAAGCACATCTTCTCCCATACCACATTAATGAGAAACAGTTGTACTTGATCTCCTACTTGCACCCATGGAACGAAAGTTCGTTCGGTTCGCCGGGTTCGCTACCCGGCGAACCGGGCGAACTGGCGAAATCTCGGCGAGATTTCGGCGATATTTACCTGAATTATATAATAATATGTTATAAAATAACATGATGACATGATTGATGAGTGATGGCTCGCATGCGTTTAAAGTTTTGAAGTTCAAAAAATTAATAAACTAATAAATATCCTTGTTATTCTGCAAAAGCGTCAGTAGTTTCAGCCTCATGTTTATCTTTAAGATTTTTTATTTCATTTTTTTAATAACTCCATTATTCTCCATCAACCACGTGTGCGTGCGGATCAAATTCACAACTATAATCTCAAAAAAATCAGAATTCAATCTTCATAACTTCGTCTTCCTCAGTCCTCGTCTTCTCCGTCCGGCGACTCACTTCATCTTCCTCAGTCCTCCTCGTCTTCCTCACTTCTCCGTCTTCTCCGTCCGGCGACTCACTTCGTCTTCCTCAGTCCTCGTCTTCCTCACTTCTCCTTCCGGCGACTCAGCAATCACTTCGTCTTCCTCAGTCCTCGTCTTCCTCACTTCTCCGTCCGGCAACTCAGCAGTTACAATCAGGGTGCAGCAGACTCTTTCTAATGGCTGGCTTTGCTGAAATCTGTTTTCTTTTTTAACCAAAATCACATAGCAATACCAGAAGACAGAGGCAATACCAGAAGACAGAGGCAATGCTTCAATTGATCGAGGAAGACGCGGACTCCTTTGCACAACGAGCGACCGGAGTTGATATCCATGGTTGAAGATTTTTACCTTGCCCACTGTTCCTTGGCTGAGCGGTTTGATCTTCTAAAATCAGGCAATGGAAACCGACTGTTGGGTTCTCCTCTTCACCGGTTACAGATTTGGAGAAATATCGCCGACGTTTGGCGAGATATCGCCAGTTCGGCAAGAAAAGGCGAGATATTGCCGAGAAATCCGCGATATCCCGCAAATCTCGATTCGGTCCCTTGTTTCGTTTCGCCCCCTGGCGAAACTGGCGAATCTCGCCGATATTTCGGCGAAATTCGCCGAAATTTCTTTCCATGCTTGCACCATCTAAACTGTGAATGCTAGCTCTCCTCTGGTCATCCCAACATCAGTTAGCCTCCAAGTTCCCGTACGTCTCCCAACAACTCCATGATGGGTCCTTACCCTCCCTTACTCTTAACAAATTCTGAGGAAACTGTCCCTTTCTCCCCTAATCAATACCCGACCTTTGATGGTACTGAGACTCTGAGAGTAACGATGATAATCCAATTCGTCTAGATGATGGGACTGAAGATTTGCTCGACGGCTCCTTGACCTCTGCCTTAGTGGGTCTTGTCCAAGATTGTCCCCACTACGGAAAACGTGCGGTCTCTAAAGCTATCATTTAAGCTTGGAACCCTAGAAAAGAACCCTAGAAAAGGTGTGGTGGTGAATCATCTAGAAGCGTATAAGTTTCTATTTAAGTTTGATGATCTGATTGATCTAGTCAATGTCCTTGTTGAAGAACCCTAATCTGTGAATGGTAAACTCCTACTTTTGGAACCTTGGAATAGTGTCCAACAAGGATCCTTCCATCATTTCTCAACTCTCTTCCCCTCAGTGGAAGCTAATGGACCTAGCTCATGGTGAACAACTTTTCAATAAGGTGGGTGAAGTTCAAAGAATGATGCTCATTAAAGGCTCTACTGGAGGAAAACACCACCTATTTCTCCATGCAAGAGTGATTATTGATTTTAGGATGCTCCTCAGAGCTACGGTTAAAGTCCAGGAAAGAAGTGATGTGATCACGGTTCCTTGTGTCGGCGATTTATCGCCGACACAGGGCGATTTTTCGTCGTGTCGCTGGGGGGTGACACGAAACCCCCCAGCGACACCGATTTTACCAAAAGTCGACGATATATCGCCGACTTCTAGGCGATATATCGCCGACCATCGAGATTTTACCAAAATGTCGATCGGAGTTGCAGAGAAGATCTCGCTTGTTTCAATCCTCAAGTCTAATCTGCTAATCTCTCTTTAGGTCTCTGTGCGATCGTCTTTTGGCTTGCAGTTGCAGCAAAAATGCATGCAAAGACCAACTCAGAGGTTACCAGTATGGCGACATCATCTCCAACGAGGTCGCCGCCGAGGAACCTACCGGTGTATTATGCGCAGAGCCCATCTAGAGATTTGCACGATGGAGAGAAGACGAATGGATCTGTTCATTCAACGCTGGTGATTAGCCCCATGGGTTCACCTCCTCATTCCCACTCATCCATTGGTTGCCATTCCAGAGAGTCTTCCACAAGTCGCTTCTCTAGTTTTCTCAAGCCAAGCTTCGGCAAAGTTTTATCCACTGAAGCTGGCCGTGGAGGTCATCGGAAAAGTCGAAAGCATTGGAAAGAACCCCTTGATGCAATCGAACACCATTTTAAATGTTTTATGAGATGATCAAAGTGTTCCCTTCAAAAAACAGAGGAACCGAAGGATCAAAACATAGTTGCTAGAACTGTTAAAGCAGAACTTCTATTCCATTGATCCATCTTCAACGTTTTGTGAATCACGCATTTGACAAAATAGCAGAGAGGGAGAACCTAAAATACCAAATAAAAAACAGAGCCAACGACAGGAATAGGAGGCACAAAGAGGGAGAACGACAAGGGTTTTTATCATCGATGATCTCACGATTCTCATCTTTTCAACACTGATTTTTCCAAAATGTCGGGTGACATGTCGCTCCATGTCGCCCGAGTCGCCGTGTCGCCAAGGTCTTACACGGCTACATGGAGCGACATGTCGGACCTTGGGTGTGATGCACTCTCTCCAGGTTCGGTAGGAAAGGCTACCTCTTACTTGCTTTGTTTGTGGATTTCTTGGACATAAGGATAGTCAATGTCACTTGGTTACCACTCAGAATCCGAATCCACCTAAGTGTCTTCCCCCCATATTCAAGGGCACCTCCTCTTGACAATTGCCTTATTGAGGCTGCTCTACCTTCCATGTTGATAGTCTCCCCTCATCCTTTTCATACCCTTCCATTTCCAATACCAACTCAGCCTTCTACTACTCCGACTACTTTTTCGGCAGCTGTTCCTTTTAACCCTAAGACCACAACAATGGAAGATGAGCTAGTGACTTGACAAATCCCTCAAGTCACTAGTCCACTTTTTCTCTGAATCTGCCACTTGGCGATCCTATCCTCAAATCACACCAAAGCACTGAGGACTCTCACATCCCCAAACCAAAACCTATGCATGTTCCTGAAAGACCATAACGGGTCTATTATGATTTGAATTTGATTTTTGAATTCAAGTTTTTGAATTCAATTTTTGGATTCAAATTTTGAATTCAAGTTTTTAATTTTGAATTCAAATTTGAATATTGTAAACGAATCTTGTACAACAACCATGTTTATTTATAAATACATAAGACTTACCCATCAAGGTAAGAAACCTACTTATCAAAATTAGAGTTTTTCTTTGCATTCTTTCATGGTATCAGAGCAAGGTTTTGAGATTTTTTTCCCAAAATACTACATTTTCAATGGCCACTGTTAACACTCCACTCCCCATTACCAATCTCTCCAACCTTGTTTCTGTCAAGCTTGATGTAGCAAATTATCTCATGTGGAGAGAACAATTAGAATCCATTTTTATTACTTATGCATCATCTTGATGGTACTGGATCAATTCCAAATCAAACTATCACTACTGGAGGAACTCAAACGCCAAATCCAACATTTCAAACCTGGAGAAAGAATGATCATTTAGTCGAGCATGCATCAATGCCACCCTCACACCGTCTCTTTCTTCTCATATTCTTGGCCTTCAAACAGCGAAAGATGTATGGGATTCTCTTGCACAACTTTTCCAACAACAGTCCACTACTCGAAGGACTTATCTTCGCAGTGAATTGCAGATGATCAATAAAGGAACAAGCACAATTACAGACTATCTTCACAAAATTAAGTCCATCGCTGATTCCTTAATGGCAATCAATAACAAGGTAAATGACTCTGACTTGGTAGCATATACATTAAATGGTCTTGGTTCGGATTATCTCACTTTCATCATCACTTTGGAAAATATTACCCCACCCGTTACCTTTACTGACCTAAGGGTCAAACTACTTACTCATGAGCAACGATTACACCGTGGCTATGGGAACACCCAATCAATCTTAACTGATTCCCATTCCCATATTGCATTACTTGTTACAGATCAGCCTAAATTTAATCGGCCTACTAATAGTATTAATTTCTATCCACCCAACAACCGAAACCCACCTAGATCTAACTTCCGAAATACATCAAATGGCCCTCCAAGATCTCAAAATTTCTATAACCGACCAAACCAAAATACCTTTAATACTAATTCCTTCAAATGTCAAATATGTGCTAAGCAAAGCCATTCGGCCAATAGATGCTATTTCGTTATGGCCCAGAGCTGAAATAATCCTAATCCACCACCTCACATTCCTTATGTTGGCTTACATGGTACCCAAAATATCCAACACATTACACAATAGACTGATGCACAGTGGATACCGGATTTAGGTGCTACCAACCATATGTCATTTGATCTAGCCATGTTACATCGATCTGCCACTTACAAAGGAGAAGACCAGGTTTCAATTGGTGATGGTAAGAAACTCCCTATAACTCATATAGGCTCCTCAACTTTGAAAACAAATTCAAATCATTTATCTCTTAATGACATACTAATAGTTCCCCAATTATCAAAGAATTTAATTTCCATTTCTCAACTTATGTCTGACAATAATTGTTCTGTTGAATTTTTTCCATGGGGTTTCTATGTTAAGGATTTGGAGTCAAGCATCACTCTACTGAAGGGTCCAGTCAAAGATAAATTGTATTCTTTCTCGGCCAATGTTGTGTCTCCTTTGGCTCTTTATGGAAATAAAGCTCCTTCTGATATTTGGCATCGCCGGCTTGGTCATCCTTCTTCTGCAGTACTTACTCATTTGAGAAAAAGTGTCTTATTTAATTCCTTTGAAACACTTGGATCCAATAAAATTTGTGATGCTTGCCAACTTGGCAAACATCACAAATTACCATTTTCTATTTCAGTTAGTCGAACTACTCAACCATTACAACTTATTCATTGTGATTTGTGGGGTCCCACTAAAACTTTGTCAATTAGTGGACACAATTCATATATTATTTTTGTTGATGATTTCAGTTGATTTACTTTGTTTTATCCTCTGTGATTAAATCTGATGCAATCCATTGTTTCAAGCATTTTAAAAATATGGCTGAAAACTTGCTTTCTACTTCTATTAGATTTTTTTCAAAGTGATAGAGCCTTAGAGTTAACAAGGGGAGCTTTCAAAAACTATCTTGATGAATGTGGCATTGTATCCAGGATTTCATGTCCTCATACTCCAGAACAAAATGAAGTTTCAGAAAGAAAACACAACCACATTGTAGATGTGAAACCCAGCCCTAACCTGACCTTGACCTTGACCCGGTAACACGGTTGTTTTTAGGTCCGAAGACCCGGAGTAAAGAAAGAAGCCAACTATGGGCCATCTCAGTAGAAGACATGGTGTTTGACTCTGAACCCATGGATGTTGTTGATGGAGTTCCGTACTTGGATGTCTGTGTAGATTTGGAAATGAAGCTGCAGCTATCTGAAGATGAGATTAGTTGAAGGACTTGGAGTATTATCTGACTTGGTTTGGAGGTATTTCCTTACACTTGACATGTCACTTGATGTGTATGCAAAAGCCCATAAGGTTTAAAGCCCATTTGATCCTCCAAATCCCGATTATTCCTTATCTGTCTGCCTTGGTCGACTCCTTGGTCGAGTGGGCCACTCGACCAAGCACTTGACCAAAGGGGTGTGAAATCTGAGAATTTGTAATTTTAGGGTTTTTCACTTTTATTTAAACCCTACTTCGTATTTCTTTGTTACGGCTGCCTCCTAAACACTTTGTGAATGTGAGAACACCTCTCCAAAACTCTCTCTGGGGATTTCGAAGACTCCTCTGCAGATCTGAAGCCTCTCATCGTTGTTCTTACAATTCAAGGTTAGTAATCGCTTCAACATTGCGAATTTCTTTTCTTCGATCTTGTTCTTGATTGAGATCAGGAAGTAGATGCTGCATCCTTGCAACCATCCCTTCGTGATCTCCTTTGTTTCTTTGAGATCTATGATCATCATCATGATCTCAACCCTGGCCGTATATTTTTCTGGAAACCCTAACCCTTGCTTGATTTCTGGAAAACCTTGGTGACCTCCCATGCGAGGGAAACCTCATGGGTAATGTTTCTAGTAACCTAAACTATAATTTCTATGATTTTCTTGTTATAATTGGCAAATCATTAATTCCCTTTCATTCTGTGATCATAACCTTTCCTGGGGAGCCATAAAGGTTGAAACCCTAATTTCTTGGGTTAAATCAAGAACCCAATTTTTTTTACCATGATTTGATGTTTTTATCTTCCCATATGATTCTAATACATCCTAGGAAGTTCCCCTTCGAATTTCAGATCAATCCGACTTCAAACGAGGAAGTTATGGCCAAAGCAGTCTGTACAATTCCGTACTGACTTGCTTGGTCGGCCCAGGCCATCTACCAAGCACTCAACCAAAGGAGTCAGTAGCTTCGTTTTTCGCCCGATTTGATTCGTTTGCTCTCTGATCTTTTAGGCATCTTTCCTAATGTTGTATCTATGGTTATTAGGAGTTTATTGCTAAGTTTGGAGTTGCTCACTTTGATCTTTGGATCATCTTCTTCAATAATCAAGGTAAGGACAGTTATTTCCTTAACTACATAGATTGCTTGTTCTTTGGTTTCTACCTTATGAAACTATGAGATTACTTACTTTTATTGTAATTTAATTCTGATCTCTTACTATGAGAACAGTAGCACTTGTTTATATTATTTTTTTCATTATTCATGTTATATGAATTACTTATTATTACCTAATCTGATTTTGCTTTTACATTCTCTTGTAGATGATGAACTGTTGGTTGTATATGTCATGACTGATCTGAGAATGTGTTTGCTTAAGTTTGGTTTGGGATTGGGGAGTGTCCTTTTGACACTTCTGTCCTTGGACATCGGAGGGAATAGTATGGGATGTTCTCCGAAGATGCCCATCGACGCTTTCCCGAATCATTGGTTGTCATACCTAGGGATGTCTAGCAGTGTTTGGCTAGGATATACCCCTGTTATATCAGACCTGAATCGGAAGGGTATTGAGGCCAAACGACCCGTGGTAGCAATGTGATTCACGGGCGCTCAAGACCGGTAACCAACCCGTGAGAGGACGGGAATCATATTGTGGGGGCCATTTATTGGAGGGTTGCATATGGCTAGACTTGGGCTCATGGGTGCTCAAGACCGGTAACCAACCCGTGAGAGGACATGAGAGCTTCCCGTTTACCATATTGGATAACCGATAGGGTTGATGAGTCCGTATTCCGAGTTGGTCGGTGCCATAGGATACGCTGACTCTAGTGCGAAGGATACCGGAAAGGATCGTCAGGGACGAGGAATGGACGTATCTGAAACTGAGATGATATAACTGACTAGATGACTTGCATTGGGCTAGGCTTTTCCCTGACATGCGTCGGTACTTATGCCAAATGATTGTGAGAGAGTGTGTTGACAAAATCCCCTACCATGGTTTGATGAGGACTTTACCCAATTACCCTTTAGACCCAAGATGCCAGGATGGCTGAGGGGGAGTGACTAACCTACCCAAAGAAGTACGGTGCTATGACTTAAAGCATGTCTACCATAGAGACCAACATACATAGAGTTTAGATGCATTCATACTTTATCTATTTCATATTGCATTGCATCATGTTATGTTTTGTCACATGTTATCTATGATGTTATGGATTAACTTGCCTTACTGAGTTTCTTCGAAACTCATTCCTTTTTGTATATTTTCTTGTTAGATTATCCTGCAGGTACATATTATTATGACGAGCAGTACAGTGAAGCGCAAGCCGATGAAGCGTATTACACGCAAGGTACTGGCGACGATCAAGATTACTCTGATGATCCCCCGGCGGATCAAGCTGCGTACTACTTTTGCAAACAGCATAGAGTTAGAAAGGATTCATTGGGTTGATGAAGTCCACACTTATGAAGACATTATCTATAGACTAGAAGACTCTTGTTCCTAGTTTATTTCTTAGTACATTTGTTTCAGTTGTAGTTTCCTTTTGACTTTCATACTACGTTCCGCTATGTTTGTGGAGTGAGTTTCCGCCTCACTTTACTTCTTTTGATATCTTCGGATAACTGGTATCATTTTTCGCACTCTGATTATATTATTTATTCATTTCTTGAGTTAAACCTTTTGTTTATAATATTTAAACCTTGATTATTTCCTGTTTATGATTATGTTATTGTATATGTGGGAGGATGATTTCCTCGATACTTGATCTTCAGGGCTGTGGATCACACTCCCAGGTATGCCAGTTAGGGTACTGGCTGGGGGGATGTGACAATAGAGATGGGTTTATCCCTTCTATTCCAAGCTCACATGCCCAAAGAATATTGGTTAGAAGCCTTTACTGCTGCTGTCTATTTAATAAACCGGTTATCTACACCGGTATTGTAAGGAAAATCTCCTCATGAAGCATTGTTTGGCTTAAAACCAGATTCTTGTTTATTGAGAGTTTTTGGCTGCTTTTGTTACCCCAACTTGACACCCTACAGAGAAGACAAATTATCGCCAAAGTCCAAGGCTTGTGTCTTTCTTGGTTACAGTCTTTATCACAAGGGTTATAGATGCTTAGATAAGGACACTGGCAAGGTATATTTATCTAGACATGTTATTTTTGAAGAAAATGAATTTCCCTTTTCAAATCCCCCATCACACCAATCATCAAACAAACCACCAATCAAACTTATTTCTCTACCTGTTTTCATCCCACACACCCCACCAAATGTGCCTCCACTCACTTCACATTCTTTTTCACCAATTTCAAACAACCAACTATCACAAACAACCCCTACAACATCATCACCAGCCATATCAATGGCAAATCCAACCCAAGATGTTAATCAATCCCCACCAACAATAGACCAACCACAGCCCCAACCATCTCATCCTATGGTTACTAGGAGTAAAACCAATTCGCCAAACCAAAAACCCCTCTCTCTTTACTCACTATTAGACACCTAATACCTCAAACCTTTCTTACCACCATCTCCAACATCCCAACTGAACCTAAAACCTACAAATCAGCCTCAAAAGACCCAAAGTGGATTGATGCAATGCAAAAAGAATACAAAGCCTTGATAGACATCAGACTTGGAACTTGGTGCCTTATTCTAAGAGTATGAATATTGTAAGGTTGTAAGTGGGTGTACAAGATCAAGACAAAAAGTGATGGTTCCATTGAGAGATACAAGGCACGATTAGTTGCCAAGGGGTTCAACCAGCAGGTAGGAGTGGACTTTCATGAAACATTTAGTCCAGTTGTAAAGCCAGCCACCCTTCGGACAGTATTAACCGTTGCACTATCAAAGTCATGGCTAATACATCAACTTGATGTGAAAAATGCCTTCTTGAATGGCAACTTAGCTGAAGATGTTTACATGGAACAACCATAGGGGTTTGTTTGCACATCTAAACCAACACATATTTGTCATCTACAAAAAGAAATTTATGGTCTCAAGCAAGCTCCACGAGCTTGGTTTCACAGATTCAAAACATACCTACAAGGAGAAGGTTTCAAGCAAAGCATGGCAGATTCTTCCATGTTTACACACAAACCCAAGGTACAATGACATTATTGTTGTTATATATAGATGATATAATATTCACAAGAGCCAATGAAGCTGCAATTTAAGAGGTTATTCAAAGCCTGAGCAAAGAATTTGCAATGACAGATTTGGGACACTTGCATTACTTCTTGGGAATTGAGGCTAATCGAAGTTCAGATGGTCTTTTACTCACTTAAAGTAAATACTCCATCGATTTATTAAAGTCTACAGGAATGGAGACTTCAAAGCCATGCACAACCCCAATTGCAGTGGGAACAAAGTTATCATCAACAACAGGTTATCCCCTACCTGATCCAACACCATACAGACAATTAGTAGGAGCCTTACAATATCTGACGATCACTAGACCAGATATCTCCTATGCAGTCAATCAAGTGTGTCAGTTCATGCAATTTCCCACAGAAGATCATCTACAAGTAGCAAAACGTATTTTATGTTATGTCAAGCATACTATTGGTGCTGGTGTTCTCTTGAAACCAACCCAACTTTCTTTCATAGCTGCTTACACTGATACAGATTGGGCAGGATGTCCAGACACACGCCGATCAACTAGTGGGTTATGCACTTTTCTTGGGGATAATTTATTATCATGGTTTTCCAAGAAACAACCTACAGTATCTAGATCAAGTACGGAAGCTGAGTACAAATCCCTTGCCATCACAACATCTGAGTTTCTCTGGCTTTCTTATGTTCTACGTGATTTGCAAGTGCAACTTTCAAGAGGAATGGACATTTATTGTGATAATGTGTCTACAACACAAATGGCTGCAAATCCAGTGCTACATGCTCACACAAAATATATAGAAGTGGACTATCATTTTGTCCAAGACTTGGTTCAGAACAACACCATAAAAGTCCACTTTGTTTAGTCAGATGATCAAATTGCAGATGTGTTTACTAAGGGCTTAACATCACAAGCTTTCTTCAAGCATAGAGACAACTCTGGCACTTGCCAATGCAGAGTTTGAGGGGGGATGAAAGACCATAATGGATCTGTTATGGTTTGAATTTGATTTTTGAATTCAAGTTTTTGAATTCAATTTTTGGATTCAAGTTTTGAATTCAAGTTTATAAATTTGAATTCAAATTTGAATATTGTAAAAGAATCTTGTACAACAGCCATGTTTATTTACAAATACATAAGACTTATCCATCAAGGTAAGAAACCTACTTATCAAAATTAGAGTTTTTCTTTGCATTCTTTCAGTTCCAATCCCAAACTTGTCAGTATTGTGTACCCCCTACATCATCTATCCTATCCCAATCATTGGCATCCCATACAGAAAATCCAAGTGGTCCCCTCTATGTCCCACCCGAAAAATATTCCCCAACAACTTCTTCAAACCCATAATTGCTTATTATCTTCTTAACCCTTCTTCCTTTTCTTGAGAATGCCTCTTTGTTCAACTTATCCAACAAATTGGAATGGTCCCCTTCACCCTCACTTTTGCTGCCTTAACAATTAATTGCGAGTCCTCTCTCTGCCACCACTCTAATTGCCATCCTTTTGGCGCCTGCACCTCTTATTCCCTCCACCACGTCCTCAATGTTGCTGATACTCCACAGACCCTTGCTCCTAGTTCCATCCCTCTTCTCAAGCCTACTTGACCTTGTCCTTCCTCCTCTCTCCCTCCCACGACGACAACCTCTAACTCTAAAAAGCTCGCCGTATGAGGCCTTACCCTAAAACCTGTATTAAAGCTAATGTTTCTCCTTCTCTTCCTTTTTCAAATGGAAGACCCATGGGCGCTGGGGATCAGCCCCATGGGAAACAATGAAAATCATAAGCTGGAATTTCCAGGGCATTGAAGGCAACCCGACAATTCTTGCTCTAAGGAGCCTCATTTAATCCCAAAACCTTGACTCAATTCTTTTGATCCAAACAAGATGCAAAGGTACTTGTCTTAGAGATGTTTCACAGAGGCTACAAATGGAAGGTTATTTTGCTATTGATTACAGTATGACAATGCTGGTGGCTTAGGTCTATTTTGAAGGAATGGTTACCAAGTCGATATCCTCCTTTCTCACAAGAACTGCATTGATTTTAAGGTCACAGGTTTGGATAAATCCTCCTTGTTTGTTATTAGTGTTGTCACACCCCAACTGCCAGTATCAGACCCGCCCAACAACCCGTGGGAGTGATCCATAGCCACAAGATCCACAGTTACATCATCAGTATCAAATAATACACAAAATACCATGATTTATGAGCAAGAACAGTTCAATCATTATAAGGGAATAAGTGAATCCATAAATCTAAACCAAATTGAAAGATATCAAAGAATGTCTCAAAAGAGCATATCCTAAGGTAGGTAGAAAGATATGTAATAGGGTTTATGACGGTGGAAGCAAAATTATTCAAAGAAATGTCTCATCATGTTTTATTATTGTTATTACAACCTAGAGGGGGGGGGTGATTAGGTTGTATCTAGTGGGTTGTCCCAAATTCTCAGTTTGATTGCAATTTCAATTTAAATTGAAGATTTAAATGAAATTAATTAGCAATAAACAATCACAACACAAGAGTTTATAGTGGTTTGACTTTACAAGTCTACGTCCACTCCTCTCTTGGCCTCAAGAGAGTATTTCACTATTGATTCTCTTTCAACACAATGGGTAGAGAATTAAACCCTTAGAATCTTTGTTATGGGGCAAGAGTACCCTTTACAACCTTTGTTTATCAAGTAGGGCAAGAGCACCCTTTACAATCTTTGTTCACTAAGTAGGGCAAGAGCACCCTCTACCAATTCTAATCAATCTAGACTAGAATTGAAACAATCAATACAAGTATAAGAAGTGATGGATATTACCTAACAAGGAGAGTGACACTTTACCCCTTGTGTGAATGTGATGCAATGATATGAATGCTTCAATAAAGGCAATGCATCAACAAGACGTCCCAATGACCTTCAATAACTCCAAGCTTGACTCCAAGGAGTTTGCTTAATAACTTTGGAATATTCTTCAAAGTTGGGTAGAGTTGGAAAGCTAGTAATCAATGCAAGATCACTCAAGTATTTGCTTTTTGACTTGTGAGGGAGTAATAGCTTGGTTGGCAAGATTAAACCCCTCAAATGGGGTGGTTGGGCTTATAAAGAATTCCTCCAATTGCTTGGCCCAACCTCCCAACTGATATAAAATTTCAGTGAAATCTTACTCCAGACGGTCGTCCGTCTCAAAAACTAGCCGTTTAAGTTAAGCTAGGACCAGACGGTTGTCCGTCTAGCTTACTGTGACTTTAAAAAGTCTATCAGCAAACTAGACGGTCGTCCATTTGGTGCACAAGTTGTTGAATTACTTTGGGGCTTGGGTTTTCGAACTTTTTGGTCAACCTTAAGCCTCATACACCTTACTAACATGTCCTAGGTCAGTCTAGTGACATGAATTACATATTATACATGAATTTACATATGCGTGTATGTGAGAGTGTCCTAAGCCCTAATTCAAACTAAGTCTTGATCTTCGGCTTGATCTTGTGCATCGGACTTGATACTCATCTTGACTTTGGTTCTTTGTCCAAGAAAGCTTGACTTGACTTGAGCTTGAATATCCGGTAAGTTCTTGGTCTAGTCACACGAAATTGATCCACTTTAGTGATGAGGTGGATAAAGACACATCTTAATGAAAGCATTAGTAAATTGGTTTTTGTCATCATCAAAACTGATGGAGGCTGATGTGGCAAATGCTGATATGGCATTTCCCAACAATTTCCCCCTTTTTGATGATGACAAACATATAAGTGATAGAATGATAGAAAAACTAAAAAACTATCATTTATGCACTTGGATAACCATATAGCCATGAAGTATATTAATTTACCTCGATACTTTGGAACATTTCATAAATCATCATATGAATCTTATATGACATATACAGTAAACATCATGCTAATATGTTCCAAACTTCATGCTATTAAGGTTTACAGTCTTAAAAGAATGTTAACTAATTGTAAAATTTCTCCCCCTTTGTCATTAACAAAAAAAAAGAGAAAAGGCATGGCAGACTCCCCCTAAATATGAGGCTCCCCCTAAACATGAGCTTCTTCTGCAATAAGAACAAAATGACAGTAGAGAAGAGAAATAAACTTGTATTTCATAAAAAGAAGTTATTTACAGCAATAAATACAAAGATTCATGTGTAAAGACAAGTGTTCACCATAACAAAAGATGCAAGAACTATTCAGTTAAAAAGATCATAACATGAAACAAGAGCTGTTCAACTAAAAAAATTCTCATAAAACAAAAGACAAATGAAGCTAGTCTTCATCTGCATCATCCTCTTCATCATCACCACTACCACCTTCGCTACCACTCCTGCTTGCCTCAACATCTTCTTCCTCATCCCCTTCCTCATCCTCATCATTTTTCGCATCTTCAACTTCGAGAGACGGCATAGGAGGAATCTTGAGATGAGTCATCATATGTTGCAGGACTGCTGTATGATGAGTCATCATGCCTTCAAAAGAGTCCATGCGAGTACCCAATGAGTCAAAATGGGTATCAATGTGTTGTTGCATGGCGGTGATGTGAGAATCAAGGGCCTGAAACCTCGAACTGGTGGAAGAGTAAGAGGAAGCTGGCTGTTGTGGCCCGGCTGGTGCACCTTCTATATCCATGTCTTGGGGTGCAGTACTTTGGCGGACTGCTGCTGCTTTTCTTTTGCAGGATGGAATGGCCCCTTTGCTGTCTAGACTTGGTGGTGGTTTCGTAGAGTCTTCGTTTTTCAGACTGACGTTAAATTGCCAGAAGACTTTGGTGAGGAGACTACCATATGGTAGACACATGTTCTGAGTTTTTGTAGATTGAATCATGTATGATAGGATGATGTACGGGAGACATAAGGGTTGACGATGAAGAATGTAGTAGGTGACATAGGTCTGAAGAGAGGTGATATTAGACCGATGTCCTATTTTAGGAATAAAGTTTCGCTGAGTGATTTTTCTAACTGCTTTAGCTTCATCATTTAACATTCTTTCCTTAATGTCCCTGTGGTAGCTAGGCCAATTTCCAGGTTTTAGGAGTCTTTGGTAGACATTTTCTATATGAATATCCTCAAGTGGGGTGTTCTTGTAGGTCCAGAAGCGAAGATCTCCCTCAATAGAAATCTAAAACAGGGTGTGAAATGAAGGGATGGTGAGAGCAATGTCCACCCTTTTGACATAGGAGGTTACTTTCGGATTTTCACCCGCTCCTTCATGGCGAAGATTTGCATAGAAGTGAGTTACAAGTCTAGGATAGGTGACCTTAGTGGCACGAAGCATGGGACCCCAACCCATATCTTGGAACATATCCTTGATGTGAAATTGAGAGAAGGCATCAAGGTCTACGGAGTTGCCTTGCTCAATGCTTCGTTTGACAGTCTTAGGATGAATTCTCTTGGCTTTAGTGTCCCTAAACCACTTATCTAGTCTAGGGGAACCCTCAGGGGACTCATCATGGGATGTTGGAGGAGGAGGGACTCTAGAAGATGAGGCATGGGAGGTACCACCTCGAACTAAAAGGTCCTTGCAGTGAGACATGATGATCTATCAACCAAAAATATACCAACTGGTATAAGCAATGACATTTATAGAAATCTTGAAGATTTCAATAACAAATGTATGATGAATGCACACAATCTTTTAAGATTCAGGGGTGGCTACTGAAATCATAAGAGAGATAGATTTTGAAACACAGTCGAAAATAAAGGATTTCAAAAACTGAGATTAGGTGGAAGGCTAAACCAGATTTTGAAAAATGCAGCAATACTTGCATTTCAGGGTTTTGCATCCACAAGTTTGAAAGACAGAACAGAGGAGTGCAGCCAGCAAGATTTGAAAAACGAATTGCCCTAAAACATGTAATCTTCAAAAAAAATTTGAAGATGATTGATTGTTATTACCCATCTAGAGACTTGCTTTAACCAACAAATATTCAAAAGAATATGGTTTTAACAAGGAACTCTGAGCATGCTTGATTTTAATGGGAAATCAGATTTTTGAAAAGGATTTTTGGTATTCAAATTCAGGAGATATAAAACCATTTGAGAAGAGAAATACAAAGTCATATGCTCTTAATGGTGTAAACCGAAACTGCAGTGAAGTTTCTTCAATACAGAAACTTAAGGGTGATGTAGTCCTAAGAAGAATCCATGGTTAAAAAAAATTTCTTTAACAAAGAAAGTGAAGGTTATAGAAAAATTGAAACACATGCACGGTTCTTGGCTAAATCACAGCAGGGTTTGTAATCTCCAGAGTATGACTTAACCTATTAAGATTTTGGATAGTGAAGCAGGATGAAAAACCAGAAATTTTGTAAGGTTCAAGTTTGAGAAGGAAACAAAAAATTCTGCTGTTTAAGAAATACAGCAACTCAAAGATTTTTAAAGAAATCTTCAAATCATCATCATACTAACTTTATTATTAGAGATTTTGCAAGAAGTGAGGATAACTTACCAACAGAATTGTTTGAGGAAAAGATCTCACACACGGAGGAAAAGAGTTCTTGAGGGCTGCTGCACTTGGACCGAAAGCAAAGGAGAGGGTTTTTTTTTTTTTAAAAGAGAGAGATCGATAAGGGGAGAGATGAGGAGAGAAATCAGGGATTTGAAACGATTTGAAATCGTGAGGAGAGAGAGAGAGAGAGAGAGAGAGAGAGAGAGAGAGAGAGAATACGAGGATTTTTAAGTCACAAAAACACATGCGTGTTTTCAAGTGAACCAGATGGATGACCGTCTGCCAGACGGAATTCATTGTCACTAGACGGACATCTGTCTAGTTCAGACGGTCGACCGCCTGGTTGCTGAACTTCTCAACACTTGGGGAATGGGATTTGGAACACGTTTTTGATAATTTTGCCTATTCTAAGAGTTCAATCAGCCCCAATTCTCTTCTTAGTTTAACAAACCGGTCTTCACTTAGGGGTTTGGTAAAAATGTTTGCCAATTGATGGTTTGTATCAATGAATTCAAGGACAACTTCATCCTTTTGAATGCAGTCTCTAAGGAAATGATGTCTAATGTCAATATGCTTGGCTCTTGAGTGAAGCACAGGGTTCTTACTAAGGTTGATGGCACTAGTGCTGTCACACTTGATGGGGCATTGCTTAAGATGAACCTTGTAATCTAATAAGGTTTGTTTCATCCAAATTACTTGAGCACAACACTTACCGGTTGCAATATATTTCGCCTCGGTTGTCAAAAGAGCAACACAATTTTGTTTCTTGTTAAACCATGACACTAGGTGTCACATCCACCTAGCCAGTACCCTATCTGGCATACCGAGTGTGTGATCCATAGCCCTGAAGATCAAGTATCGAGGAAATCATTCTCCCGCATATACAATAACATAATCATGAACAAAATACAATCAACGTATAATAATTATAAACAAGAGATCCAAATAAGGAAAGAAATGACAATATAATCAGAGTGCGGAAAATGATACCAGATGTATATACAATAAAAAATGAGTAGAGTGAGGTGGAATCTCACTCCACAATTACAGCGGAATGTAGCTCATAAATTTAAAAAGAAACACAACTGTTCTCAAAGGAAAGTAAAGAAAAGAAAGTCAAACTAAACTAAGAGTCTTCTATTTTATAAAGGATGTCTTCCTAGATATAGACTTCATCAATCAAACTTGGACGTTCCCACTCCACATTATGGCTAATCATGGTATGTGTCATGATCACACGAGGAATCAGCAATGTAATCCTCATTGTTGCCAACACCTTGCATGTAGTACGCTTCTTCAGCTTGCGCTTCCTCATATTGCCCTTCATAGTATTTAGTACTTGTAGAGTAGTCTAACAAAAGAGATTGTACAAAAAAGGGTGAGTTCAAAAGAACTCAGCAAGGCAAGTTAATCCACAACAACATAAATAACATGATTGCAGAACATAACATGATGCAATGCGATATGAAATAGACAATGAGTGTATGAATCTAACACTATGTATGTTGGTCTCTATTGGCAGACATGCTTTAAGTCATAGCACTAGACTTCTTTAGGAAAGTCTCAATCACACAACGTCGTTTGGTAGTGGGTCCTTCATCCCTCAGGACAATCCATGGCTGGGATATAAGTCACCACTCTCTCACATCACCATTGGTCTAAGTATTGGCACATGTCAAGGTAAAACCTAGCCCAATGCAAGTCATCTACTTAGTTATATCAACTCAGATCCAGATAGGTCCATTCCTTGCCCCTGGCGATCCTTTCCGGTATCCTTCACACTAGAGTCGGCATAGTCCTTGACTACGGACTCATCAACCCTACTGGTCATCCACAAATAACAGACGGGAAGCTCTCATGTCCCCTCACGGATTGGTTACCGGTCTTGAGTGCCCATGAGCCCAAGTCTACTATTCGCAACCCTACCAGTAAATGGCTCTCATGAGTATCCACAATGTGATTCATGTCTTCTCACGGATTGGTTACCGATCTTGAGCGCCCATGAATCCCCATTGTTACCACGGGTCGTTCGGTCTGAATACCCTTTTGAATCGGGTTTGATATAACGGGGTATTCCTAGCCAAACACTGCTAGACAACCCTAGGTATGACAATCAATAATTCGGGAAAGTGTCAAAGGGCATCATTGGAAACATTCCATAATATTCCCATTGTTGTCCAAGGAGAGAAATGTTGAAAGAACACTTCCAAATCCCAAATCATACCTAATCATTCACATTCTCAAATCAGTCATCACATTCACAACTAATATCTCATCATATAGAAAGAATCACATAAACATGATCAATCGCATATATAACTGATAAGAATAGGTATTCATAACCAAGAGAATACATGAACGTGATGCTAATGTAGTCAACGTACTTACATCAGTAATAGAATAATAAGAAAATATATTTATAGAAGTGAATCTAAGAGAATAAAAAATAGAAACTAAGATTCATGCAATCTATGTAATTATGGATATAACTCTCCTTACCTTAAATAGCATTGATGAATATCCAAAGATCAAAGAGAGAGGTTCCAAACTTGGCAAATAAACCCTAAACAATCATAGATACATCATTATGAAAGAGACCTAAAAGATTGGAGATCAAACGAATCAAATTGAGTGAAAAACAGAGCTACATACTTGCTTGGTCGATTGGTTGGTAGACTAGTCCAGTCGACCAATCCGTCGACCACCTGAGTCAGTATGAAGCAAAAATTTGAATTTTGATCCGAAACTCAATCTACAAGATTCGAAACTTGGAGGAAACCTTTAGAATAGTATTCTAACGCTAAAGGAGTATAGATTAGCCACTAACAATGATAAAAAAAAACACTACTTACCAATTTGAAATCATGACTCTCTAATTTGGTAAAAATCCCTAGTTTTCGATGAAGAATATACTATGAATCTAAAGGAAAACTAAGAAGATTAGATCTCATTCCAGTAGAAGATAATCAGAAGTCATACACAAGTCCATCATGAAAAATAGATCTAATCATGCTAAGAAATTGAATAAAAAAGGGAGATCATGGTTTAATGAGGGTTTTACAAGGATCATGGCGAAGATCAATGTAAATTTCATAGAACCTTGAGAATGGAAGGAGACCAATGGAGTGATGGTTGCTAACAGAGAATGCAGCATCATCTTTATAGTCTCAATCATAAAGAATAGATCATAGAAGAAGTAGATCTATATGACATGAGAGAGACCACTAACCTTATTGAAGAATTGAAGATGAGAAGCTTGAGATCTTGCAAACGTTCTTTGAATTCACCAAGGAAAGCTTTGAGAAAGTCTTTCCACGTTCTTTGAGAGTTTTGGAGGCAGAGGATACTAAGAAATACTAAGTTCACTTAAATAGAAAGCGAAAAACCCTAAATAGATGATTTTCTCAGATTTCTGGCTCTGTTGGTCGATTGGCCCAATCGACCACCCAGTCGACCAAGCCAGTCAGCAAGGCCAAACACAGGGAATTGAAGGCCCAACTCAAGTCCAAACCTAATGAGCTTCTCCCAATACAACATGTGGCTTACCTAGTATAGAAAAATGCCTTTGAATCATGTCCAACTATACTTCAAGTCCATCAACTTGACTCATCTTCAACAAGTTGCAGTTTCCTTTCTAGTTCTGAACAAGTCTCCAAGTATGGAACACCATCATAAACTTCCATGGGTTCTGGGTCAAACACCATGTCTTCCACTGAGATGGCCCATAGTTGGCTTTTTCCTTTACTCCGGGTCTTCGGACCTACAAACAACAGGGTTTCTGGGTCAAGGTCAGGATTAGGATAGGGCTAGATTTCACACTAGACATGGTCCAAGCAAATGACATGTGCCACTTGTGCTCTTCCGGTCAACATGACAACCGGCAAAGTCGGCATCCGAGAAACTTAATAAGTCAAATTCTTGACCCTTAGGGTACCATAATCCTAAGTTTGATGTGCCTTTCAAATATTTGAATATTCTCTTAATGGCACAAGCATGAGATTGTTTAGGATTGGCTTGATATCTTGCACAAGCACAAATACTAAACATGATATCTGGTCGACTAGCCGTTAAGTATAGAAGGCTTCCGATAATACCTCTATCCTTAGTGGCATCAAAAGGCTTCCCATCCTCATCTTTTGATAATTTTAAAGATTTGTTCATGGGTGTTCCACTAGCCTTTTGAGACGTTACATCAAATTTCTTTATGAGTTCTTTAATATACTTGGTTTGACTAATGAATATACCATTTTCATTTTGTTTAATTTGCAAACCAATAAAGAAATTTAATTCACACATCATACTCATTTCAAACTCATTTCTCATACAAGTACTAAACTCATGAGATAGGGATTCATTTGTAGCACCAAAGATGATATCATCCACATATATTTGTATAATAATAATATCATTTTTCTTGTACTTAACAAATAGTGTGGTATCTACCTTTCCCATCAAGAATCCCTTTTAAACTAGAAATTTGCTTAATCTTTCATACCAAGCTCGTGGAGCTTGTTTAAGTCCATAAAGAGCCTTTTTAAGTTTGAAAACATGGTTGGGGTAGGTAGGGTCTTCAAAGCCTAGAGGTTGTGCGACATATACTTCCTCCATGATGAAACCATTTAAGAATGTACTTTTTACATCCATTTGATATAACTTAAAGTTCTTATGACATGCAAATGCCAATAACATTCTTATGGATTCTAATCGGGCTATGGGTGCATAGGTCTCATCAAAATCAATTCCCTCTTGTTGATTATACCCTTGGGCAACCAACCTTGCCTTGTTTCTAACAACTTGACCATTCTCATCAAGCTTGTTTCTAAATATCCATTTGATGCCTATGATGGTATGGTCTCGAGGTCTTTGAATGAGTTCCCAAATATCATTTTTTTCAAATTGATTTAGCTCTTCTTGCATGGCCATGGTCCAATAACTATCGGTTATAGCATCTTTTGCATTTTTGGGTTCTATAGTTGACAATAATACAACATAATTGCAAAAATTTTGAGTTCTATGTCTAGTTTGAATTCCTTGACCCAAGTCACCTATGACTTGTTCAAGGGGATGGTCTTTCTAAGGGACTACCTCCTTAGGTAATTCTTGAGAGGGGGTCCCACCATCTTTGGGACCACTTCTAGGTACTTCTAGAGATACGTTATCCATTTTTTCTCTAATGACTTGTTCAACTCTCCCATCATCATCCTCATCAACTAGAGGTTTATATTTATCCTTAGGTGGGGATACATCACATGTGATATTCATTGATAATTCCACAGCTAAGGTTCTTTTATTTAACAATCTATATGCCCTATTATTTTTGGGAGTATCCCAAGAAAACTCCCTCATCAACTTTTTCTTCAAATTTTCCTTTAGGGTCTCTAGTGTTAAATATAGTACATTTACATCCAAATATTTGGAAGTGATCAATCCTAGGTACTTTGTTATGATAAAGTTTATACGGTGTCTTATTTAGGAATTTTTTAATTAAGACATGATTCAATACATAACAAGCGGTGCTTGTGGCTTTCGCCCATAGATATTTAGGCATTGAGAATTCGCTAAGCATGGTTCTAGCCATTTCTTGGAGTGGTCTATTCTTTCTTTCTACGACTCCATTTGATTGGGGGGTCTTAGGAGCAGAGAAGTTATGAGTTATGCCTTATTTATCACAAAATTCTACAAAGTAGTTGTTATTATCAAATTCCCTCCCATGGTCACTTTGAATGGTGGTTATGAGGTATCCTTTCTTATTTTGAATTTTTCTAGCAAGAATGATGAATTCCTCAAAAGCATCATCTTTATGTTTTAGAAATAAAGTTCATGTATACCTAGAGTAGTCATCAACAATGACAAAGGTATAATGCTTACCACCAAGGCTAGCTATGGGAATAGGTCCATATGTAGAAGTTCTATTGGTCTACTATTCGAGACTATGTTCTTGGAATTATGGGACACTTTGGTTTGTTTTCCCTTTTGGCATGCATCACAAAAGTAGTTTTTATCAAATTTTATTTTTGGAAGATTTCTAACTAGATTTTTGATGCAATGGTTTCAATTAGCTTCATATTTATGCGACCTAGTTTTCTATGTCAAACAAGAGTTTCTTCATGTGACATGAGAGAAATCATAGTAGGAGATGATTCATTGAACACACAAGTATGAATGTTATCTCTCCTAATAACTTTAATGAGTAGATTTTCATTCACATCTTTCACATAGCAACAAGAAACATCAAATGTAACTTTATAGCCTATGCTACATAATTGACCTACACTAAGCAAATTATATGATAGTTTATCAACTAAATATACATTAGAGATAGAGGTACCTCCAATGTTAACTTGACTAATGCCAACTATCTTTCCTTTGCTATTATCTCCATAGGTGATTCATCCTTCATTATATGATCTAAGCTTTGTGAAGAGCTTTGGATTTAACGTCATATGCTTGGAACAACCACTATTAATGTACCATTCACTTCTTTGGTTGTTCATCAAGCAAACCTACATAAGAAAGAAAAGATATGCATTGGTCTCCACGTCTACATGGGTCCAAATTGCTTAGATCTTATTGGTTCCATATTGAACCAACTAGGTTGATATCCCTTTGGTCTTTGAAATCTTGGGTCACAAATGTCAAACGATTCTTGGACTTGAGGTTTTTGTTTCCTTGGTCCATTTAAGTTTTGACTTCTTTGCCCATTTATTTTGTTTGTATTTTTGTAGAAGTTTTCGCTTCTTCTAGGTCTTTGATGATTTGGCATATGTGGCCTAAATGGAGGTTGAGGAATATGCTCATAAGGCGCATAATAGGGATATGACCAATTATAACCAAACATCATTTGATTTTGGTTTGGCCAAAATCGGTGATGTTGTTGGCTTTGGACATTTTGGTAATTTTGGGGGTTTTGCCACCTATAATCATAATGGTTTTGGTTTGCACCATTGCCTCTTGAAAAACCTTGATTATAATGGTTTGGTCCTTTTATTCCTTGGTTATTCTTTGGTCCATTCCTTTGATTTCCATTTTTCCTTTCCTTTGGAAATAATAATTTCCCCTTCCAATTTTCCCTTTGTTTGTTTGACGTTGAGTCTTGTTCCTACTTTAAATGTTTCCTTGAACATTTATAGATGTTGGTGAGAGATTCTAACTAGATGTTCCTTTTTCAAATTTAACTTCCTTCCCCTTTCTAGGAGAGGAGGTTTCACCATTGAATCCAAGTCCTTCTTTATCTTATAGACTCTTTTTTTTGGGGGGGGGGGGTTCTAGAAGATTATCTAGATTCTTTTGCCCATTTGTGAATTTCATAAGGGCATTGTTTAAGTCAATATTTTCCTTTTCTATTTTCTTAATGTACTCCCATAAGTCATTTACGGTGTCATTAAGAGAAACATTTCACCTTTCAAGACCTTGTTTTTCTTTTCAAGTTTCTTGCTTAAATTATATAAGGTTTGAAAACCACTAACTAAGTCTTCCTCATTAATGTCATCTATCTCATTTTCATCATGAATGGAATCAAGACTATCATATATAGAATTTACCTCATGGTCTTGATCTTCATCCGATTTAGTCATCAAGGCTAAGTTGATATTTTCTTCCTCGTCGTCGCTTGTAGTGTAGGTCACTTCGGCTTTGTAATCTTTCTTCTTTCCTTTATTAGGACATTCAGTTTTGAAGTGCCCCAATTTCCTACACTCAAAGCAAATGACATCTTGAATGTTAGTGGGTGGGGTTCTCCCTTTTGAGAAATTTTTACCTTTAGATTCTTTGACCCTTGTCCTTTAGGTGGAAATCTTCATTTTCTTTCCTTGAGAAACTTCTTGAACTTTCTTGTGATAAGTGCAATGTCAACATCGGAGTCTCTTTCATCTTCTTCATTTTCATCATCCTTCTTGATGGAGCTTTTAAGAGTGATTGACTTCTTCTTTGGCTCTTTTGAATGAATTTCTTCATATCTCTTATCTTCTTCAAGTTCTGCCTCATGTGCAAGAAGGGATTCCATTAACTCATCAAGTGTGATATTCTATAGATTTCCCACTTATTGTATTGCAGTTTTCTTGGGTCTCCATGAAGGTGGAAGAGCTCGTATGATTCTTCTTGTCACATCTTCATTTGCAAGATCCTTATCAAGACTATGCAACTTTTTAACAATGTTAGTGAATCTAGTAAATAAAGAAGTTATATTCTCATCATTTAACATTTTAAAATTTTCATATTGAAGCATGCAAACATCCAAATTCATCTTTTTTATTTGGTTAGTTCCTTCATAGGTAACCACCAATTTATCATATATTTCTTTGGCATTCTTATAAGTACCACATCTATTATATACCTTTTTACTTAAGGCACATTGTAGAAACATTTTGGCCTTGTGGTTTGCTTGGGATTTGACCTTGTCGGTTCCATCCCATTTGGTCATTGGTTTGAGAATTTTGTTACCATCTTTATCAAATTTGGTAATCTCATTTGATCCATATGTAATTATCTCCCAAACAACTATATCAATAGCACATACAAAGTCTTCAAACCTAACTTTTCAATAGGCAAATCCTTCTCCATCAAAACATGGAGGCCTAAAGGTATTAAGTCCTTTGGGTCTTGAAGAGAATTGGTTGGATGATGATGCCATGATCTTTTACTCTTTTAGAATATGATTTCAATCTCAATTTGAGCTCCCACTCTGATACCAATTGTTATTACAACCTAAAGGGGGGTGATTAGGTTGTATCTAGTGGATTGTCACAAATTCTCGGTTTGATTGCAATTTCAATTTAAATTGAAGATTTAAATGAAATTAATTATCAATAAACAATCACAACACAAGAGTTTATAGTGGTTCGAATTTACAAGTCTACGCCCACTCCTCTCTTGGCCTCAAAAGAGTATTCTACTACTGATTATCTTTCAATACAATGGGTAGAGAATTAAACCCTTACAATCTTTTGTTTATCAAGTAGGGCAAGAGCACCCTCTACCAATTCTAATCAACTTAGACTAGAATTGAAACAATCAATACAAGTATAAGAAGTGATGGATATTACCTAACAAGGAGAGTGGCACTTTATCCCTTGTGTGAATGTGATGCAATGATATGAATGCTTCAATAAAGGCAATGCATCAACAAGAAGTCCCAATGACCTTCAATAACTCCAAGCTTGACTCCAAGGAGTTTGCTTAATAACTTTGGAATGTTCTTCAAAGTTGGGTAGAGTTGGAAAGCTAGTAATCAATGCAAGATCAGTCAAGTATTTGCTTTTTGACTTGTGAGGGAGTAATAGCTTGGTTGGCAAGATTAAACCCCTCAAATAGGGTGGTTGGGCTTATAAAGAAGTCTTCCAATTGCTTGGCCCAACCTCCCAACAGATATACAATTTCAGTGAAATTTTACTCCAGACGATTGTTCGTCTGGCTTACATAGCTCATACGGAATTCCATCTGGCTTACTATGACTTTAAAAAGTCTGTCAGCAAACTAGATGGTCGTCCGTCTGGTGCACAAGTTGTTGAATTACTTTGGGGCTTGGGTTTTTGGACTTTTTGGTCAACCCTAAGCCTCATACACCTTACTAACATGTCCTAGGTTAGTCTAGTGACATGAATTTACATATGCGTGTATGTGAGAGTGTCCTAAGCCCTAATTTAAACTAAGTCTTGATCTTCGGCTTGATCTTGTGCATCAGACTTGATACTCATCTTGACTTTGGTTCTGATATGGAGAGTTTATGATCTGACCGGGTTTATACCTGGTCCGACCCTCGACCCCGGTCGAGACGGAGAAAACCGAATCGCTCCCGAGAGAACCGGAGCCGGAAGATGGCTTGCTGAAGAAGAAAGATTATTCTGCTGCAAGCGTGCCCTAATCTTACTTATGGATTAGGGTAATCACCCTAATGACAGCAGACTCAAACTGACGGCTGCGGATAATCATCATCAAAGGGATAACTATCACATAACCTAACGGTTATCTCAGGAGTCCTCTACTAGCCCAAACTAGTAGAAGTCTATCGCTCAACGGATCTTATTGATAAGATCCAACGACTACCCGAAGAAGGCTCGAGTGCATCCAACGAAGGAGATTCGTAGGTACACTCTATATAAACCTCACTACCATACAAGGTGAGGGACGGATCAATCGATCAAAAAGAATACTATCTGAGACTCAGGTTCAGATACATACTGATAGATCCAAACTATCAGCGTCCTGCTATCTAGATCACCTTTCCCGTTTCTTCATTCATTAGCTCTATGCTTCTAGCAGAGCCGTTTGTGATTAAGTTCATCAACTGACTTAGCCTTCGGAGGTGGACTCCCGACCCCAGCGGTCGGGCCACATCTGACGCTTTCGTTTTGCAGGACATCACGTGGAGATCCAAGGGCTGAGCAGATTTTGGACGCATCATTTGGCGCCGTCTGTGGGAAAGACTTGAAAAAGCCATGGTGACTAGATCGGCAGCCGCAACAGCCGCTGCACAACGCAATTCCGGTGTTCAGATACCTGGGGTGAATAATCCAGATATTCCCCAGGAAAGCCAAAATCCTATCGAAGTGGATGATGGCCAGGGAGGACGTAATCCTCCTCCTGATACAATCCAAGATCAATTGGATCAGGTAAAGATTCAACTCTTGGAGGTGAGCCAAGCACTCCGCGTGCTCACCAGACGAGTGGTTTTACCACAAGAACCTGATCAACACGATTCAGGGAGACGTGCATTGCCACGTGATCAAATACCACGTGACCAAAGAATGGTTGAAGACCAGAATGTTGATCAGAATTTCCGTGAAGGAGACCGAGGACTTCGGAGGATTGATGATCAACCAAGGCGAGGCGATCGGTTCGACAGACCGCAAGAGAGTACAAGCGATTCAAATACAAGGTTGGATCTTGGGGTAAGAACTCACTCACCCACTGTCAGAAGAGCCGTTCGTGATGATCGAGCAGTTCGTGACGAGAGAAACGTTCCTGAAGGACCAGTTGTTCGTGATGATCGAGTAGCACGTGATGATCGTGTTAATCGAGGTCGTGATCGTATTGCTGAAGATCACCCGACCCAGATTGGTCAAGAATTGGCCAACATCAATGAGAAGTTAAGGCAATTGGCTAAGGGAAGAATAAGCGAGGATATTTACTCGGTCATTCGGAAGACTCCTTTTGCTGAGCCAATTGCGGGATATCGGTTTCCCCATAACTTCCGTTTGCCTACCTTCTCAACATTCGATGGCTCCGGAGATCCAACGAGCTCACATCGGCTATTACCAACGAGACCATGGCAGTTTCGGGTAATTCGATGAAATTTTATGCGGGGTTTTTGGTTCATCTCTAATCGGAGCGGCACAAAAGTGGTTTTCTAACCTCCCTCGGGAAGGATCGTAAACTTTGACGAATTGGCGCGCCAATTCATAGGGCGATTCCAAGTGGGATACGAGGTCAAGAAAACGGAAGAAACCTTGTTTCTTGTCAAACAAGGAAAGAACGAATCGATCGAGAGAGTTTCGAAAAGATTCAACAAAGTGATGATGGAGATAGAAAACTTGGATGAACAGGTTGCCAGAACCGCGCTATTCACAGGACTCACAAATCAGAAACTCCTGGAGTTATTACTACAGGATATACCCACGACTTATGCCGAGTTGGTACGGAGATGCCGAAGCGGCTGAAGTCATGGAGATTCTAGATGCGCGCCAAGGAGATAATAAAGTCTCCAATAAGGAACAAAAGGCTCCTGAGCAGAAGCAGAAGCCAAAGAAGAATGTTCGTGATCGGGTCGGAAGATCCCAACCTTGGCGCCAAAGATCCCCCGGTAGAAGTGAGTACACTCCATTGAATGCTCCTCGGGCTGATATTTTGAATATCCTCAAAAGAAAAAATATTTTGAAGTGGCCGCCTAAAATTCTTTTGAAACCCGGAGAGTAGCAGGATCGGGAAAAGTATTGCCGATTCCACAAGGACTATGGTCATTATACTAATGACTGTCGTCATCTGAAGGCAGATATTGAGAGATTGATATCTCAGGGACATCTGTTCAATTTTGTTAGCAGGAGAAGGGAGGAGCCACGTGGGCCACGTGCGGCTGCCCCTAAAAGGAATCGTTCGGTTAGTTCAGAACGATCGAGGGAGGCCCCGAAGTCTAAAAAAGGCAAGGAGGTGATTGAAGCTGCTACTCGGTCACCGATTCTTACCATCTTCGGGGGTCCAGAGCCCGAATCATTTCGGAGTTTAAAAACCAAATCCAAATTTGTTGGAGTCGGAGAGGCGCAGAAGCGGAAGAAGCTGAATGGTGAAGATTCTATCACCTTTAGCGAAGAAGATGAAAGAGACGTTTGTTTACCTCATGATGATGCTATAGTCATCAAGGTAGAGATTGCACGGCGGGAAGTGCATAGAGTTTTGATTGATACAGGGTCTGCAGCTGACCTAATTTCCTACGAAGTGTATCAAAAATTGAAGGTGGATCGGGACTTGATGAAACCTTCATCTACACACCTATATGGCTTTGCAGGGTCATCTGCAGTAGCGGAAGGATCGGTTCAGTTGGATCTATCCATTGGAAGTTTTCCCAAAGAAACAACTGTCCGAATCAATTTTTTGGTGGTTCAAGAACTACCAGCCTATAATATGATTCTCAAGCGACCATCTTTATCCAAGATAGGTGCTATTGTTTCGACAAAGCACCTGAAGAAAAAATTCCCGACTGATATGGGAATCGGTCAAGTCTCCCTCGACCGGAAGATCTCTCGGCGGTGTTATGTTGCCTATTTAAAAGACAAGGAGGGTCCGAAGAAGGTTACTGCCCTCCCCATAGAAGTTCGAGATGATCGGGAAGAGACAGAGATGCAAAGGCCCGAACCAGTGGAGAAACTGGAGCAAATCCAGTTGTGTATCGAGGATGAGAAAAAGATTACTTATGTCGGGTCTGAACCGCTAGAAGAGTTTAAAGATGAGTTGAAGTTATTTCTTCAACAGAATAAGGATGTATTCGCATGGTCTGCTGAGGACATGCCGGGGATCGATCGGGCCATTGTAGAGCACAAACTCCTGGATAGACCCTTAGGCGAAACCGGTGATACGAAAAGAAGAAATTTCTCTATTGAAAAGTATGAAGCCGTTCGGAACGAAGTTGAAAAACTTAAGAATTCTGGTTTCATAGAACCAATCGAGTGCCCAACTTGGTTGGCCAACGTGGTGATGGTGAAAAAGGTGAATGGGAAGTGGAGGATGTGTACAGACTACACGGATCTAAACAAAGCTTGCCCAAAAGATTGCTACCCGTTGCCTCGGATTGACCTCTTGATAGATGCTACTGCAGGATATGAAACTTTAAGTTTCATGGATGCCTACACAGGTATAATCGGATCCTTATGAATAAGGAGGATGAGAAGTATACGGCTTTCATGACTGATCGTGAAAGCTATTATTACAAGGTCATGCCTTTTGGCCTGAAGAATGCAGGAGCAACATATCGGAGGGCCGTCAACAAGATTTTCAAAGAGCTGATAGGAAAGAATGTTGAAGCATATGTTGACGACATCTTTGGTGAAAAGCTTTACAAAAGCAAATCACATTGCAGATTTGATCGAGGTTTTCTCGATCGAGGAAACATCAAATGAAGTTGAACCCCGAAAAATGTGCCTTTGGAGTCTCCTCGGGCAAATTCTTGGGTTTCATGGTATCACGAGAGGGGAATTGAGGCAAATCCTGCCAAAATACAAGCTCGATTGATATGGTGGCTCCCAAAACCGTTCGGGATGTACAATGTTTTGACGGGAGAGTTGCTGCCTTAAATCGATTTATCTCCAAGTCCTGGAGAAAAATGTTTGCCTTTCTTTAAGGCACTTAAAGACTTGAAGGGCAGTAAGGAAGCAAAGTGGACTGAAGAGTGCCGAAAGCTTTCGAGGAATAAAAAGCACTTGGACAACCACCGATCCTGTCCGTGCCGAGAGAAGGGGGAAATATTACAGCTATATCTAGCGACATCCCTTTCGGCGATCGGTGCAAGTACTTATTCGGGAGAAAGATAAGAAACAAGTGGCCGATTTACTATGTAAGCCACGTGTTGCTAGATGCGGAGACGAGATATTCGCAGATTGAGAAGCGTGCTCGGCTCTCATGATGGCCGCCGAGAAGCTAAGGCCATATTTTCAGGCTCATCCAATTGAGGTATTTACAACTTTTCCTTTTAGTAAAGTTCTTAACAAACCTGATTTGTCCGGAAGGATGGTATCCTGGTCGGTTGAGCTAAGTGAGTTCCAAGTGAGTTTTAAGCCCGAAGCGCAATCAAGGCTCGGGCATTAGCCGACTTTGTAGTAGAAACTACTGCACCAGTGGAACCCACCATTGAAGATCCCATTATACCAACCACTTGGGAGGTATATGTGGATGGTTTGAGTAATAAAGATGGAGCAAAGCTGGAATTCTATTAAAAAGTCCAGCAGGATTTATTATTCGATATGCTTTGAGATTCGCATTTGATGCAAGTAATAACGAAGCCGAATATGAGGCCACGATAGCAGGACTTCGGTTGTCAAAGGCATTAGCTATTGCAGATGTTACTATTTATAGTGACTCTCGGCTTATAGTCAACCAAGTCCAGGGGGAGTATGGCATTAAAGAACCACGCTTGCAAAAATATCGGGAGATAGTGCGGGCATTTGAGAACCAATTTCGGAATTTGAAGATATCTCGGATTTCGAGGAATGAAAATTCAATGGCAGATGAGCTATCCCGACTAGCCAATGCCAAGGAAAAGAATCTAGACCCTTCGGTCTACATTGAAGAGGTAACTTTTCCAAGTTATCATGAGAAAGAAATTTCTTATATTGAAGCGAACGTTCTTTGGATGGATCCAATAATCGAATATCTAAGAGATGACAAGTTACCCGAGGATCCAAAGAGGCAAGGTTGATCAAGATTCGATCAGCTAGATTTGTGATTCGGAATGGGAGACTATACAAAAGATCTTATGCTGGACCCCTTATGAGATGTATAGGCCCCGAAGGAGCAAAATCAGCGCTTTGGCTGAGGTTCATGAAGGAATTTGTGGCGCTCACATGGGTGGCGAGCCCTAGCCCACAAAATTCTAAGACTTGGGTTATATTGGCCTAAGATCCAAGAGGCTGCTATGGACTACGTTCGTCGATGTAGTAACTGTCAAATTCATGCTACAAGATATCGAAGCGCCCGGCGGAAATTATGACTTCAATTCTAAATCCTATTCCCTTTGCAATGTGGGGAATTGATATCATGGGCAAATTCACCAAGGCATCGGGCGGACGGGAATATCTGATAGTAGCAATTGATTACTTCACAAAATGGGTAGAAGCCGGCAATCGGCGACAATTACTAAGAAAAAAGTGGAGAAATTTGTGCTTGAATCAATCATATATCGCTTTGGGATTCCAAAGATAATTGTCACTCGACCATGGTACTCGATTCGACTATCCACAATTTGAGCAATTCTGTGGAACATATATGATCGAGCATCGTATGTCCTCAGTGGCATACCCCCAAAGCAATGGCCAGGTAGAGGTTACTAACCGAACACTACTGGAAGGAATAAAGAGAAGACTCGAAGCTGACAAAGCTTCTTGGGTCGAAGAACTACATAATGTATTGTGGGCTTATAGAACTACGGTTCGAACACCTACAGGAGAAACTCCATTCAGGTTGGCATATGGATCCGAAGCATTGGCACCTGTGGAGATAATGGCGGGGACGTTACGGGATCGTGAGTTCGAAGAAAAAGCAAATGAACAAGGACTGCTTGATAGTCTTGATTTGTTGGACGAAGTTCGGGCAAAGGCAATAGCACGAACTCAACATTATCAAAGAAGGATAGCGTCTCATTATAATACTCGAGTGAAGAATCGTCGGTACTTAGCCGGAGATTTGGTGTTGAGAAACACCCTAGCTTCCGACCCGCGTCACCAAAGAAAGTTGGACCCTTCTTGGGAAGGACCTTATATGGTTGTGAAACCGGTCGGTTCAGGAGCTTACAGGCTGAAGAACATAGATTCCCAGAAAGAGTTGGATCGTTCGTGGAATGCTAGGCATCTCAAAAAGTTTTATCCTTGAGGATGATTTCAATTTTGTTCGTGATGTAATCATTTTCAACTCAATCAATGCAATTTTTGGCTTTCAACAAACTATCTTTTGATTGGGGGGCATCATACACCACATTCAAGAACAAGATCCAACTATAAGGCATCGGATGAAAATTCGTGTGGGTCCTTCAACACTTCAACACTTATGGAAAATCTTTCGAACTTTCTTAAGTCGGGGCATCGGTTTAAAACCCGAGTGAGTTCCTTCTCAGACTTATTGTATTTCTCTGGAAATCCTTAAGTATAAGGCATCGGTTTAAAACCCGAGTGAGTTCCTTCTCAGACTTATTGTATTTCTCCGGAAATCCTTAAGTATAAGGCATTGTTTCAGACAACTAAGACCTAATACAACGGCGATTCAAGTGGCTAGCAAAGTTCAAGATAAAGTAATTTCTTATTTCTTCAGAAGATCCAAAGAGGCCAGTATCAAAATAATTACAAGAGCTGGATACAATCTTTGATCAAAGAAGAAAGTCATTACAGGTGATTGTTAACAAGTTATACAAGATTGACGCGACTTTGCTAGAACAAACATATGAGTCAACCATTGGTGGGGAGTCAAGGAGAAGAAGAGAAGAAATGAGGATTACAAAAATACTTCGATATTCAGAAAATCCTCCGCAATTTCATACTCTTTGTCCAGCTTGTCCAGGAGAAGAATGGTCCCCGACCAAACTCGCATTCGGTACAAGCTCGTCATAATTGACTTCTTCCAGCGGAGAATAAACAGAGGAGAATCTTCCAGATATTGCATAATATCCGGATCGGAAGGTGGAGGATCAATCTTATCCTTGGTCCGATCGGGAGGAGGAATACCCGGGTCGGTAAATACTTCAGGATGGCAAACAGCACTATAGGGAGTCGTATCAAAATGAGGATCTTTCCTTAATATTGATTCCCATACTTCGTTCTCACCATCCCGATGCGCCTGCAAGTTATAAGCATTCAGCATATCAACAAAAGGCTTACTATGTAAATACTTGAAGACGCAGGCTCTGCGAACATCGGTTGGAAGGGATTCGGGCAAAGGAACGACAACTTGCCTTTCGGGTAATGTTTCGGATCCTTTAGCTCCCGACTTTCCAATCGTCCGCTCCCAGTCACCGGATCTTCTCCCTGGCATCATCCAAATCTGACCGAAGACGACCAATCATCGAATTCTTTTCTCCCGCCACCTCCCAAGCTAGATTCCGAAGGCGAGCAATCTCAACATCTTTAGCTTCAGAGATTTCCCGAAGCCTAGAAACTTCATTGCTCAACCTATCGAGTCTAGTAACCGCTTCCACTTGGTTGTGGAAGTTACAAAGAAGACTCCTGCAAACAACTTTCGAGTTAGCGAGGAGCGGAAAAGTAATTTTTCAAAATCGGGAGGATAATGAAGAAAGACTTACATCACCAGGTGACTTCGTAAAGACTTCATCGGAAGTTTGGAAAGAACTGCGCTCTCGAAGTCATTCGAGCAGCAAGTACACCATTCCAACGCTCTGTCAAACTCGTTTGACACTAATTCGAGCGAAGGATGAGAAGGATGAACTACACCAAGCAAAGGCTGAGCTTCATCACTTGTCACCCGACGGCGCTTCCCTGGTGGCAAAATCCTCCAACTCGAAGGAGAGGAGGAGGATGCCAAACAAGCACCGGAGTTAGAAATAGGAGCAGCACCTGCTGGGACCACACCTTCATCGACGCCAACATAGTTGCCTCGGATGCCCGAAGATTCTTCTTCGGGGGTGCACCAACAGAGCTCACCAACAGGCTCACCGGCCAGGAGTGCCGGCAGCACCATCGGCAACGGAGTGATCAAGATCTTCCTGGGAAAGACGAGCGGTCACTTCGGGCAAAGGAGGCGCAGGGACGGCATCAACGAAGCTGTAGGAATCGACTTGAAGATTCACCGCCAGCAGATCGCCTTACGCTTGGAGGATTCACTAGCTGAAACCACCACACCGGCCCCAACCACCACCGACGCAACCCTTTTCTTGCAAGATTTTGCTCCGATAAAGTTCGGGTTGATCTTGGGAGCCACTATGCAAAACAACAACAAAAACCAGCCGTATCGATGAAATAAACGACAAGCAACAATGGGGAAACCCTAGTTTTCTAAAGCTTCGACGGACCAACAAACTAAACCCCAAGTATAACTACTGTGCAGTTTACTTCGGAGGGAAGAGGGGAAAGAGATGAGAAATCAAAAAACTCACTTGTTCAGAAATGGATAGAGCTGTCGTTGGAGTACGAGGAATACGGAAGCAGGCCGAAGGATGAAAGGTTGCTTTGGCACTTTAGCAAATCTATCTTGCAGAAGTCAGGATAGATGGAGAGTACCCACGAAGGCTTTAAATAGCCCAAGGTATAAGACGACGGTTGAAGGCTAAGGACAACCGACGACCCAGATCGAAACGACGCTTCAATTGTCGAAGGGATGCCACATGGAAACATGTGGAAGCGAGCACCTGATGCAGAGAAACCTCCAATCGTTGCACTGCCATTAAAATAATGGATGTATTTCCGATTCATTGGAAACAGTGAATGGTACACAAAAGCAGGAAAACGTTTGAACTTCGCAGAAGGGAAACGTGCGGACTTTGCAATAAATGAAGTAGTGGGGAAGATTAACGCATCTTCCCGAAACGCATCTTCACGATATTTCTATAAGATCATTATTCGGCGAGGAATGAAAAGTTAAGTGATAAGTTTTATCATTAATACTTTGATATTCAAGGCAATACTTCGGCAGGAGACGGGGAAATTTTGAGGCCAACATGAATAAAGAAATGTCTATTCATTAAATTGAGGGTACGTCTTTACAAAAGAACAACTCCCTAAGCCTTTTCTTCATTGTTGCCCAAGGGGCCCTGGTCGGGAGGACTTTTCTCAGGACCATGAGAAGAGCCTTCCTCAAGAGTGGCATCGGTTGAATCCTCTACAGCAACAACTTGAGACTCGGCTTGTGATTTCTCCTCTGGAAGTGCCGGCTCGTCATCTAGATATGCCTCATATTGAGGGTTAGCAGGAAAAGGATCATCTTCTCCCTGAGCCCAGTCTGGGAGATCCATACCAACTTTCCCGAAGACCTCTGGATGGCATACCTCACGAAAAGGAGCAGTGTCGAAGTCGGGGATCGTTCCAAGGATCTGCTCCCAAACGTCGTTACGCCCCATGCGATAAGCCCGAATGTTGTAGAAACCTAGCAATTCGGAGAAAGGTACGCTGTTCGGGTATTTCCGAATGCACTCCTTCCGAAGGTCTGGCTTTATATGCTCAGGCTTGCTAGGGATTGCCAACTTCAGATGTTCTTCGAGCTCCCTACTTTTGATTTCAAGGCTGTCACCAAACAATGTGGCAGCTGCCTTTTGCTTCCTGGCCTCGCGCTCGGCAGCAGAGACACGAATTTTCGAAGCTTCAAGAGTTTCCTTGAGGGAGATCATTTCTTCCTCATGCCTTTTCCGCAGCTCCACGGTAGCTGCAGCCAGCTGGTCTATTTCAGAATTGGCCTTGGCCAATTTCTCTTCACAAGTTTGCAGCAAGGAGCTGGTGCGACCAACCCGGCTCAATGCTTCCATGTGTTGATAAAAGCTCAACACAACATTCCTGGGAAGACGGAAGAAATCAGAAGAAGTCATAAGAAATTATGAAAACATAAGTAAGCAAGAAGACCGGTACCTTGTAGATTGACTAACAAGGGAGGTGTCATCCAGGGCTTCAAACTCCCTGGCGATCGAAGGAGCAAGAGCGAGGGAGCTCCACTCTGCGGCTTTCTCAGGATCCCGAGTGACCCTATCGGTCATCTTCAGGGTCCACTGGGGGATGAAGATCTCCTCACCATCCGTCGAAGCTTTGGATTTTTTATTGGAGGGAGCATCAATTGTGTCATGCCTCCTCTTGGTTCGAACGGAGGAAGAGACGTTAGCCCTCTCTACCATTGGTTTCTTCCCTTTACCCGAAGCATCAGCTACAGGCCTGATATTCCTGATACCCCTGTAAGAGGGGTCGGGAGAGGGAAGAGAAGCCTCTTGATCTGCAGTCAAGACCCTGGGCGATCGTTGTTCGGCTGTCACAACGGCCCTAGCGGCCTTCACCCGTAGGCTTTCAGGGAGGCACTGCAAAGAAGAAGGACAAGAATCAGAATTCAAGACATATCACTTTAGTCAAATCAAAGGATGATGGTTAGAAGCTCACAATGAGCCAAGCCCCAGTACTGAAGGATGGAGTTATACTCCATTTCATATCCATGTATCTCTTGATACCACGGAATGGATTTGATCTTCCTGATGGCTGCCTCGTCTTCTTTGGATAAGGGAAGGCCCCGGTTACTTTTAGACGAAGAAGTAAACCTCCTCCAGGTGGTCGGGAAGTTAAGATCTGATGGAGGCGCTCGACAGAAAAAGTATCGTTTGCGCCATCTTTTGTGTTTAGAAGGGCAAGTTCCTTTGACAAGGATCCTGCCCCTCCAATCAAGTTCAGCCTTATTGCGTTTGGAAAGAAAGACTCATCCGGGAGGATGGGAGATAGAAAGAACATGAAAATGTACAAAAAGAGAAAGAGATGGCGTGATGCCAAGCTCAAAACACAAACCCAAGAAGCCGACGATGAGACGCCGGCTATTGGGGAGGAGCATTCCGGGACAAATGTTCCGGTGATTCAAAACTGCGGAGAATAAAGGATTAAAAAAGGGAAAGCGAACCCCGCTTTCCGGTGCATCTATGTACGAGAGAAAATTCGCTCGAAAGGGATGAATCAACCCTCTCATCGGTGGGGGGGAGCCCTAACTCGATATGAGGAAGGAAGGTCAAAATCTTGGACAGTTGAAAGAAGGGTTTCTCCATTATAAATGGAAGGAACGAGCCAGGCCCACCATTGGACCCGGAGGTTTAAGGCTGCCTAGAAGACTCGACAATCTTGGAAGATCCGGACTCGAGAAGGACAGGAGAAGTTTCGGTTTTTCTTTCAAAACCTTTTTGAGAAACTTCAGCGAACTCCGCCGAGGAGGACGGTTAGGGTTTTGTTATCACTATCCGACTATTTGGGAGCAGGAGAAGCAAAAGCATCATCGCTATCACCAACATGGGGTACTAAAGAAGCCCTATCGTCCGCCATTACTCGTTACGATAAACTACAAAAAGAAAAGACCAGTAAACTTGCGATTCGGTGAGACGGAAGCTTGAGAGCGGGGAAGGCGCGAAGGCAGACGACAAAGGTTCAAATTCCAGACGGGAAGAATGAAACCTACGAAGACAACGAACCGCTTTTAAAACTCCTGCACGAGTGTTCGGGAATCTGAACGATCGAGATTGATTCAAAATCAACGATCAAGATTCAAAGACGTTTTGAAAGTTTGAACTCACGAATCCGATATAGGCGTTCGGAAACCGTCGCTTGGATGACGTGAGCCACGACAGATCAACTGCAACGAAGATACGTGGCCTTACACTCATAACGCTCGAGGAAAAGTGACCACCGCATTAAATGTGATATGACATTTAATGAAGCACGCAAAGATCATCACCTGACGACGAACCCAGTTAAAAACCAAGCCCTCGGGATCGACCGAACGTTTGGTCTGGGGGGCTCGTGATATGGAGAGTTTATGATCTGACCGGGTTCATATCTGGTCCGACCCTCGACCCCGGTCGAGACGGAGAAAACCGAATCGCTCCCGAGCGAACCGGAGCCGGAAGATGGCTTCTTTGAAGAAGAAAGATTATTCTCGCTGCAAGCGTGCCCTAATCTTACTTATGGATTAGGGTAATCACCCTGATGACAGCAGACTCAAACTGACGGCTGCGGATAATCATCATCAAAGGGATAACTATCACATAACCTAACAGTTATCTCAGGAGTCCTCTACTAGCCCAAACTAGTAGAAGTCTATCGCTCAACGGATCTTATTGATAAGATCCAACGACTACCCGAAGAAGGCTCGAGTGCATCCAACGAAGGAGATTCGAAGGTACACTCTATATAAACCTCACTACCATACAAGGTGAGGGACGGATCAATCGATCAAAAAGAATACTATCTGAGACTCAGGTTCAGATACATACTGATAGATCCAAACTATCGGCGTCCGCTATCTAGATCACCTTTCCCGTTTCTTCATTCATTAGCTCTGTGCTTCTAGCAGAGCCGTTTGTGATTAAGTTCATCAACTGACTTAGCCTTCGGAGGTGGACTCCCGACCCCAGCGGTCAGGCCACATCTGACGCTTTCGTTTTGCAGGACATCACGTGGAGATCCAAGGGCTGAGCAGATTTTGGACGCATCAGGTTCTTTGTCCAAGAAAGTTTGACTTGACTCAAGCTTGAGTATCCGGTAAGTTTTTGGTCCAGTCACACGAAATCGATCCACTTTAGTGATGAGGTGGATAAAGACACATCTTAATGAAAGCATTAGTAGATTGTGTTTGTCATCATCAAAATTGATGGAGGCTAATGTGGCAAATGCTGATATGGCATTTCCCAACAAATATCTTCCTACATCTTCTTAGGGTACTCTATCTCGTATTTCTTGATCCACGGAGTCATATGTCCTCCTTCATAGATCGATCCAAATGGCAGACAACCTAGGCTCTCTTCTTGTCCATAGGTGCCATAAGAGCATTCCATGCACCTGCAAGAATCTTTGTGTTGTGCAGGACCATGTCCCATTGTCGCCTCCAATATCTCTTCAGAGGTGTTCTCCCATGTATAGGGAACTTCTCCTGTTTCTGTAAAGTCATCTGAAGAAAGCAAGATAATCCACAAGGATGAGTTCTAACGAACTCAGTAAGGCAACAATTCCATATATACACCTCAATCACATAGTGAATAGCAGATGAAATAATGAAATGTAGAGTTATGAAATGCATCTAGTAATCTAACTATGTGTCTTTATTTAGGAAAACATACTTTAAGATGTAACACTAGACCTCCTCTTGGTAGATCTCGTCACTCGGATCCCTCACGGATTGGCTACCAGTGTGGGATCCCAGGTAAGGGGTACGGTCCTCATCATCAACCATGGCTAGGGTATAAGTCCACACTCTCTCACCAAAACCATTGTTCTAAGCACTATCACGTGTTAGAGATTCCAAACCCAATGCAAGGTCTTATGGTAACAAACTACATATGGTCCAGATACATAATATGATGTGATTGCCTAGGCTGTGGTTGTGGAAGGGGAATGCCATTTTGGCGTTTTTGTTAATGGACACCAGTGGAGGTGGTATGGGACGCATTCCTATGGTGCCCCTTGGCGCTTTCCATAATTATTGGTTGACATACCTAGGTTTTGTCTAGAAGTGTTTGGCTAGGAAAACCCTATCATATCTGGCCCTATTGGAAGGGGTATTGAGGCCGAGTGGCCTGTGGCAGCAATGGGGATTTGTAGGCGCTTAAGACAGCTAACCAACCCACAAGAGAACGCAAAGCCCATTGTGGAGGCCATTCATTTGTAAGGCCGCACATAATAAGCTTGGGTTCGTGGGTGCCCAAGAGGGCGAGAAGCATGAGGGGACACGAGAGCTTCCCATTTATTATAGGTGGATGACCAGTAAGGTTAAAAGTCTATGTAGCAGAGAAAGAGACGATGACTCTAGGGGGAAAGGTACCATAAAGGATTGCGAAAAGCGAGGAATGAATGTATCCGACCCTAAGTAGATGTGACTCAGTAGATGACTTGCATTGGGCTGAGTTTAACCTTGACACGCGTCAATACTCATACCAATGGTGGTGAGTGATAGTGTTGACTTAAACTCCAACCATGGAAAGTTTGAGAGGATGCCTTGACCCAATTACCGCGGAGAACCCAATAGACCGAGAAGGTTGAGTGAGAGTGATTTGAGACCTACCCAGAGGAGTATGGTGAGTTATCTTAATGTGTGTTTGTCAATAGAGACCAGCATATATATAGAGTTAGAAGCATACTTGCATACTGTTTCATGTCATTTGCATTCATGTCTTGTTTATGTTATTATGATTGTTTAAAATTGTTAAATGTGTTTGAACTGCTTGTTGAGTTCTTTTGAGCTCGCCCTTCGGGGGACATGTGTTCTTTAGATTGTGTTGTAGGTACTGATGATTGTGAGATCCTGAACTACAATGACATGGCATGTGACTTGTATGGTTTCCAAGATTCTTGCGACTATGAGCAATACAGTGAAGCATACCCGTGTGATGACGGAGCATACTAGAATTAGCCGGATCTTGAAGTTAAAGTGTCCCCTGCTGGAGACGAAGACATCTAAGTCTAGACATTGTTTGATGGACATAGATACTCATTTTGTTTAGCTTTAGAATGATTTTTAGTTCCTTTATTGTTCTCAGTTGTAATTCATTAGAGATTCGATCTACCTTCAGCTTTTGTTTTAGAGTTTATTTCCGCTATACTCTATACTCTAATTTTGTTTTATTCCACACTGATATTATTTTGTGATCCTTTTGAGATCCATACTTGATTGTTTCTTAAATTACTTGAATAAAATGATTCTTTATTGCCTTTGATTATATTATTGTGCTATGTGGATATATGATCGCCCTAAACTTGATATTCGTGGCTATGGATCACATCTCCAGGTATTCCAGATAGAATACCGCCTGGGGGATGTGACAAAGTGGTATCACAACCCAAAGTTTTTGGACAATCATAACCACAAAACACAATAATGGGGCATCCTTGAGTCATAGATCCAAAAGTGACTCAATCTTCTTAGAAGTCAATAATAGAAAACATCATAATAGAAACGTGTATAAATGAAGCATAATACACCAAGTTTGAATAATGCACAATAACAGTGGTTAAGCAAACATACATCTTAATGCAATAAAAGGAAATTCATAATGTACAATAAGTCAAGTGAAACATCTAAATGTCATTAATTGATTAGGAAAATTTTACAAGGTGAAACTAAATAGGTACATTGAAGTCAACATAAATCAAAGATCCTAGAACTATCTATCTAGGTGATTGTCTTTGTGAATCGAGCTGATCTCTCATAGCTCGAGACTTCTCTTCTAATCGTGTCGATCGCTCTCCCACAGAATACTTGTAAGTCTCTATCCTCTCTAGTGTGGAAGTAATCGTTGATAATTGGGAAACCACACCCGGTGCCTCGGAAGTCGAATGTGAAGGACCTCCAACCTCAAACTGTTGAGGTGGAATAGTATCCTCCTTATCTTTCTCAATTTCCTGATCCTCCTCATCATCATCTTCACCTTGAGCTTGAACCTCATCTAGAGCCTGGTTTGCTACCTCCTCATCCTCATATAATCTCTGCCCGTGGCATAAGAATAGGACTCTGACCTCCACCCCTGTTTCTCCTAGATCCTAGACATCTTCTTCGTGGTGGCATGATGGAAATCTGAAAAGACAAGTTAGTTGCATTGCATGAGTAAAGGAAGTTAAGTAGTGCAATATTTGGTGAAGAAGGGCATTTTGGTAATTTTGCGAATTTTTTTTATTTCGGCGAAAACAATGATTTAGACATGTTACAATGTGTATATGAATTGGTTTAGCATGCTAAGAGTGTTTTTTTGGAGAAAATCCCTCAAAACCCTTGAATTTTGGAAAAAATTCAGCAAGGGGAAAATTGGTGAAAAACCCACTTTTGGGTGAAGTTTTGAGATTTTTTAATTTTTGGAATTTGGTCAAACAAAGTGTGTGTGCACCTCAACCATATTGAATCAGGTGTGTGGGAAGTGGTTTGACTTAAAAATTCCATTCCGTTGAAAATGAGAAGAAAATTTCAAAGTGTGGCTTATTATGGGATGAATAGTGAAAATGAGAGCAAAGCGTGTTAGGTTCTAGTGTTGGAGCTTGGCATTGAGTGGAAAATGCATGGAACACGTTGGATAATGTTCCTATTCATTTTTCTAACCTAGACATCCATCTATCTCTTGGTTTTGATAAAAATCACAAAGAGGTTAACCAAAGGAGCGTTAGATTTTTTATTTTGGCCAGTTTTGAGGAAATTTTGAGTTTTATGCATATCTTTGGATTTGTAATAGCCTATAATGCGGAGATAAGAGTGTTATGCATGTGTGAAGTGTGGGATTGGTTTTTGACAAAGATTTTCTAACTGGCTGCCTTGGTGTTGCATTAGCAAGATGGTGAACACAAGGAACCAAAGGGTCTCGACCAGTAAGCACTTGAATGGGAGTGTACCCATTGGTGCTACATCTTCTGGTGGAGTCGGAGACCAGAATCCCCTAAATGATCAAGCAGCTAGGAATCTACCCGATGTTTCCCTAGTGGTTAATATACAGGATATTGCTAATATTATGGAGAACATCATGCAATAGCAAAGCATATAGTTTAACCAAATGATGAATGGGTTTATGTCCATGCACAATGAGATTCGTGCTACTGCCAAGTGAACCCTAACCCCTCTGGTGTGCCCAATGTTGAAAGGAATGCGGGTACTCCTCATTCCAAGTTGATGGAAAGTTTTCTGAAGCTGCAAGTGCCAAGTTTCACCTGTGTAACGAAGGATGCTCTGTTCCCTAACAAGTGGCTAAGGTAATTAGAGAAAGCTTTCCGGAATTTGTAGTGCACTAAGGCACAGAAGATCTTGTTCACTGAGTGAAGCTTTAGCATGAAGCATATCTGTCACATCCACCCAGCCGGTACCCTATTTGGAATACCCGAGTGTGTGATCCACAACCCTGAAGATCAAGTTTAGGAACGATCATCCACTTAGCAAAATAACATAATCAAAAGCAAGAACAAATCATTGTATTCAAGTAATTTAATAATAAAAGTCAAGAAAGGATTTCAGAAGGATCACAAAAGAATATCAGAGTGCGGAAATAACAAGATACCAATCAAATGATACTCTAGAGTATAGCGGAAATATAGCCCATGGACAAATGCGGAAGGCAGATCGAAATCTAAAGCAAGATCTAAGATATTACATCTGAAAATAAAAGTCTAGAAGAATAAAAGAAATCTAATCACCATCTTCCATCGGCTCTTCTTATTCTTCTTCAATCTTCATCTTCTTCACCTTAGGGTTGTACTCTTGTAGCTTTAGGTTGGCATCAAGCTCATGATCCCATCGGCGAACAAGACGATGCTGACAACCATCAATAGGAAACATCAGAGCATTCCAAACATGTGAGCTGGCTGCCCCACTGGTCATAACATTCTCCAGAGACTTTCAGAGTTGCACCAAATGAGGGAGGGTCATCTGTACTATAGCACGGGTTCTCTTCCAAACCTGCAAGGTCATCTAAAAACAAGTACCCCGAAGGGTAAGCTCAAAAAGAACTTAGCAAGTATTCAATCACAATAAACATCTTCACACACAATTCAAGGCAAACATAAATGCAATGATATGAAACAATATATGCAAGTATGCTTCTAACTCTATATATGTATGCTAGTCTCTATTGGCAGACACGCTTTAAGTCATAGCACCAAACTCCTTTGGGTGGATCTCAAATCAGTCTCCCTCAGCCTTCCCAGCATATTGGGTTCTCCGTTTGGTAAATGGATCCTGAAACCTTCTCGGACATACCTTGGCTGGGGTTTAGGTCAACACTCTCACATCACCGTTTGGCTTGAGTATTGGCGCTTGTACAGGGTTAACCTTAGCCCAATGCAAGTCATCTATTGAGTCACATCTACTTAGGGTTAGATACGTCCATTCCTCGCTTCCCGTGATTCTTTCAGGTACCTTTCCCACTAGTGTCACCGTCTCCTTCCCGGCTAAATAGATTCTTAACCCTACTGGTCATCCACACATAGTAAATGGGAAGCTCTCGTGTCCTCTCATGCTTCCCGCAATCTCAAGCGCCCATGAGCCCAAGTCTACCCCATGCAACCCTACCAATGAATGGCCCCCACAATGTTATTCATGTCCTCTCACGGGTTGGTTACCGGTCTTGAGTGCCCACAAATCTCCATCGCTGCCATGGGTCACTCGGTCTCAATTCTCCTTCCGATGGGGTCAGATATGACAAGGGTTTCCTAGCCAAACACTTCTAGACATGCCCTAGGTATGTCAACCAGTAGTCAGGGAAAGTGCCAAAGGGAACCATAGGAAAGCGTCCCATACCACCTCCACTGGTGTCCAAAGACAGAAATGCCAAAAGGGCATTCCCACCCCCACAACCTAGGCATTCACAACATATCATGATTCCATACATATCACATCATAGTCCAAATCACATTCACATCAATAAATCATCAATTCCAATATGTAAATCACAATATGAACATGTTATTGTAGTTATAGAAGTGATACAACGCTAAGAAAGTAAAACAAAAGTAGTTAAGTCATGCATACAAGTCATAACATAACAAGGTATGTAAATATGCAAATTGTGAGTGGAATACTCACCTTGTAATCCGAATATATAACCTTCAATTGAGATATCAGAGATCAAAACCAAAATCACCTAAACAAGCTTGAGAAAACATGTATAGACCATAAGAAGTAAATCCAAGAGATAGGAGTCGAAACGGAGCAAAACAGGACAAAGAAACCAGCTATGTCACCTTGGTCCAATCGACCTAGTGAATAGTACGCGACGGCAAACCTTAAATCGGTCATAACTTCTTCGTTTGAAGTCCGATTACTCTGAAATTAGAAGGGAAACTCCCCAACAACATACTAAGTCTATCTATGAAGGTTAAAACATCTAATAAGGTCAATAGAATAGAATTTAAAAAAAAATCCATAATAGGCTAAAACCATGGATCAACATGGAAAGGTTAGAATGGCTAGAATGAATAGGGATTCATTCAAAGAGGTAGTAGACAGTAGATCAATCATAGAAACTAATAAGAACCAAGTCTAGCACAGACTAGAATGGAAAACTACAGTAATAATAGATCATGCTATAAAATCGAACTCAAAATCATGGAGAATCACCATATGGCTTCAAGGAAAGCATAGAGTGAATGGGGTTTCACTCTAAGTCAAAGGAGATCAGAGGTTCAATCATTATAGTAGTGTAATACCTTCCTCACGATCAAAACAATAAGAAACAATGGTGGGGAGAAGAGATTTCAGCAGTAGGAGATAGATTACTAACCTTGAATGAGAGAAACCAAAACAGAAATTTGGTAGAATGCTTAGGGATCTTCCACAACACCATGAGAGGCTTTGAGAGAGGCTTCACACGTTCTCTAGAGGTTTTAGAAACAAAAGAGGTTGAAAATCACGTAGTCCCATTAAATAGAGCATCAAAACCCTAAACAGAAGATCTTTGCCAGATTCTGTCACCTTGGGTCTGTTGGTCCAATCGACCCACCAATCGACCCAAGCTGACAGCAAGCCTAGAAATAGGGATTTCAAGCTCTAAACCTCAAAATTTTTTATGGGGCTTCTCCCAACTCAACAAGTAACCTTCCTATTACAGAGGGGTACCTTCAAACCATGTCCAAATAGGTTTTAAGTCCATCGACCAAGCTCTTAAACATCAAGGTGCAGTTCATCTCCAAATCAGACAAGTTTTCCAAAAGGGAACTCCATCATCAATTTCTATGGGTTTTGGATCAAACACCATGTCTTCAACTAAGATGGCCCACCAAGTCTTCTTCCTTCACTTCAGGTCTTTGGATCTACACTAAGGGAGAGGTCTTACCTTACTTCCTAGGACCTTCCAAAGATATCCACAATGAACTCAAGGTCCAATTTCAAGGTCAAACATCAAACAAGCTTTACTTCAAAAAAAAGAAATAGGGTATCCAGGTTAGGGTTGGGGCTAGATTTCACAATATGCATGGTGGAATGCGACCTGTCCTATTTTGGAAGCTTTGCATGTTGATGGTATTTCTTGGGAAATATTCAAAGAAGCTTTTTGTAAGAACTATTTTCCTAAATCTGCAAAGGATGCGAAAGAGTCTAAGTTCATGGCTCTTATGGAAGGACCACTTTTGTGATGGAGTATCAGCAGAAGTTCAAGGAACTGTTTTTCTTCGCTCCTGATTCTTTGAAAGCAGATCGACCTAAGGCAAAGAAGTTCTTTAAAGGACTTAGACCCTCAATCAAGACATATCTCACCATTCTACTGATTGAGAGTTATGCTCAAATAGTACATAATTCAAAGAAAATTGAAGAGTTTGAAAGAGAGAATCACCGTCTCAAAAAATCCTGTAGGGTAGAAATTCTTATGTGGAAAGGACCGACATAAAGTTCACTAGACCCACACCATACCCCACCCCGACTTTTCAGCCCAGGAATATGTGACAAGGTTTTGGGAATGCTCAGATTGGACAGCAGAATCAGAATAGCAGGAACAGGTCAGTTTATGCAAACCCAAGGTCAGTGACTCAAAGACCTATGGTGCCGGTACAACCAGTTAGACTTAGTGAACCTGTTTGTTACTTCTGCCAACATCCAGGGCATCATGCTCGTGTCTGCCCTCACAACCCTAGTCGTCAAGCCGCAGTAGTGACGGAGTCAATTCAAGCCCCTCCTACTGGAAAGATGTATAGCATAGCTAGGACTAAGATAAATCAGGGTCATGATGTCATGACAGGTACGTTACTCTTAGCTTTAGTTCTTACTTTCATTCTACTTGACGCCTGTCACATCCCCCCAGCCAATACCCAAATCGCAATACCCGGAGGTGTGATCCATAAGTCCCATAGTCAAGTCTAGGGAAACCATATGTAAAATCCGGCCTTATCCTAACCCTGACCCAGCCCGGATTTTGTACTGTTGTAGGTCCGAAGACCCGAAGTGGAGGTAGAAGAGACTTGTGGGCCCTCTTAGTTGAAGATTCAATGCTTGATCCAAAGCCTATGGACATTGACAATGATGCCCCTTACTTGAGCACATTGTCAGTGTTTAGTGAAAATCTGCGCATCGAAGAAGATTGAATTAGTTGAAGCACCTATTGAACCCCCGTTCTCAATCTGAAGGTATTTCTTCAAACTAGACTTGTTGATTGACTTGTAGGAGAAAACCCAACTCAATTTGGATCTGTCTGGCCTTCCAAATCCACTCTTGAAGTTGCTGCCAAGCCTTGGTCGACTGCTTGGTCGACCAGCAGTTATGAAACTCGAAAATTTACAAAATTACTTACCATTTTGCTCTTACCTTCTTGGAACTCGTGAATGAAGGCCTAAACTAATCATTGGCACTCCAGAGAACGAGGTTTGGCATTCCCTAGGCTATCTCTTTGTGTTGGTGAAGGATTTTGACTCTAATCATTGGCATTCTGTCTCAATCATTGATTCAAGGTATGGATTCTCTTCTTTTTCTTCTAATCTACTTAACCATCTATTAAATTCTATTCTTGGGACCATGGCTGAAGTGCTGCAACCTTGCAAACACTTAGCCATGAGTTTTCCCCTTTCAATTCCATGATTATCACCCCACTCTTGCTATGATATACTCCCATTAAGATTGCTTACATTGCATTGCTTTGATTTCTTTCATTTCAACCTATCCTTGATTCAAAACTGATATGTAGTTGTATGCTAGGTCTAAATTACTATGAATTCATGATTCCAATTTAGTTCTTACCCTTCCCTTGACTGATTCACCATCATTCCTTGCAATTACAATCAATTCCAATTCGATGCATGATGTTTAGCATATAGAACATAGGGTTTCGATTTGGGTATTCACAATTGGACTATTGGATGGTGATAATTTTTGGTGTGTAGTGTCCCCATATTGCCATAATCATGCCCTCCAAGTTTCATGTCGATCGGAGCACCAGAATATCAATTTCGGGCCAAATCCCCAATTCTGCCCGTTACTGATCAAGCTTTGGTCGACTGACAGTCGACCAGCCAGTCGACCAAGATATGATAGCAACCCTATTTGTGGCCGAAATGCTTCGTTTGACCTCCGATTCGATTGCTTTCTTCTCTAATGTTGATTATATGTTGTCTAGGGTACAAACACTGGCTTTTGGGGCTATTCTTGGTGACTCTTGATTCTATTCCCAACTCGATTAAGGTAAGGACGGTCGTTACCTCAAGTACATTGATTATGCAAACATACTTATACTTTGGAAACTAGTAGATATACTTCATATGTGTATTCCTTAACCATGCATGACTGTTTTATGCATTTTATCAGCAATATTATGTTACATGTCATTCGAAATATCATGCTTAACTATTCTTTATGATTATGTATGTGATTAATCATGTTATGATATGCCTTTGTTTATATGATGAATTATTGATCATGTATGATATAATGAGATTGAGCTTGTGAATGACTAAGTATGACTTGGGATTGGGCAGTATCCTGCTGACACTTCTGTCCTTGGACATCGGAGGGAATAGTATGGGATATTCTCCGAAGGTGTCCATCGACACTTTCCCAAGTTATTTGATGACATATGTAGGATTGTCTAGGTGTATGGCTAGGATTAATCCTTGTTGTATCAGACCCGAATCGGAAGGGTATTGAGACCGAACGACCCTTGTTAGAGTATGGTTGATGGGCGCTCAAGACCGGTAACCACCCCGTGAGAGGACATAAACCATACTGCGGATACCCAAAAGGGGCCATTTATTGGTAGGGTTGCAAATGGATAGACTTGGGCTCACGGGCGCTCAAGACCTGTAACCAACCCGTGAGAGGACATAAGAGCTTCCCGTTTACCATTTGTGGATGACCAATAGGGTTGATGAGTCCATAGTCCAAGTTGGTTGTAGCCATAGGATACACTGACTCTAATGTGAAGGATACGGAACCGAGTTGGTCGGTGCCATAGGGAAAGTATCCGGATCTGACATGATACGACTGAGTAGATGACTTGCATTGGGCTAAGCTTCGCCGTGACATGCGCCAATACTTATACCAATGGTGATGTGAGAGAGTGGTGACTTAATCCCCAACTTTGGTTTCTGATGAGGACTTTACCCAATTACCCTGGCAGACCCAATATATCATGTATGATTGAGGGGGAGTGACAAACGACCTAAAAAAGTATGGTGCTATGGCTTAAAGCATGTCTACCTTAGAGACCAGCATATTTAGAATTAGAATCATATATCATCATTGTCTCATATCATCTTGCATCATATCGTGACTTGTATCGTATGATTTGTATATTATGGAATGACGTGCCTTGCTGAGTTCTTTTGAACTCATTCCTTTTGTGAAAATGTTGTTAGATTATCCTACAGGTGTAGAAGACTCTGATGGCACACTCTATTAGACGAGCTATGATCCCGCATACTACCCTTCAGGTGATAGCTATGATGAGAGTCAGGGTTATTGTGCCGAAGATGATTATTGTTCGTACCGGGGTTAGCCCCACCATGGTGGGGTAGCAGCGTGCTGGGTTCATTTCGTCCACACTTATGAAGACATAATCATTAAGATAGAAGAAACCCTTGCTTAGTGCCCCATTTCCCTGGATTATTGTTAAACACTTAGATATGTAGTATTAACTCTTGTGGATTTATTCTTGATACTGGTTGTAACTAAATTTGATTAAACACTTTCCGCTGCTATTGAAGGAGTGACTCCTGATCACTCTTTCTCTTTTGAGATTACCTTAATATGTACTTGATACCTTATGACTTCCGCAATCTGATTTGATTATCTATTTCTTATATCATTTTGATCTAGTTATATAATGCTGAAAACATGGATTATATTGTTTGTGATTATATTATCGTGTATGTGGGAGGCATGGCCGCTCAATCCTTGATCCTTGGGCTGTGGATCACATTCCCGGGTATGCCCGATAGGATACCGGCTGGGTGGATGTGACACCATATACCTGCATTACACAATAACACAATCATAAGCAAGGAATAATCAATGTTTAGATTGATTAAGAAATCAATCAAAAAAATAATATTGAGATATAATCAGAATAAAGTTAGAGAGCGGAATAAAATGATACCAATCAAACGATCAAATACAGAGTATAGCAAAAATAACTCTATATGTCAGAATGCGAAAGAGTATATCTATCACATCCACCCAGCCGGTACCCTACCTGGCATACCCGAGTGTGTGATCCACGGCCCCGAAGACCAAGTATCGAGGTAATCAACCTCCCACATATACAATAACATAATCATGAACATAAATAATCAATGTGCAAAAGTTAAACAAAATATCCAAATAAGGAAAGAGTAAATCATATATAATCAGAGTACGAAAGACAATCAAACTGTCTAAATCAATAAGTAAAGTGACGCGGAATCCCACTCTACAACCAGCGGAAAAGTAGTACTAAAAGAAAAGGAAAAGGAATGAAAACTAATCCCAATAGCAGGTACAATAAGTAACTAAATTGTTCTCAATCTTATAGACAACATCTCTATAAGTATAAATCTCAAAAGTGGCGCAAGGGCGCTTCCACTCTATGGTCGGACTAAGCATCGTACGCAGCATAACCACCCGCGGAATCTTCAGTGTAATTGTCGTAACCGCAATCACCTTCCTGGAGATATGCCTCTTCTCCTTGTGCTTCTTCATACGAGCAGTCATGATACTCAGAACCTGTAGAGAAATCTAACAATACATTGTACAAAAGGAATGAGTTTCAAAGAAACTCAGTAAGGCAGTTAATCCATAACAACATAAATAGCAGGATTTCAAAGCAAAGTAAAATGCTATATGATATGAAACACATGATGTAATATGATTCTAACTCTATGTATGCTGGTCTCTATTGGCAGACATGCTTTAAGTCATAGCACCGTACTTCTTTAGGAAGGTCTCATCACACAACGCCTTTTGGTAGTGGGTCCGACATCCCTCGGGACATTCCATGATTGGGGGTTAAGTCACTACTCTCTCACATCACCATTGGTATAAGTATTGGCGCATGTCAAGGTCAAAGCCTAACCAAATGCAAGTCTCCTACTCAGTTACATCAAGTCAGATCCAGATACGTCCATTCCTCGCCCCTGGCGATCCTTTCCGGCATCCTTCACACTAGAGTCCTCATAGTCCCTGACTACAGACTCATCAACCCTATAGGTCATCCACATATGGTAAACGGGAAGCTCTCACGTCCCCTCATGGGTTGGTTACCGGTCTTGAGCGCCCGTGAGCCCAAGTCTATCCATATGCAACTCTACCGATAAATGGTCCCCACAATGTGATTCCTGTCCTCTCACGAATTGGTTACCGGTCTTGAGCGCCCATGAATCCCCATTGCTACCACGGGTCATTCGGTCTCAATACCCCTCCGATTAGGGTCTGACATAACAGGACATCCTAGCCAAACACTACTAGACAGCCCTAAATATGTCATCCAATAGTTTAGGAAGGTGTCCAAAGGGCATCTCCAGAAACATCCCATAATATCCCCGTAGTTGTCCAAGGACAGAAGTGTCAAAAGGACACCTCCCCTTTCCAAACAATACTTAATCATTCACAAACATAATTCCATAACATCACATATATGGCAACTTCTTATATGGAAAGAAATCAATAATAACATCCAACTTGCATATATTTGGTAAGTAAATCATACATGAATCAATTTAGTAATAACAAGTAATGCTACTGTAATCAAGGTAATTGCATCAGTAGTATATCATTGTAAGAATCTAATTAAGGAAATAAATCAATGATAATCAAATATAGAAACTAGGATATGCAATCTATGTAGTTAAGGAAATAACCATCCTTACCTTATATAACTCACAAAGGAATCTTAGGGGATCAAGTAAGACCTTGTCTAAACTTGGGAAGAAAGTCCTAAACAAGTATATACAACATATTAGGAAAGATACCTAAAAGGAAAGATATCAAAACATCCAAAACAGACCAAATATGAGGTTGCTGTACTCATTGGTCGATTGGATTGGTCTACTGCCTCAGTCGACCAATGAGTCGACCAACAGAGATAGTGGCCTTCAAAAATCAGAGTTTTTAGAATATAAAACCGAATTTGGTGGTTCAAAAGGGTACTAAACAAGGAGGAAACTACAATGATAGTATACTAGTATATAGAGGACTCTAAACGCTAATCAAATCAAGTCTTCAAGTTACAAATTAGGAAACAAAAAGTTACCATAATTAGATCAATCCTGGTTCTTGAAGAATTCATGGAAAAATCATGGACAAGAACAATAAGATGATGGATCACTATTTGTGATAAAGGAATCATGAATAGCATGCATAGATTCTCAAAAGAAATAGAGCTAAGGCTGAAGAACATCAATCTAAATAAGGAAAGAGAATGAATACAAGCTTTCCTTCAAAAGCGAGTGATGATCTTGATGAAGATCATCCACCAAGCTTTAGATCCTTAGGAAAAGAGAGGGAAAGAGTATAGTGATGGTTGCAACAAAGATACAACATCACTACTACTGTCCTCAATCAGAAAAGGAAACAAAAATAATGGCGAATCAAAGATGAAACATAGAAGAGGATGGTCACATACCTTTTTGTGTAAAAGCACGAGTTTTGACGAAGATCCGTCAAGATGATCACCAAGGATGCAAGGGAGATGACTTGTAGAGGGCTCTAGTACGTTCCAAAGAGTTTGGAGGCAGAAAATACAAAGTAGACTTGAGGTTGGACTTAAATAGAGCAAGTAAAGACCTAATTAGCAAAATTAGATCCCATTGGTCGATTGGATTGGTCGACTGGTTCAGTCGACCAATGAGTCGACTGGTCCAGTCGACCAATGAGTCGACCAATCAGAACAGCAAGTCCAAAACAGGGAAATGAAGGCTCAGGTCAAACATAAAGGGGTTTTGCACACACACCATGTGACTTACCTAGTAGGTAGAAATGCCTTCAAACCATGACAGAGAGCACTCCAAGTGTATCAACTAATTCCATCTTCAACAGGGTGCCGTTTCCATAAATGGAACACTGACATCAACACTCATGGATTCTAGGCCAGCCACCAAATCTTCCACTGGGATGGCCCATAACTGACTTCTTGCTTTACTTCGGGTTGTCGGACCTACAAACAACAGGGTTTCCGGGTCAAGGTTAGGGCTGGGTTTCACAATATCAAAACTCTAAAGTAAGTCTAAAACTATTACAAATTGAAATAGAAGTCTAGAAGAACAAAGTCTAAGATTATTCTAAGTCTTCCATTGGCTCTTCTTCTTCTTCAATCTTCATCATCTTCACCTTGGGTTTATGCTCCTGCAACTTTGGATCAGCATCCAACTCAAGATCCCAATGGTGAACGAGACGATTTTTGTTGTTGTCAATAGGAGCCATCAAGGTGGTCCATACCGATGTACTTGTAACATCCAGCCCAAAACCTGGCCCGGACACCCTATTTATTTTGGGATAAAGAAAGACTGGTTCAATGTTAGACCTTAAAATTTGGACTTTAATTTCAATATTATTATCTTTGAAAACCTTAGGAAGCCATGTCAGACCTTTCCCTTAGGGTAGATCTGTAATGTTTGGCCTTATCCTAACCTTGACCCGGCCCGGGACCTGTCATGTTTATAGGTCCAAAGACCCAAAGTGGTGGAAAATATACTTGTGGTCCCTTTTGGTTGTTGATTTGGTGTCGGAACCCAAGCCCTTGGACATTGACAATGATGCCCCTCACTTGAGAGCATTGTCAGTGTTAATTTTGAATCTGCGCACCGAAGAGGGGTGAATTATTTGAAATACCAAATGTACTCCTGCACTCAATAAAAATATATTTCCTGAAACTAGACTTCTTGATGGACTTGTAGGAGAAAACCCCACTCAATTTGACCCCATATAGTGCTCCAAATCCCTGTCCAAAGTTGCTGAACTGTGTCTGGAAAATCCTGCTTGCGCATCAAAGAAGGTGAGCTTAGTTGGTGGACCTAATGACCTCCCATGCTTGATCCAAAGGTATTTCTGGAAACTAGACTTATTTATTGACTTGTAGGAGAAAACCTCACTCAATTTGACCTTTTATAGCCCTCCGAATCCCTGTTCGAAGTTGCTGAACTATTTCTGGATTTTCTGTTGAAACCTGTTACCTGTTTTGGTCGATCCTTTTGGTCGATGCCATCAACCAAGGACCATCGACCAAAGTTGCCCAGAATGAAAAAGATGCTTTTTGGATATTCCTTCATCTATTTAAGTGAAACCTCGAACCTAGAACAATATTTTACTCATTTCAACACTTGAGAACGTGGGAAGGCTCCTCTTATGCTCCTCTTTGGCTTGGGTGATGATCTTCTACAAAAATCATTGTCTCTCTTCTCTAATCTCTTCTCCAAGGTATGTAATCTCTCACTCTCTCTCTAATCTACTTCTACCTCATCTTTTTCTTGCTACTAAGTTCATGAAGAAGGTGTTGCAACCTTGCAACCACCTCTTCTACAAGCTCTTTTGCTTTGATTAAACCTCTCTTCACCCTTTCCATGCTATGATTCTCATACATGATGTTCTTGCTTTCTTATTATGATTTTTCTCTTCTTTACAACATGAATTCATCATTCTGATTTTCTCTTTCAATTAGGTCTGATTATATGTTAGTATGTATCTCTAATCTACTGCCCATCATTCCCTTAATTGGATTCCTAAGTTCTTTTGCAATTGCAATCAATTTCATTGATGAACATGATTCTTGCAAGTTTGAACCTAAGGCTTCAAATTGGGGGTTTTCAATTTGACCATTGGATCATGTTGATTCTTGCTACATAGTCTCCTGCTACTGTTCCTAACCTATTCCCCAACTAATTCTCTAGCTTCCCTTTCAATTTCATCGATTTCTCATGAATGCTAGGATTCTTGTCTTTAGAACATAGGACCTCAATTTGGGGGTTTTCATTTGGACCATTGGATTGTGAGAATACTTTCTAGGTAGTGTTCTTACATTGTTATTAATCATCCCTCCAAGTTTCAGATCAATCCGAGCCCCGGAAGACCCATTTCGGACCAAAATCCCCAAAATCAACTATTCTGTCCCGAAGACAATTTTGGTCGATCCTTTTGGTCGATACCATCGACCAAGACCATCGACCAAACTTGTTGCTGATAGCAACCTTGCTCCATTTTGATCTGTTCGACCTCCGATTTTCCCGATTTCTTTTCTAACCTTTCATTTATGTTTGTCTAGGGTCTTATTACCATCTTTGGATTATTCTTTTGAGATTGTTGGATTATCATCATCGTGACTTAAGGTAAGGACGGTTATTGCCATATAACATAGACTGTATGATTTTTACACTGTTGTTGGTAACTTAGTAGACATAACTTATTAGTTGATTTCAGACATCATATGACTACTGTAGTTACCTTATGACAGTAGCACCATGCTTAATTACTTGGTTTATCATGTTTACTTATTCTTGTCATTTATTTATACATTGTATTATGAGATGTTATGACATGTTTTCAATATGATAATGTATTGTTGATATGTAATGGATGGAAATAAGCATGTGATTGCTTAGGTATGATTTGGGATTGGGGAGTGCCCTACAGGTACTTCTGTCCTTGGACATCGGAGGGAATAGTATGGGATGTTCTCCGAAGATGCCCATCGATGCTCTCCTGGATCATTGGATGACATACATAGGACTTGTCTAGATGTATGGCTAGGATATCCCTGTCGTATCAGACCCGAATCGGAAGGGCATTGAGACCGAACGACCCGTGGTAGTGTATGGTTTGATGGGCGCTTTAGGCCGGTAACCAATCCAATAGGGGACATAAACCATGCTACGGATACCTGAAAGGGGCCATTTATTGGTTGTTTGCAAAATAAAATAACCGCAAGCGCACAGTATCGTGTAGCTAACGGGTCGATCTCAGGGAGATATGCCACCTAGAATTCAACTTCTTAATAGTAATGCAAGAGTGGAATGATTCAATTTTTGTTAACTAATTACTTAAACTAAACCAACGATCCTAATCCATTCATCTAATGCAGTCGAGTTAAAACGAAAAAAAAATAAAGCAAACATAACTAATGCATAAATAAAAGACAGGAAAAAAAAATGCAGATGCAACACCACCCGTCACCAGAAACAGAGGCACGACTGTAGGCTTGCTCCGGTTATGTGGTCCGAGATAATGAATGAATAGGCAGAAAGTAAATAACAGAAAGTAAATAACAAAGCAATAAACAAAGCAATAAAAGGAAAAGGAAGCCTTAACCAAAAAGAGGCACGACTGTAGGCATCTCTGATCAAGGATCCAGGGGAAGGGAGAACAGTAAATAATGCTGAAAGTAAATCCTAAATTAAGAATATTGAGGGGTAGATAGAAGCGGGAATGGAGGGGGGAGAGAAGACTATTGAAGAATCTTACTTACTTGCATCTTCTAAACAAAACTTGAATAAACAATTCGAATCTCAACCAACCCTAACAACCAGATCTAGAATAAACTAGATCTGCAATTGCTAGACCCAGAGAGAAAGCGAATCCTCTTGAAATTTGAACTTGAACTTGAACTTGAAATTGCATTGATAAAACTAAAGGAATTACACTTGCATAAAAGAAAAATTACACAACTTCAATCTTCCTAAACATTCAATCTAAAAACTAGAACTAGAGCCCACAAATTAATCAAAGAACTAGAGAAAACTAGAGCAAACTAAAGAGAATAGAAAGTGCAAGACTAAAGTAAAACTAAAGAGAAAGTAAAGTGTGTAAAACTAAAGAGAAAATCAAGTGTGTTAGACCTAAGAGGGAGGTAATATTTATAGAAGAATGAGAATAATTTACAAACAAGGAAAAATAATGATAATAATAATAATAAGAGTAAAATAGAAAAAGAAAAAACAAATAAAGAAGGAGCAAACAAAATTCGTTAGAAAGAAAGAGAGAAAGAAAGAGAGAGAGAGAGAATAAGTGGAGAAATAAAATAAAATAAAATAAAAACTTGCTTTTGAAGTTCACGTGGAGACAAGGTGGAAAAAAGAAAGAAAAGTGGAAGAAGGAAAGAGAAAGAAAATAAAATAAAACAAAAAATATATATTTTGTTAACAAAAATAAAGGTGGGTTGGTTACTAAGGAAATAAGAAAGTAAAGAAAATAGAAAGGGGGAAGAAAGAGAAATAACTAATTAGAGAAATAAATAAAATCTAACAAAATAAAATATTCTAAAAAAAATAGAAAATCCTAGTCTTTGACTACTTGTGGGCCCCATACAATTCTCAATTACAATAAACAAAAATAAAATAAAAATCCTAATCTAATTTTACAAGATATTCTGGAGTTGGCCCATAATTACATCTCTAGCCCATCATGCTCCAAATCAGGCCCACTTTCACACTTGAGAATTTGAACGGACCTCTTGATGTGTAAAACCGCATGTTTAATACCCAAAACTCCAGATATTCGCTAAAGTCCTAGAAATTCATAAAATCTGCAAAAACAACATAAAACCCAAGGTAGCTCCACTCAAAGTGTTAAAAATGCATGATTTATGCCCTAAGATTTCACACATAAATGTGCTCATCAGTAGGGTTGCAAATGGCTAGACTTGGGCTCACGGGCGCTCAAGACCGGTAACCAATCCGTGAGAGGACGTGAGAGCTTCCCGTTTACAAATTGTGGATGACCAATAGGGTTGATGAGTCCGTAATCCGGGATTACGCTGACTCTAGTGTGAAGGATACCCGAAAGGATCGCCGGGGGCGAGGAATGGACGTATCTGGATCTGAATTGATACGACTGAGTAGATGACTTGCATTGGGCTAGGCTTTTCTGTGACATGCGCCAGTACTTATACCAAACGGTGATGTGAGAGAGCGGTGACCGATTCCCCTACCACGGTTCTTTTTTGAGATGACTTTACCGAACTTCCCCGGGCAGACCCAAGATATCTTGTATGATTGAGGGGGGGGTGACTGACAACCCAAAGAAGTATGGTGCTATGACTTAAAGCATGTCTACCTTAAAGACTAGCATACATAGAGTTAGAATCATAATTGCATTATGTGTTTCATATCATATTGCATCATGCTATGTTTTGTATCATGTATCTATGCTATTGTGGAATAATCTGCCTTGCTGAGTTCTTTTGAACTCACTCCTTTTGCAACATTTTTGTTAGACTCTACTGCAGGTACTACTACTGTTGACTATGATGGTCAACACTCTGAAGACCAAGTTGATGACCTGTACCCTACTGGTCACGGTGTACAAGTTGGTGAAGACTAGCAGTCCGAGATTGGGACTTATCTGGAGCAGTTCGGCCCTTGCACTTGTGTGCAAGTATTGTGATATCGTCCCATTTTCTTTTAACCTTTTATTTGATTCGTCAAGACCGTAGTTTAGTTTGTTCCCTTGTCATTTTGGGAACCGGTTGTAAACCTAAATTTTAAATCAATCTACCTTCCGCTAATATTATAGGACGGGTTTCCTCCCTCCTTTTCATACTTGACTGTTTACCCTATTTGAATCATTTCCGCACTCTGATGTTCTTTGTAATCCTTCTGTGATCATTTCTTAACCTTTATTATTAGATTACTTGAATACTATATTTTGTTCTTGCTTTTGATTATATTATTGTGATAAGTGGATATGATCATTTCTAAACTGGATCTGTTGGGCTATGGATCACTCTCGAGTAACCCAGATTGGGTACCCCCTGAGTGGATTTAGGGCGGGATGTGACAGTACTGGCCGTACCACTGGCCACTATCTTCTCCCATGATGTTCGTAGCTATACCATATAAGGAATGGTCCTCCGTATTGGAGCACAAGATCTCTTCCGTACCTGTAAGGTCATCTAAAAACATATCCCCTGAAGGTTAACCTCAAAAGAACTCAACGAGTAGTTCAATCATAATAAACAACTACAAGCAGTTCAAAGCAAACATGATGCAATGATATTAGACAATGAATACAAATATGCTTCTAACTCTAAGTATGCTAGTCTCTATTGGCAGACAAGCATTAAGATCAAACATCATACTCCTCTGCGTAGGTCTCAAATCACTCTCCCTCACAGCTCTGATGCACGTCTTTTGGATTCTCCAGTGGTCGTTGGGTTCTGCATCATTCTCGGACATTCCATGGCTGGGGTTTAGGTTAACATTATCGCTCACCACCATTAGTCTGAGTACTGGTGCGTGTCAGGGTTAATACCTAGCCCAATGCAAGTCATCTACTGAGTCACATCTACTAGGAGTCGGATACCTCCCTTCCGTGCACTAGATAGTCTATTCTGGTATATGATAGCCTCCCTTCTGTGCCTATGCAGTCCGTTCTGGTATCTCCCTCCCTAGAGTCACCGTCTCCCTCTCGGATATGTAGACTCTCAACCCTATTGGTCATCCACATATAATAAACAAAAATCTCTCATTTCCTCTCACGGGTTGGTTCCCAATCTTGAGTGCCCATGAGCCCAAGCTTATTATGTGCAACCTTACCAATGAATGTCCCCCACAATATGATTTACGTCCTCTCATGACTCTAATGCACGTCTTTTAAGAAATCATCATTGCTGCCATGGGTCACTTGGTCTCAATTCCCCTTCCGATAGGGTCAAATATGACAGGGTTTTCCTAACCAAACTCATTTAGACCCATCCTAGGGATGTCAACCAGTAATCAAGGAAAGCACCAAGGGGCATGATAGGAAAGCGTCCCATACCACCTCCATTGATGTCCAAAGACAAAAAAGCCAAAAGGGAATTCCCCATTCCCCAATCACAACTTAGGCAATCACATCTCATCATTATTCCACAAATCTGACAGTACAATCCAACTCACAATCACATCACTCATATCCAATAATAGTAGGTAAATCATATCATGAATAGCCTACTGTAATTATAGAAGTATGACAATATAGAAAAAGTACAACTACGGTTGCTAACAAATGCATATAAATCCTAACATATCAAAGCACGTATTTGTGCATATTGTGAGTGAACGTACACACCTTATATCCAACTTCTTAAACTTTAGATAAGAGATCAAAGAGAAAGTCCAAAAAAACCCTAAACAAATGTGTAGAGAGTATAAGGAACACACTTTAATGATCGGAGACAAAACAGAGAAAAGTTGTTGTCTTGGCACCCTTTGGTCGGTTGCCTTGGTCGACTGAGTCGACCAAAGGTATCGACCAAAGCTACTGTGTACGGATAGTAACTTCTAACTTTGATCGGAAACTCATCGAATCACATTGGAACACTCCGAAATTAATAGAAAATTTCTAAAATAACATATAGAGACTATCTATGATGATCTAAACATCAAACAAGGCCATTGGAATAGAAATCCAATAAATCACCTAATAGGCTTGATTCGCAGATTCTCATGGAAAGACTAAAATGAATGGGGTTCATTCTAAAGATAAGGAAATAGTAGATCATGCATAGAAAACAACCTAAGAATAGATCTATCATAGATTAGAATCAAATAATTACAATAAGAGTAAATCATGGTCTCATGCTAGATCAAATCATTGAGAACACACCGTATTGTCTACGGAAAGAATAGAGTGAATAGGAATTCACTCTAAGACTATGAGGATCAGAAACTAGGCCATTACAGTAACGTAAGACCTTTCTCACAATCAAAAAAAAGTAGAAACAGTAGAGAAAATAGATCAATGAAGTATAGGATTGAATACTAACCTTTTAGAAGAAGAATCAATGGAGGAACTTCTCTTAGATGCTTGGAATCAACCTTGGGCTTGAAGAGGAGGCTCTAGGGTTCTTCTCATGTTCTCCAAAAATTAAGAGGCAAAGTGGTGAAGTTTAGTCTAAAGTTACATATAAATAGGACTTCAAAACCTTAAACTTCCAAAAAGAAACAATTCTGTCCTGGGCTTGCTTTGGTCGGTTTCTTTGGTCTGAAGTTTAAGGTTTTGAGGTCCTATTTATATGTAACTTCGGACTAAACCTTACCACTTTGCCTCTTAATTTTTGAAAAATGTGAGAAGAACCCTTGAGCCTCCTCTTCAAGCCCAATGTTGATTCCAAGCATCCAAGAGAAGTTCCTCCATTGATTCTTCTTCTAAAATGTTAGTATTCAATCCCGTTCCTCCATTGATTTATTTTCTGATATTACCTAGTCTCTGATCTTCATAATCTTAGAGTGAATTCCCATTCACTGTATTCTTTCTGTAGACAATACAGTGTGTTTTCAATGATTTGATTTTGCATGAGACCATGATTTACTCTTACTGTAATTATTTGATTCTAATCTATGTTAGATCTATTCCTAGGTTGTTTTTTATGCATGATCTACTATTTTCTTATCTTTAGAATGAATCCCCATTCATTTTAGTCTTTTCGTGAGAATCTGAGGATCAAGCCTATTAGGTGATTTATTGGATTTCTATTCCAATGGCCTTGTTTGATGTTTAGATCATCATAGATAGTCTTTATATGTTAATTTAAAATTCTTCTATTAACTTCGGAGTGTTCCGATGTAATTCGATGAGTTTCCGACCAAAGTTGGAAGTTATTGTCTGGCTATGCACCCCATACATTCCTACCATTTGCATTTGTATTGAGGTTTTCTCTCTGCCGTCTAAGAAGTTAGCCAAGAGACTAGTGATTGTACTACTACTAGATCAGTAGTTGGCTAGACGAAGAGAATAGGATTGTGTCCTATAGTCATAAGTGATAGAACTTGAAGAGCCCAACGAGATCCTAGATCAGAAGGTCAAGCTGTTGCGGGATAGAATTCGAACCCCAAAAAATTTTTGGGAGAAGGAAGTCGAGATTAAAGTGAAGTATCCCCATCTCTTAGAAACCAAGTACTCTCCCAATTTTGAGGACGAATTTTTTTTAAGTGGGTGAGAATGGGAATCCAACAAAATCCTAATCCAAAAATCCATAGTGAAAATTCGAAGATCCGAAGTGAAGGAAGAAGACAACTATGGACCATCCAAATTTTAACCCATTAGGTCTGACCTAGAACCCTTGGAGGTTGATAATGAAGATCCAAGTATGGAAACCCCATATGATTTGGACAGAGAGGTGATTTGAATGAAATTTGACTGGAAAGGTGGACTTTGATTATAGTGTTGACACCCTTAGAAGGTCTTATAAAACCAGATAAGACCCTTTCTTAAGTTGGTGAAGAACCCAGGTGAAGCTTGAGGCTATTAGATACCAAAATTCAGCAGTTTTGACCTTTGGCATTGCTTGGTTGATTGCTTTGGTTGATCCAATCAACCCAAGGCTACCTACCAAGCATCCCTCGGGGCAGAATTGACTAATTTGGGAAATTTTAGATTTTGGGAGCCCTATAATTCAAACTTTGATCTAATTCGTACCACTTTACCTCTGCGCCTCTGGAGAATGTGGGAAGAACTTGAGAGCTCTCTCTTCAAAGCCAAGGGATATCCCCAAGCATCCGTAGGAGTTTCTCCGTCGAATCTTCTCCTACAAGGTTAGTATTCGCATCTATTCTCTATTGATCTATTCTCTCTATTGTTTCTACTCCTTGTTTTGATTATGAGGAACGTCTTACACTAGTGTAATGATCTAATCTCTGAACATCATAGTTTTAGAGTAAATTCCCATTCACTCTATTTTTTCCGTAGACAATACGGTGTGTTTTCGATCTTTAACCTAGCATGATACCATGTTCTATTCTTATTGTTGTTATTTGATTCTAATCTATGTTAGATCTGTTCTTAGGTTGTTTTTTATGCATGATCTATAGTTTTCTTATCTTTAGAATGAATCCCCATTCATTCTAGTCTTTCCGTTCGAATCCACGGATCAAGTCTATTAGGTGATTTATTGGATTTCTATTCCAATGACCTTTGATGTTTAGATCATCATAAATAGTCTTAGTATGTTATTTTAGAATTTTTCAATGAATTTTCAGAGTGTTTGAATGTCGTTCGAATAGTTTCTGGCCAAAGTTGGAAGTTTCTATTCGTACAGCATACCTTTGGTTGATCCAAAGGGTGCCTGACAGCAACTTTCCTCTATTTTAACTCTGTTTTGTCTCTGATCATTAGGGTTTTTTTATACATGTTTGTTTAGGGTTATTTTAGTGATTTTGGACTTCCCATTGATCTCTTTCTCGAGAGATTACAAATCGAATTCAAGGTGAGTACGTTCACTCACAATTGACATAATTGCATTCTATATGTTGTTAGATCTTGTTTGCATATGAAAGCTATTGTCTTAGATTCTTTTCTATATTGTTTTACTTCTGTAATTACATTATGCTATTCATGATGTGAATTACATATTTATTATGAATAGGAATGATTGGATTTATGAATGGATCTTGTTTGGATATATGTATGGAATCATGATGTAATGTGATTGCCTAGATTGTGGTTGTGGAATGGGGAATGCCCTTGTGGCATTTCTATCATTGGACACTAGTGGAGGTGGTATGGAACGCATTCCTATGGTGCCCCTTGGCGCTTTTTGTAACTACTGGTTGACATACCTAGGTCTTGTCTAGAAGTGTTGGGCTAGGAAAACCCTGTCATATCTGACCATAGACTTGGTCTTATGGGCGCTTAAGACCGGTAACCAACTCGTGAGAGGACATGTGAGCTTCCTATTTACTATCTGTGGATGACCAATAGGGTTGATGAGTCCGTAGTCGAGTTGGTTATAGCCATAGAATACGCTGACTCTAGTGAGAAGGTTACCGGAAATGATCATGAGAGGCAAAGAATGGAAGTATCTAACTTTGAGTTGATATAACTAAGTAGAAGACTTGCATTGGGCTAGGTTTAACCTTGACATGCGCCAATACTCAGACCAATGGTGATGTGAGAGAGCGGTGACCTAAACCCCAACCAAAGAATGTCTGAGAGGGATGCAAGACCTAATTACCATCGGAGAACCCAAGATACCGAGATGGTTGAGGGAGAGTGATTTGAGACCTACCTAAAGGAGTATGGTGCTACGACTTAAAGCATGTCTGCCAATAGAGACCAGCATTCATAAAGTTAGAATCATACATACATGTCTGTTTAATATCATGTTGCATCTTTTATGTTTTGCTATCATGCTTTGTTGTGTTATTATGGAATGAACTGCCTTGCTAAGTTCTTTTGAACTCACTCCTTTTTGCAACATCTTAGTTAGACTTATCTGCAGGTATAGATGACTATGAGGGGGCTAGTACTATGAAGCCTAAGGGGATGACTCATACAATACCCAAGGTATTGGCTACGGTGACTACGACTGTGAAGACTACCGGTACAAAGCTGAACTTATCAGGATTAGTCCGACCTTAGTACTTGTGTGTCAGCGATGGGACATCATCTCTTTTTCTTTTAGACATACAGTTTATAGATTTGAGGAAACATTTGTTTAGATTAGTTTATTTCTTTCTTTCCATTTTGGGAATCAGTTGTAATCTTTCTTTTAGTTTCGATCTACATTTCCACTGTCACTGTAGGGTGATTTTCCACTACACTCTACATTTGATTATACTATTGGTATCATTCTTTTTCCACACTCTGATTATATTGTATATTCTTTTGAATCTTATCTTGATCTTTCACTTAATGTAGTATTGTTCCTGATAATATTATTGTAAATGTGGGAGGTTTGATTTCCTCAATATTGATCTTTGGGGCTGTGGATCACACACTCAGGTATGCTAGATAGGGTATCGGCTGGATGGATGTGACAATATGTCCCAGAAAGATAACCTTAGACAACTAAAAGTCACATTTGCTGAATTTGGTATACAACTTCTTATCTCTCAACCGCTGTAAGGCAAACTTTAAGTGCTCAACATGATCTTCCTCATTCTTTGAATATATTATAATGTCATTAATGAATAGCATCCTTGATTTAATTTTTTTCTCTAATCAAATATACCATAGTTCTCGTGGTCTCAATTAGATCAGGGCCAAGAATACACCTTTCCCCAACTTCATCCCAGTAAAGAGGGGTCCTGCAAGTTCTTCCATACAGAGCTTTAAACGAGGCCATTCCAATCGTTGACCGGTAACTATTATTATATGAAAACTCCACTAGAGCTAAGTGGTCATCTCAGTTACCACTCATGTCGACAACACATGCCCAAAGCATGTCTTTTAGAATATAAATGGTCATTTTTTATTGTCCATCTATTTGTGTATGATGAGCAGTGCTCAAATTCAACTGCATTCCCAGGGCTTTTTGCAAACTGTTCTAGAAACAAGGGGTGAACCTCAAATCTCTATCTGACATAATGTTGATCGGTACACCATGCAATCTCACCACATTATCAACAAACAACCTTGCCAACTTGTCCATAGTATAAGTGATCTTCATTAGAATGAAGTGAGTTGATTTAGTAAGTCAGTCAACTACCACCCACAGTGAGTCATTCCCTTTGCTTGTTCAGGGTAGACCTATAACAAAATCAATGACGATATCCTCCCATTTCCAACTAGGCACGGGGAGAGGTTTGACAGAATGATCATTACCATCACAATTAACCACCCACAAAATTATGGAGGATGGATTCACACTACCTAAAGAGAAGAAAATAGATAAAGAGAGTGTGAGATCATCTTACCTCCAATTGACTCGCTTATTGGATCAAGGATCGAAGTTTCTCTACGAATCACTCATTCTTCACCTTCCAACACGTGCTCTCTGCCTCCTAACTGTCCACATAAGCCTCCACGAATAAATTAATATGAAAATAAGATGTGGTTGGCTATATATAGATGTCTGGAGCAAACAACAACAACAACAATAAGCCTTGTCCCAACTAAATGGGGTCGGCTATATGGATTCTTGCCCTCCAATCAGTTCTGTTTGAGGCCATGCTAGATACAAGGCCTAAGCTATACATATCCTTTCTCAACAATAAGCAAACTTGGCCGGTCGCTTGGGGCAGTTGGTTGATTGACCAACCAACCGCCCTAAGCGCCGCCAAGTTTACTTACGGGAATTAAACCATATTTTGCTCCAGATCCATGGGCTCAGGGTATGGATCATGAACCTCAATTCGGATAGTCCACAGCTTATTCCAACTGGATCTTCGGGTACTTGGGCCTGTAATATAGATCCCAGGTTAGAAATATGGGGCTTGTTACAATTAGTGTTGCAAATCATTCATTTCGTGCATTCACTCCATTTGCATCATTCTCACACATGGGTAAAGTGTCACACCCCTTGTCAGATAGTATCTAACCATACTATTGTATTTGGTTGTTTTTAATTCTATGTCTAGGTAGACTATATGGGTGTCAACGATGCGGTTTAGGGCCGTTTCGGGTTGGGCCTATCGGTTTCGGGCTGGAAAACACCTAGCCCAAACACGGCCCATTAGCAAAATAACGGTTTCGGGCCGGTTTCGATTTAGTGCGGTTTGGGTTCGGGCTAACGTTTTAGATTCGGATTGACTAACGGTTTATGGTGTGTAAGAAAAAGAACAAGAAGAAACAATTGAGCATCCTACAACAAAAATGAAAATTATATGGAAAGCAAAGTTGCTATTGGTCAATTTTCATTAAAAAAAACCCACCCATTCTATAGAAATCAAGAAATTAAGTAGTAAAATGATTATTTGATCTTTGAATTCATGCTTGATTTTTTTAATTGTCTATACCAACTACCTAATGGTAATATAATGATTCAAATATTATTTAATGTAAAATTACAAAACGTGTTATAAAGGGTTGTGGTTCGGTTTCGGGTTGATGCAGGCTCCATAACCCTCAGCCCACTTACGGCCCATTAAGGTTCAGTTCGGGCCGGTTCGGACTATAACGGGCTGATGCTGTTCAGTTGTAACGGTTCAGGCTATAAATTACACCCCTAGTAGACTATAATTGGTTGAAGGTGCTCTTATCTGTGCACAAAGATTGTAGAGGGTGCTTATGTTTATGAACATAGATTGTAAAAGGGTACTTTTGCCCCGTAAGAAAGATTATAAGGGTTTGATTCTCTATTCACTATAGTGAAAGAGAATCTTTAGTGAAAATTTCTCTTAAGGCTAAAAAAGGAGTGGATGTAGACTTGGATAGTCGAACCACTATAAAATCCTTGTGTTACAAATTGCATGATTATAAATTTGTTCAAGTTTAATTTAATCTATTCAATTATATTTAAATTTGCATATTTAATCTTGTACTTACAATTAAACCAAAAAATTGAAAAAATTTACTAATTGCAACCTATTAATCCCCCTAGATTGTTTTAACAATAGGCTTACAATCATGCACACTAGCCGCGAGCCTATAAATTACATATGTAGTAAACGAGAGAAAAGCCCTTTTATGGCGTAATGCTTCAAATACACAAGAAAAAAATGCAAAACGCTCAAATCTATAGGGACAGTCCGATGAACTAGCCAGGTAGATCTGGTTTTAATGGTGTCAACCGTTGGAGTACGTGAGAAATTATGGAATCCAAAACGCCATCGCGCTGAATCTTTAATTAAGTCCTGGTTCCCTCAAAGATATTCAAAAACCTCAACTAGATTGATGTCCACAACTGAGGAAATTAACCTTTTCAGTAATGGATATTTCGGAGGTCGGGCCCATTATATTTGCGTCGATTAATTCATCATTCACTTTTTATGAGTAAATAAATTGGGCCATCATTGAATCCAGCGGTGACCTTCCTGTGACGTTCGAGTTTTGACATATCACCAAATCTCCAGTAACACCGCGGAGAGGATGATGTTACTGCAATTGCAGCGTGTGATCCAGAGTCACTCTCTCTCTCTCTTCTTTGTTTTGGCAGAATCTCGTCTGTAGTCGCAGGCTTGGGCCACGTCCAACCAAAGCTCCCCCACCCTAGCATCCTCCCAATTTTATGTTTGTCTTTTTCTACCATTAATTCTTTATGCTCTCATATTATATTCATCATCAAATCAACCCATTTGTTGTTATCCTTCTCGTGAACCTTGGAGCCTTCTGCAAATATCACGCACCCTTGTTGAAATAGTTATTTTGTCTGTTCACTCTCTCTATGAAACTGAAGAGAATCTCGGTTTCCTCTTTTTTCATCCTTTAATTATCTCTCAAGTTTCTTTCCCGCTGTGTAATTCTGTGAAGCTTCAAGGACCTGTTACTTAACAATCTTCATTTCTTGGAAAGATTTAATGATAAAGCAGATCCAAAAGTACCAGCTTTGCTTCTTCCCCAAGTTCCTATTAATTTCCCTGCTTGTCTTTCACTAATTTCCATTTCTTATTCAGATTAGTTCATCTTCTGGTGGTTTCTGCATGAGTAGTTGAAATCACAAAAACCCCAGCGCAAATGGGCATGCACACATATTCTTTCGCCTTTGCATCAGCTACGGCTCTCATTATTCTATCAACTATATTCTGCTGTTCCAGTGCGGGAATCATATCAGAATCCTACTCCATTCCTGCAACTCCTGTTCAGACAGAACCCCAGACTTGCCGTCTAGACCTCTCAGAAGAGCTCTTCGGTGGTGTGAACGCCGCCTGCGGAAGGAACCTCGACCGTAGCCGCTGCTGTCCCGTTCTAGAGGCGTGGATGCTTGCGGCGCATGCTAAGTTGGCATTACGAGTTCAGGCACCAGCGTCGTCGCCAGATGAGCCCATGAGACCGGACGATTCGCAGAACTGTGTCAACTCACTGCAAGCATCGCTTCTGAGTCGCAACATCCACATTCCACAACCTAACGCGTCATGTGACCCAATCCTTTGTTTCTGTGGGATTCATCTCCATCAAATCACTTCCTTAAGCTGTCCGGCTGCGTTTAATATTTCTTCGCATCATAAAGCTACGCCAACCGCCGCCGTTCGGAACTTGGAGCGCAATTGCGGAAACTCCTCCTATAGTGGATGCGCCAAGTGCCTTGGAGCCCTCGACAAGGTTAGCAACTTTTCTCTCGTATATACGGAATGACGAAATTACCCCTTTCTTTTGTTTTTTAACTCTCCCTTGATCGTGGACAGCTGAGGGTAGACGGAAGGAACGGGAGCGGCAGTGACGGCAAGGATGATGATGAGAGAGAAGGCAAGATGTTGAGCGGGGATTGCCAAGTCATGGGGCTGACGTGGCTGTTGAGGAGGAACAAAACGGCGTACATAGCAACGGTGTCGGCGGTGCTGCGGGCTATGATGTACAGTGCGCACCCTCACCAGGCCAAGTGCAGCCCGGATCAGGAGAACATGCCATTAGCAGTTGTTTCTCTCGATTTCCAGAGATTCGATTCATCATCGTCTCGTGTCTCTGCTCTTCCTTCAATCTTCTTTCTCTCATTTCCATTTTTGCCCCTCATCTTCGTACTCTTCCTTCAGGATCTGTGATTTGAGAACTCTCAGCAAAAAGACAAAATGAGGGTTCGCTCACGTGAAACTACAAGACAAGCGGAGGTTATAACTTATAAGTTGGGGGCATCGGTCTGGTAATTTAAAATTATCTTCTTACTTTTCAATTCTTTTCGTGTCCTTTTAGTCGTACACAGATGCCGTGGAAGTGAAAGAGAAGAATTGTGAGGCGGCTCATAGGAAAAATGATTATTCTGAAGGGCATAATGGTCAATTTCACTTTTTTATTTTCCGTTTTTGGTTTTGGATTTTGGATCTATCATCTGTCTCACCAGGTTCCAAGGAGGATTTGGTTCTTTACCAGGACAAATCTCGTAAGGAGACAGAGGGATAAGATTTAACCACTTATAACTATTTTTTATACAATGACACTCATTAGATTTACTAAAATATTAAATATGATTGGATCTTTTCACTTTTAGAGAACTTATTGGAAATTTTCTCCTAAGAAAATATTTTAACCATAAAACAAGGGAAATCCTATAATTTTGAATAACTTTTTATATGGGATGCTCATTATGAACCACTATCCTGGGGATTAAGGGGATGGGAGGAGAGAGAGGTGTGGAGGGGATGTAGGTTTGAATGCAAGACATTTTTGAATTTACTATTTAAATATAGGAGAATGTCACCATGGGTTCCACCCCTTAATTCCCTTGGAAAAAATTCTCAAGGGTAACCAATGAATTACGAGAGTTTGATACGTGAATTAGACCAGTCCAAGGGTTAAGATAATGATCCTACTTTCACCCTAAGTAAAAGCCACAAACACCTTCACGAAGGGTGTTTGTTTAGTAATGCCTGACTTACGGAAGTGGCCATAGCTTGGATGTTCCTGTGGTATTTGTAATAGTCCCAACCCACTAATATAGCTACCAATTCTAAAACAAAAATTAAAAAACCACAAAACCCGAATTGAACCCAAAACCTGATTTGAAATCTCATTTCTTTCGAATTACGTCTTCATCTTCCTTGTCCAAGCCTGCAAATATGAAGTCAAGATTTACCCCATCCCGCAAGAAGTTTTTGATATTCACCATCTTCAAAGCAAAACCCACACAGCATTCTGAATAGCTAACAAACATGTTGGCATGCGCTGGGTATACCAGTGAAGAGAATGATATATTTGCTTCAAAGTTCTCAGCTTAGAATCTGCATTCCATCTATGATGGGATTCCACAAAAAGCTACCATATTAGCTTAGCACCAACAGAAACTCCCGAGTACGTAAAATGCAATTCACCTACCAGAGGCCCCAAAAAATAATCCAAAAATACATGAAAAAAATCCAACGATAAATATTAAACAAAAATAATTATCATGGATAATCAATTCATGTAAAAATTCACAAGAGAAATTCACAAGGATCCTCCCATTCGGATCCGAACCCAAAACATAAGGGTTTCCAAAAACCCTATCAATTCTCCCATGGGTTTTGTATTAAACCTTGGATTCTCCGTGGGTTACCTTAAACCCTTGATCCTCCCATTGGATTCATACAATGAAAATAAACAATGGGGAGGAACAAAAGAACCGTGGGAACCAATGGCTCTGATGCCAATGTTGGTAATACTCCATGTAATTTTCAAATCTATAATTGATAAGGGAAAGATCCTTACCTGGATTCGCTTTCCCACTTATGAAGTATACGCAGCGGAAATAAATCTGGATCCACGTTCTCGTTCCACCACCAAAGTCTACCAGGGAGATTCCACAATCACTAGGAAATGGAATTATTTCCACAATCCAAATGCCATGTGGAAAAAGGATGGATGAGTGATCTAAAGCAAAGGAAGGAAACCTCCAATGAATTTCTCCTTCCTGCGTTTCTTGGAGAAAGGGAGAGAGAGATGGAGCCGCTTCTTTTCTAGAAAAACTCTCGTACGAATTAAATCACTCTACCTCAAGTGATGTGGTGGTTACAAATATATAACCTATATTCTGTAACCGCCTTAATATGTGAGTTTCCAGATTTGCCCTTGGGCATCTAATTTATTAATTATATCAATAAATTCCAACAGCTCCCACTTGCACAAGGGCAAGTGTTAATCTCTCAATGTATCCTAGACACACATGTATATCCCAGATATACACATTCAATCTCTCTGCTATGTATCCCAGATACATAAACCTCTTGTGTCCCAGACACACATGTATATCCCAGATATACATATATATTGATCTATTCGCTATGTATCCCAGATACATAGGCCACCTATGTCCCAGAAACTAATATCCACAAGTCATACTGGCAAAATGGGTTGTGTGACCGGTGATATACATGCACGCGTGAGCCCTAAACTAGAAACCTTCCCAAGAAGGCCGAATGGCACACCACTCAAAGAAACATATCAAATAAGTATCAGTATACCACAGTGTCCTAGGTTTATTCAAACTCACCAGACTAAAGGTATCTCGATCCCTCTGAGAGATCACCTTCTTGTCCTTAAAATGTTCACTACTGTAACACATACAGTTGGCGTCAGCAAACACTTTTAGGGTGCAGTTGAATCAAACCTTTCCTTTCACCCCAGACCATTACTAAATTTAGGATTGACTCCTTTCCCGGTAGTGCCCCTTTAGGTCGAATCTATCATGACCATAGGTAACACCCCAAAGTAGCCACATCAACCCTTCGTTTCATGATATCGTCGAAAGTCACTAAGAACACTAATGGACCATAAGGTCCAGGACTCATACAATGAGAGGAGCAGGGTCCATCCTCTAATTTCCAATGATCGCTAAGCACACATAGTATGATATACGTGCTATGGTAGAGCATTCTATATACAATAGAATGTATGTCCATCTCAACACCATACAGGTCTTAGTCTAGTCGCAACCCTCTTGCGCCTAACCCGAATTTCTTTATTGTCGCCCCCTTGGCGCCATATAAAGTATTCGCACTGGCTCCTATAGGCATCATGAATAGTGGGAACATTCATATCGATTCTCTTCACAATAGAGAAACTCATCTTGATTCCAAATCAATGCGACATCATGATTATGCATTGACTTATACAAAGTCATTCACAATCCGTCTCATCTCTACTCGCCTCCAAGGCGCCAGAGGCAAATGCTCGTGTGAGTGAGCCATTCTCTTGCCTATTGACATATCTTGTTTTATGCTAGAAGAAACGATCACACAGAAAGTGAATAAAATAAATGCTGGAATGAACTCATATTACTCAATAATAAGAAAGTCTCAGTACAAAAGTAAGTCACAATCTATGCAAGCCCAAGGATTTTACATGAGAAATAAAAACATCATTGGCTATAGGTTTGGTAAGAGGATCAGCTACCATCTGACTAGTAGATATGTGCTTAAGTACAACTTTCTTCCTTGATATAATGTCTCTAACAAAGTGATATCTCAACTGTATATGTTTGGTCTTCCCATGATACTTGGGGTCCTTGCTATAGTTAAGAGATGCTGTACTATCACAGTAGACAAGGGCAGCCTCTTTAGATGTCATCACAATCCCAGTATGTCGAAGGAATCTCCTCAACCAAACAGCTTCTTGAACCACAGCTGAGCATGCCACATACTTTGCTTCCATGGTCGAGAGGGATATACAAGTCTGCTTCTTACTACACCACGAAATGGCCACGCCATTCAGCAAGAAAGCATATCCAGAGGTTGATTTGCCCTCATCAATGTCTCCAGCCTAGTCGGCGTCGCTATAGCCAACCAACCGCAAATCCAATCCTTGGTAACACAGCATGTAGTTACTCGTTCCTCTGAGATATCTCAATATCCTTTTGACTGCTTTCCAGTGCTCTATGCCTGGGTTTGATTGGTACCGACTAACCAAACCCACTGCATAACAAATATCCGGCCTAGTACACATCATAGCGTACATAAGGCTACCTACTGCACTGGAATATGGAACTCTTTCCATCTTGGTTTTCTCCTCTAGAGTCTTAGGACCCATATCAAGGCTTAAATGCAAACCCTTCTCCACTGGAGCATCAATCGGTTCGCAATTGTGCATCTGGTATCTCGTCAAGCCATTGTCAATATAGATCTCCTGAGATAAACCCAGTAATCTCTTTTGTCTATTTCTGACAATCTTGACACCAAGCACATAGCTTGCTTCACCCATGTCCTTCATATCAAATACGGAGGACAACCATTTCTTAATGGTTTCCAATAACTCCTTGCTATTGCTAGCCATTAGTATGTCATCTACGTACAGTGTCAGAATGACATGATTACTATCAGATCTCTTGGTGTAAACACAGTGGTCTTCCTCAAGCATGGAAAACCCTTTTTCCATCATAGCTTGGTGGAAGCGCACATTCCACTGTCTAGATGCTTGCTTTAAGCCATATATGGACTTCATAAGCTTGCACACTTTGCGCTAAGTCCATTAGCTTCAAAGCCTTGAGGTTGATCCATAGAGATCTCTTCCTCAAGTTCTCCATTGAGAAAAGCAATTTTTACATCCATCTGATAAAGCTCCAAGTCCAACTGAGCAACAATGGCTAGAATGAAGCGAATTGAGGCAAACCTAACCACAGGGGAAAAAGTTTCCTTATAATCAACGCCCTCTCATTGGGTATAGCCCTTAGCCACTAAACGAGCCTTGAATCTCTTAATAGATCCATCCGCCTATCTCTTGATCTTGAGAACCCACTTGTTCCCAATTGCCTTTCGGCCCGGCGACAAGTCAACCAAGTCCCAGACATGATTAACTTTCATCGACTCCAACTCTTCCTCTATTGCTTTCAACCATTCCTTTGAGCTTGACCCCGCAAGAGCTTCCTGCACGCTCTTCGGTTCATGTTCATCGACTGAAGTCATCTCACAGTCGATCTCTTCAAGAGTTACCATGTAGGCTTCATCCTCTATGTCGAAACGTCGACGAGGAACCAGTCCGCGCCCACTATGGCGCAAGTACATGTTAGATTGCTCACCCTCTGAGGTAGCTATCACATCTGCACTCCCACTCCCACTAGGATCTTCTGGATGAACCCTAGGTTCATTATCCAGAATCTGAATCCCTGGAGTGACAAGATCACTATCTTGTATCTCAAAGAATTCCGATGATTCTTTGTTAACTCTTGAAAGAGATGGAAAATCATTCTCCAAGAATGTTGCATCCCTAGACTCAAGTTTAGTTCTCCTCTCACTCTCATCTAGTCCAATAAAGACATGGCCCTTTGAGGGTTTAGAATATCTCACAAAGATACACTTTCTTCCTCTGGGTCCAAGCTTTCCATATTGGTGAGAAGTAGAGTGAACATATGCTGCACATCCCCATGCACGCAACTAACTCAAATCTGGCTTCCTTCCGGTCCACAACTCATATGGTGTGGAAGGAACCGATTTGGTTGGAACTCTGTTGAGGATATAGGCAGCAGTCAGCAAAGCATCTCCCCAATAAGAGATGGGTAGATTTGCCTGCGCCATCATGGATCTCACCATGTCTAGCAAGGTTCTATTCCTCCTCTCAGCAACCCCATTTTGCTGTGGAGTCCCTGGAATAGTAAGTTGTCTAGATATCCCCTTTTCATCACACAACCCTTTGAACATATCGGAGAGATACTCTCTACCTCTATCCGTTCTAAGAGTTTTAATCCTTTTATCTAACTGATTCTCAACTAAGCTCATGAATTTCTTAAAACATTCTAGAGCTTCTGACTTATGAGAAATTAGATAAATGTGATCATACCATGTATAGTCATCTATAAATGTGATGAAATAAGCATGTCCTTTTCTAGTATGCACATTCATGGGTCCACACACATCTGAATGGATAAGTTCTAAAGGAAGAGAGGATCTCAAAGCCTTTTTAAATGGTTTTCTAGTTGCTTTTCCTGCTAGACATGACTCACAGGTTGGCAAATCAGATATTGAACCTTGGCCTAAGAGACCTTCTCTTGCCAACCTGGTCATCCTATCTAAGCCAATATGTCCTAGTCTAGCATGCCACAAATTAGAATCAATACACACAGTATCTTGGCAAACAAAAGCACTACTAGAATTAAATGACTAATCAATTGTATCCAATACAATGAAACAATTATTAAGAAAGCTATAACCATAAATTGTATCACCTAGATACAAAACCAAAGAATTGTTTTCAAATACAACTCTAAAACCATGTCTCAAAAGATAAATAACAGAAACAAGATTCCGCCGAATGTCTAGAGCATACAACACATCATAGAGTAATAGCGTCCGGCCACCTTGCAAAACTAATCTGCATGTGCCTGTGCCATGAACTTCCACACTTGAACTGTTCCCCATCGTTATTCTTCTGCTTCCTCTTGGAATACAACGGTATTCCACGAAGCTCGAGCGTTCCCTTGTTATGTGTTCTGTTGCACTTGAATCAACAATCCACAAAGGATTTAGTTCAGCAAGCATAGTAGAACTTGTTACATAACAAGATGAGGTATATCACATAGTACATACCTCCTGCTCAGTGCAATCACGAGAAAAATGATCAGGCTTTCGGCACTTTAAGCAAATCAAAGCTGATTTCTTCTTGCCAGCACTACTCCCCCTTGAACGCTTGGGGCCACTCTTGTTTTTGTTCCCACACTGGTGATAACTCTATGAAATAGAGTTAAGATTGGTAACTCTATACTTGAGATGGCTTGATTTATGAGTATTTTATCTTTGTTTTAGTGCTAGTATTCATTAGATGTTGTCTTATTGAGTCTTAACATATTGCATCTTGTATAGGTCATTATTGTCACTCTTACATGAATTTCCCTTCAGATTAATAGATGAATTTGATTAATACTCTTTCTCTTGAAAAATGTAGGTGAAGATCCATAATAGAAGAAGAATCTGCATGTCCTCTAACTTTGCTATAGAGTTTGCTACAGCAATACGGAGCAAAATATTCTTAGATCCAATTCAAGTGGAAATGACCAAAAAGGGCTAACTTAATGGACTTTCTTCCCGTCATTCCATAAAAGATCTCAGCTGTTGATATCAAAAGAAAATGTTCTAATCCTACAAGCCACTTTTAACCTAGCACTTTTGGGGGAAAAGAAGGGTAAAAAGGAGGCAAAAACGTGAGAGGCAAAGAGGAGAGAGGGAGATAGCAATACACGGCTAAGGAAGGGAATAGAGGACACAGCTGAAGGAAGGAGAGGAAGAACCAAAGATGGACTCATTGAGGAAGCAAGGGAAGGCTGCTGGAGAAGTTGATCTGAAGCAAGAAGAAGGCTGGAGCTCTTGTGGAAGCATTGAAGCTTTAGTTCTTCTCAATTTTATAAACTTATCTTCTCATCTTCTACCTTACTGTTAACTATAACTACTGCTGTGTTTTTAATGTCTGTTATGGGCTAAACTTGTGTTGTGTTGGGATGATAGTAATACCTAAACCTGAATTTTGAGATGTACTTATCATGTGTTCTTTAGTCTTACTACAATACAACCTTTTGTCAATGAATTCAGCATGATATATATTGATTAATTTCGGTTCTTGAATGATCTTTCATGAACGAATGTTATGATTGAGTTAACTGGAAAGTTAATGCAGCTTAGATGCTTGTTGAATTGTGTGAGTTAGCATAATCTTTAATTAGTTTGTGTTAATTAGTAGGTTGGGTAGGAATACCCATTTACCTCACATGGCCATGATTGGGATTGGGTTTAAATTGCATTCATATTTCAATTCTTCATAGGAATATGCAGATGTTGATTTAGGATGCTAGCTTATGTGTATTGGAAAATACCATATTGCCATTCATTCCAGGTTCTTGAAATATTTTGGGGTTGTAATATTACTTTAGTATTTGCATTATAGAATTTAGGGGAGGGGAAACTTGATTCCCGACACTCTTTTCGCTCACTAAGTTCCCTCTATTGCTTAATCTCCATTTTAGTTCCTTAGTGTTATTAACTCATTTGGTTATTTAGTTAGTCAATCACAAATCAACCTTGTTAATCTCGTTTAAATCAATTGTACTTTTACATTGAAAGTTAATGATAGAATTCTCCGTGGGATCGATACTCTACTTATCATTTATTAGTTGATTGCAACACGTGCACTTGCGTAACATCTTGGTACACAAGCAACAAGTTTTTGGCGCCGTTGCTGGGGAATTTTGTCATTGATAATTAGTGTAGAAGTAATTTCTTGTTTTATCTACTGAAATTTCTTTACTTTGATATTAGTCTTCTTTTATTCTCAGGTGCTTTTACCCTTGTATGAGTCCGCTGCCTAATCAAGAGTTGATACCCTTTGACTTTGAAATCAAAAGGACATTTCGGGCTAGAAGAAAGGAGCAGCGAGGTTTAGCTGCAGATCAAGCAATGGCTGAAGCAGTGAGATACGGGTTGAATAATAATGAGAATAATATGGCAGTTGAGGGTGATGATAGTGATAGGGCCATTAGAGGATATGCTGTCCCAAGGTTGCATGAGCTGAATCCAAGTATAGTAAGGCCAGAAATTCAAGCATTACATTTTGAACTTAAGCCTGTGATGTTCCAAATGCTTCAGACTGTAGGACAGTTCAGTGGGATGCCAATAGAAGATCCTCATCTCCATCTTAGACTCTTCATGGAAGTAAGTGATTCTTTCAAGATACCTGGAGCAACTGAAGAAGCCTTGAGATTGAAGCTATTTCCTTACTCATTGCGGGATAGAGCAAGAGCATGGTTGAATTCTTACCTCCACAATTAGTAGCCACATGGAATGATTTAGTAGAGAAGTTCTTAATGAAGTACTTCCCTGCAACAAAGAATGTCAAGTTCAGATATGATATCACTAGTTTTCAACAACTGGATAGTGAATCTTTGCATGAAGCATGGGAAAGATTTAAGGAGCTCTTGCGTAAATGTCCTCACCATGGTATTCCTCATTGGATTCAAATGGAGACTTTCTACTATGGTTTAAGTGGACAAACTCGATCCATAGTGGATGCATCAGCAAATGGGGCTATATTGACAAAGTCTTACAATGAAGCTTATGAGATCTTGGAGAGAATGGCCAACAACAACTACCAATGGCCAGCTGAGAGAGGTGCTGCAAATAAGAGAGTGGCAGGGATTTATGAGTTAGACGCAGTGACAGCTTTAACTGCACAAGTGTCATCCCTAACTAGTGTGTTAAAATCCGTAAACTTGGCTACAGCTGTATAAACTCAACAAAATACAGCAGTCTCGTGTACATATTGTGGTGGGGAGCATGTCTTTGATCGTTGTCCATCTAACCCATAATTTGCTTACTATGTTGGTAATTTCAGCAATGCCAATAACCCATATTCCAACACCTATAATCCTGGTTGGAGGCAGCACCCTAACTACTCTTGGAATGCTCAAGGACATAATGCAGGCCCATCTTCCATCCCACCTCAACCTCATCCGCTTCCAAGTGCTCAACAGCAAGTGAAAATTCAGCCTATGGAACCCTCTTCATCAATAGAGCTTCTATTGAAGGAGTATATGGCAAAGAATGATGCAATGATTTAGAGTCAAGCATCTTCATTGAGAAATTTGGAGAATCAAATTGGACAGCTAGCTAATGCTTTAAGCAATCGACCTCAAGGATCATTGCCAAGTGACACAGAAAATCCTAGGAGTGAAGGCAAGGAGCATTGTAACGTTATTGCATTAAGGAGTGCAAAACCTCTAGAGCCACCTCATTCAAAGCCTAGCCAATAGAAGGGAACTATTTCTATCCAAGAAGAAGGGGAGAAGGAAGATCCTGTTGCTGTTCAAAAGGAACAAACTGACTCTGCAATAGAAGAGTGCTTTGTTGTGGATGTCATTGAAGAGCTAGTTTCAGAAGAGTTGGAGAAAGGGTGTATTAAAAACCCACTAGAGCTTTCATTGGCAATAGAAATTGAACAAGTGGATGATGAAGGAAGTAGATATATGGCTTAGTTAGAGGCAAAACCAGCTAAGGCATTTAAAGGGAGTGCATTCGAGCCTCTTGGGTTAGCTAAATGTGAAACTCAACCCCCTAACCCATCAATTGAAGAGCCACCTATGTTAGAGTTCACACCTCTCTCAGAACACCTTCAGTATACCGATTTGGTTGAAGCCAAGACACTCCCTGTTATTGTTTCAGCAGTGCTAACAGAGGAGCAGGAAGATATGCTACTTGAAGTGCTGAAGAAGTGTAGAAGAGCACTGGGATGGAATATAATAGAGATCCAAAAGATCAATCTTTCAGTGTACAAGCTTAAAATTTGGTTAGAGAAATGTTGCAACGGGTATGTGAAGCAGCAAAGGAGTTTGAGTCCAAATATGGAAGGTGCACAAGAAGAAATCATTAAATGGCCTTGGGAACTAGAGCATGCAGTGGATCAAGCATTATTGGGGTGCACCATTGGAGCGTGACAAATCTTCAATTATCCTTCAAGATGCTTAAAAAGGGAGGCAACCCAATTTCATTGTTGTTAGTTATGTTTTTGGTTATTAGTTGATTAGTGTTTAATAAAGTTACTGGGTAGTTTCCAATTTTGATAATCTTCATTTGATAATAAAATTGGAAGATGACTTGATGACATGTATTTTTGATATGCAGGGAGTGTGGGAAACACAAAGAGATTGAGTGGTTGTTTTGCCATATTGAGCAGTAAACCCAACTGCTGAACAGAGAATGTGGCAGTACCCAGGAGAATTCACTATCTTTGTCACAGATTTGCTGCAACAAAATTTTGTTCATTAGTGACGGGTCTGGCATCCTCTGCTACAAATTGTATTCTGTGTTCGTTGCTGTAGTGATGTTGCAGCAACGTTACAACAAAGATTTTTCAGCTAGCTACGGGTCTTACATTCTCCGTTGAAAATTACATTATGTGTTCGTTACTGTAGAAATGCTGCAGCAACACCACAGCGAGGATAAAACCACTCACTTGACCCAGTTTAACCTCAAACCCAACCAACCCATTGTTTCTACACTTCTAAACCTTTCCTAAACCATTGCTGACCCATATTGACTCAACCTAATTTAAACCAATACCAACCCATTAAACCCCTCATTTAAAAAAAAAAAAAAAAAAAAAAAAAAAAAAACCAAAACCAAAACCAAAACACCCAATCCTGTTACCCACCTTCGCTTACCTCTGTGCTACCTTCTTCACCTATCTTCCTCTCACTTTCCTTCTTCGATTTCCTTTTCCGTTGTCTATCCTTGCTGCACCAATGTTGCGTTCGATTTTTGTGTGCTTAGGGCTGCTCCAGTTGCACTCCCTCTTTACATCAGCTAAGTGTTCACATTCATGATGATGCATTAGATCCGTAGCTGGTTCAAGGAAGTCTTGTTCTCCTTCTTTTTCTCTGTTTTTTCCATTACTTTATTTTTCTTTCTTTCATTGTGGGGACACTCCTTATCTTAAGTTTGGGGGTAAGCTTTGCACTGTTCCAATAATTGCATGTGTCATCTTTATGTTATAGATGTTCTTAGTTGCTTAATTTTCTCTAACTTTCTTTTGTGGTTTACTTTTAATGCTGCATATGTTGTCCAGTTTTAGATTTGTGAGTTGTTGTCTAGTTTTAGAGTAGATGTTTTGGGTAAATGTTTTGTGTAGTTAATCTGGCTTGTCATGTAATTTGGATGGTTGTTAATGAATGAGAATGTCAATGCCTCTTAATCTGATTTTGTTGGAAATCTTAGCACAAGTCTGCTATAAAGATCTGATGTCTGCATTTACTCATTTCTGTGATGTCATATTATTGATGCCCCAAGTGATGTTTCAAGCTCTGGAGAACCTGGGAAAGTTGGATCAATGTGAGAGTTTTAGGATTTTAGAATTGGTTGAATGAGAACCTTGAGACTTACACATTAGGGGTCCCCATTTGGGTGTTTCCAAGAACTCTGTGCATTGTGAATATTGACGGAGGTTTGACCCCTTCCCTTCCCCAAAAGAATAATGCTCCGCTGATTTGGGTTGCCTAGTAACCAGGAATATGCATGTAACCCATGTGTATTTTTGACGTCAACAGTGGCCTGAAATATGAGCATGATAAAAAAATAATAATAATAAGAGAAAGGAAAAGAAAAGAAGAAGAAGAGAATATTGTTCCGCTATTTTGGGCAACCTAGTAACCGGGAATATGCATGTAACCTATGTGTATTTTTTACATCAACAGTGACCCGGAATATGAGCATGCAAGGCACTCTTGTTTGTGATCTTGTTGAGCAACCGGGTATCTTCATCACAAATGAGCGATATTCGCGTAAAAAGGCAGGATGACAACAGCATTTAAAATTTAAAAAAAAATGGTTCATAAAGAATAAGTTTGGGGGTCGAATGCTCAAAATAGTATGAAACAAGTTCTTAGGGGTGTAAAAGGATATAGGTCCCTAATTAGTGGAGAGGTAATCATTTGGTCAACATATTAGATCAATGAACTAAACTTGAGGACCATGATTCAGCTGGACTAGGGTACTCTGGGGCAAGATTCTTAACTTTCACACACACACTTGAGAGCATCCTGATGAGTAAAGTATGACATCTAAGTGTTATTGGCAGACGTGTTGGATCTAAAAAAAATTGGAAAAATATTGAGAGGCAACTTCTGTCTAACACCCATCCTATTGCATGATTAAGCCAAGTTATTTGCTTTTCATTTCTTTTGATCTCTTAATGCTTTCATTAGTAGTTAGTTGGTGTTTTCATTTGTCTTTATTGCTCGAGGTCAAGCAATGTCTTAAGTTTGGGGGTGTGATAACTCTATGAAATAGATTTAAGATTGATAACTCTATACTTGAGATGGCTTGATTTATGAGTATTTTATCTTTGTTTTAGTGCTAGTATTCATTAGATGTTGTCTTATTGAGTCTTAACATGTTGCATCTTGTATAGGTCATTATTGTCACTCTTACATGAATTTCCCTTCAGATTAATGGATGAATTTGATTAATACTCTTTCTCTTGAAAAATGTAGGTGAAGATCCATAATAGAAGAAGAATTTGCATGTCCTCTAACTTTGCTGTAGAGTTTGCTGCAGCAATACGGAGCAGAATATTCTTAGATCCAATTCAAATGGAAATGACCAAAAAGGGCTAACTTAATGGACTTTCTTCCTGTCATTCCATGAAAGATCTCAGCTGTTGACATCAAAAGAAAATGTTCTAATCCTACAAGCCACTTTTAACCTAGCACTTTTGGGGGAAAAGAAGGGTAAAAAGGAGGCAAAAACGTGAGAGGCAAAGAGGAGAGAGGGAGATAGCAACACACGGCTAAGGAAGGGAATAGATGACACAGCTGAAGGAAGGAGAGGAAGAACCAAAGATGGACTCATTGAGGAAGCAAGGGAAGGCTGCTGGAGAAGTTGATCTGAAGCAAGAAGAAGGCTGGAGCTCTTGTGGAAGCATTGAAGCTTTAGTTCTTCTCAATTTTATAAACTTATCTTCTCATCTTCTACCTTACTGTTAACTATAACTACTGCTGTGTTTTTAATGTCTGTTATGGGCTAAACTTGTGTTGTGTTGGGATGATACCTAAACTTGAATTTTGAGATGTACTTATCATGTGTTCTTTAGTCTTACTACAATACAACCTTTTGTCAATGAATTCAGCATGATATATATTGATTAATTTCGGTTCTTGAATGATCTTTCATGAACGAATGCTATGATTGAGTTAATTGGAAAGTTAATGCAGCCTAGATGCTTGTTGAATTGTGTGAGTTAGCATAATCTTTAATTAGTTTGTGTTAATTAGTAGGTTGGGTAGGAATACCCATTTACCTCACATGGCCATGATTGGGATTGGGTTTAAATTGCATTCATATTTCAATTCTTCATAGGAATATGCAGATGTTGATTTAGGATGCTAGCTTATGTGTATTGGAAAATACCATATTGCCATTCATTCCAGGTTCTTGAAATATTTTGGGGTTGTAGTATTACTTTAGTATTTGCATTATACAATTCAGGGGAGGGAAAACTTGATTCCCAACACTCTTTTCACTCACTAAGTTCCCTCTATTGCTTAATATCCATTTTAGTTCCTTAGTGTTATTAACTCATTTGGTTATTTAGTTAGTCAATCACAAATCAACCTTGTTAATCTCGTTTAAATCAATTGTACTTTTACATTGAAAGTTAATGATAGAATTCTCCGTGGGATCGATACTCTACTTATCATTTATTAGTTGATTGCAACACTTGCACTTGCGTAACATCTTGGTACATAAGCAATACCTGGTTACTCTGCTTGGACTGCTGAGGTTGAGCTTTCTCTCTCTTGCGCTTGAAGCCTGCACCCTTACTAGTGCTAGCTTCAGCAGCAAATACCTAAGTTTGAGGGGCATCGGCCAACACCAGATCCTCATCTAGCTCAAGGTGCTTGGCAGCTTGATCAAAAGTCTTGACATCATCAGCATGAGTCATGAAGATCTTCATATGCTCCTAAGTCTTTGGCAATGACCTGATGACTGCGAAGACTTGCTCCTCATCAGTCTTTTGGCGCCCACATGCGCTTAACTCACTAATCATGTTAGACATGATGGTTAATGCTGCCTCATGGTGTGACCCTGGTGCATCTTATAACCGTCGAAGGTGAGTCTGAGCTGGCGGCCTCTTGTGGTGGAAGTCCCTCCGTACTGGAACTTCACAGCCTCCCACAAAGACTTTGCAGTCCTATGCTTCTCAAAACGAAGCATCAGGTCATCCCTCATGAAGCTCAGGATTGTAATCCTAGCTACCCGGTCTTTCCTCTTCCAAGCATTGTATGTCTCAAGGTCCCTACGATGCTGTGCAGTGGTACCTTCCTCAAGTGGGTTCATGGTCTAGTTTATGGTTTCTAGCATATCCTGCTCTTCCAGGAGATATTGCACATTTCGGTGCCAGAGGTCATAGTTCCTCTCATTCAGCTTATCTCCTTTAGTAAGGTCAGCAACTATGCTCTTTGTAGCAGCCATTTATTCTAGAAACATTACATAGAAGGATGAGTTCAACTATTCTAGCATAAAACACAACTCATGCAACAACAAATCATACTAGCATAGTCAACCTACGGGATAAGCATTTAAACCAAAAGAGATGCTAACAGACATTCAATCAAATTCTCATGCAAACTCACATAGACTTATATATTAGTTTCATTCTATGCAAAAAACATGATTGATAGACCCATAATTAAAAATAGTTTTAATAAAATAAAACATGCAATCATGTTAATGCTATGAGGTGGTTCACACAGAACACTTCTACCTCATTAGCTCCCACTAGTCCCCATTAGACCCTCAATGCTCAAACATCACATAGATTGTGAGCCATTGATGTCCAGTAAATAGAAACACAATCAAAACTAGACAAAATTCAGACGGATTCTGAGACGGCTCTTCGTCTGGGAATCCGTCTGGCTTTGTACAACCAGACGGTCGACCGTCTGGTCAAGACGCATGACCGTCTCCCAGATGGAAAATCTGTCTGGGTCACTGTGTTTTGTCAGACCAATAGACGGACGATTGTCTAACCAGATGGTCGTCCGTCTAGTCCACAGTGACCAGAAAATAGCTTCTTTTTTTCTCACAATTTTCTTGAACGAAATTTTTTTCAAAAAACGGAAATTCACTTTTTTTCACCCAAAAAATCATCCAAAAATACATGAAAAAAATCCAGCAATAAATATTAAACAAAAATAATTATCATGGATAATCAATTCATGCAAAAATTCACAAGGATCCTCCCATTCGGATCCGAACCCAAAACATAAGGGTTTCCAAAAACCCTATCAATTCTCCCATGGGTTTCGTATTAAACCCTGGATTCTCCGTGGGTTTCCTTAAACTCTTGATCCTCCCATTGGATCCATACAATGAAAATAAACAATGGGGGGAACAAAAGAACCGTGGGAACCAATGGCTCTGATGCCAATGTTGGTAATACTCCATGTAATTTTCAAATCTATAATTGATAAGGGAAAGATCCTTACCTGGATTCGTTTTCCCACTTATGAAGTATACGCAGCGGAAGTAAATCTGGATCCACGTTCTCATTCCACCACCAAAGCTCTACCGGGAAAATTCCACAATCACTAGGAAAGGGAATAATTTCCACAACACAACCCAAATGCCTTGTGGAAAAAGGATGGATGAGTGATCTAAAGCAAATGAAGGAAACCTCCAATGAGCTTCTCCTTCCTGCGTTTCTTGGAGAAAGGGGGAGAGAGATGGAGCCGCCTCTTTTCTAGAAAAACTCTCATATGAATGAAATCATTCTACCTCAAGTGATGCGGTGGTTACAAATATATAACCTATATTATGTAACCGCCCTATTATGTGAGTTTCCAGATTTTCCCTTGGGCATCTAATTTATTAATTATATTAATAAATTTCAGCACATACAGCTTAGGATGTCTTTGGGACAAAAAAATTGGACTAGATAAGGACTGTATTCCTAATAGATAAGCGAGCGGACTTCAATTATAGGCATCCTTGCAACCAAACCACATCCAACCTTATGAAGTTTCATCTCAAAAAATGAATTAAAACATTCTTCTACAATGATTGGCATGAAATGAGGTGGTTTATGTGCTGTATAAAATGACCCCCTTCATGTTGAGATATGATAACATCTTCATCCAGTTCATATTGACATCAGCTACATAACAAGAACCATCTGGTACATTCGCATACTGATTATATAATATGTCTATCTTCAAGGCTTCCAATGGTACAATGAAATCAAAGAAGCTCGATACTATTCACATACTAATAGTATTGGTTTTCCATTTTCAAGGCTTCAAATTGGTAAAATGGAACGCAAGAAATCCATACGACCAAATCCTTCAGTTGATAGGTTTATTACATCTCGCCTGATCCATTGTTTCGCAGAATCCTCTTCCATGGGTTCTAGAACCCAAACGTGAAAATTATCATCAAACCTAGCCACAAGTGATAAAAACCCTCCAAAATCCATTAGGTTACAATCTTCAGTGGACCAAATACCAGAGAATACAAAATTCGGGAGTGTCATCTTATAAGAAGCTTCATCAATGGTGTGAATGGAAAATAAGCACCTTAGACCATTATCTCTACCTGGTGAATACACAGAACTGTTAATGGATACGGGTTTGTTCCCATAGAAAGCCAACTGAGGTCCAATGATTGTTCTCCATTCATTAGAACCAAGAGTGAGTACCTTATACACAATGGAATCAATACTGGCATCAAACACCTCAGAAACGATTTTGTATTTCCCTGTTTTGCCGAATATATGTTAACCCATAAAGAGTTCCTAGAGATAAATCACAAGTAAGCAAAGACAACTTTACCCATTTTCTAGTGAAAAGGTTCCCTGATAAATCTCCAGGTTTCCACAGGTTCTTCACCAAAATAAGTCCATTGCATGAAGCAAGTATGAGCTGCTGAAAATGCAAACCCAAGTCTTGTACCTCTACCTTTCCTTCTTTCATCGTTAAAAAATTTAATGAAATAACCAATATCGCCTTCTGTTTAAATCAAGATAGCAGGTTCCGTATAAGAGATGTTGGAATACACAAATTTTGATTCAAATATCAAGTTGTACCATTGCTTGTGTTATGCCAAACCATATTTAAGACTCCCAAACTGGTGCGAATAGCCTTAACCAGGGTCAAATGGGTTTGGTTTAGTTGACTGCCATAGCTTGGCACTTCTTAGAACTCAATTTCCAAATTAGCTACTTGGCTATCACTTTCCATACTCCAGCTTGGTAGTTTCCACCGCCTGTCTAGGGTTGAGCCCTGGGATTTGATGACAGACTTGAAAAGCCACCTACAGACACTTTATGCCCAAATTAGCTACTTGGATAACACTTGCCTCCCCTTTGTATTACCGCAATTGCTAGCACAGAGTTAGCCGATGCTGCCGATGCTTATTCCCCAGATACCGTCATTGTTTCTTCTCTGAGAAAAGAAGTATACAATTTGTGGGCCTTCTTCTTCCACATGGCATTGCTCCGTCAAGCTTTCGCCTATTGCGCAAAATTCCCCACTGCTGCCTCCCGTAGGAGTCTGTGTTGTGTCTCAGTCCCAGTGTGGCTGATCATCCTCTCGGACCAGCTACAGATCATCGGTTTGGTAAGCTATTGCCTCACCAACTAGCTAATCATATACAAGCCCCTCCTTGGGTGGATTCCTCCTTTTGCTCCTCAGCCTGCAGGGTATTAGCAACCATTTACAGCTGTTGTACCCCTCCCAAGGGCAGGTTCTTAAGCGTTACTCACCCGTCCGCCACTGGAAACACTACTTCCAGTTAAGCATGCCGTAAACGTTCATCTTGGATCCTCACTTATTGACAAGATCTTAGTCAGATACAAAACTCCCCTATATAGTTGTACGCGTGCCAGAGTATTCAATCTAGCATCCAATACATCGTATGGATTTAATGACTCATGCTTATTAGGAGATATGCCAGCTTGTCAAAATCCCTCTAGGTATTGCTTCCCGCTGACTTGTCGAGAGTCAGAACAAGACATGTCTCATCTAGTGTTAGCTTTTGCAAAGTCCAATATGGACCTTATCAAATGCAGCAAAAGCTTTTGCATCTGTTCCTTCGATGTGGATTGTCAAGAATCATGTATGGTCATCCTACGGCTAGCATCTGTCTACTCCATAATGTTCTTCGTCTATAAGAACGACCACTTATACCTTCGTCTGGTAAGCCAACTGATCCCAACTTCTGCACCTACCCAAGAGAACTTCATCTCTTCAAGCATTTACTCTTCCTTGTGAGGAATTATTTATCCAAAATCTAACTTCATCATTGGAGGTGGCTTCCCGTCTACGGAAGTGGCTCACTCTCACTTGTCTCTTTGTTCACATATACTTGGTTGAATTCGCTTCCTTTCTGAACTTGAGTCAAAAGATTTTGGAGCAATAATTGGTTATTGGCACCGTCTGTTGGAATGAAACTTTTCATTCTTCCCTATGCTTTTTATCTCTAAGAAAGATGGTAGGAAATACTTAAGACGATAATGGTTCTAAGTACAAGGATGTGGGTGTGGTGGTGGAAAGAAGAGAGATAATGCTTGAAAGGATGGTCCATCCAAAGATGCTTCTCTTCCACTGTCACATCCACCCAGCCGGTACCCTATCTGGCATACCCAAGTGTGTGATCCATAGCCCTGAAGATCCAATATTCGAGGAAATCATCCTCCCACATTCACAATAACATAATTACGAACAAGGCATAATCAAGGTAATATTACATAAACCAAGAGATCAAGATAAGATGAAGAGAATGACAATATAATCAGAGTGCAAAGAGAATGATACCAATATAATAATCAATGTCGAATAATCACATGCAGAGTGTGCGGAAAATCACTCCACACAATACAGCGGGATGTAGCTCGAAACTAGAAAGAAAAAATTACGACCGATTCCAAAAGAAAGGAAAGAAAAGAAGTAATTGAACTAAACTAAGGTCTCTTCTAACTTATAAATACAACTTCTAAAAGTATAAGTTTCGGAATCCAAATAGCGAGTATCTAGCACATGAGTGCGACTAATCCTGACACGATACGTCTTCACCCATGAGTTCTTCACTTTCGTAGTCACCGTAGCCACCAGTTTGGGAGTAATATACGTCATCAGCTTGTGTTTCGTAGTACTGGTCTTCATAGTCGTTAGTACGTATAGGATAGTCTAACAAAGATATTTGCAAAAAGGAGTGAGTTCAAAAGAACTCAGCAAGGCAAGTTATCCCATAGCAACTTAGTAAAACATGATAACACAACATAACATGATGCAAAATGAAATGAGACAGACAATGTACGTATGAATCTAAGTGTATGTATGCTGGTCTCTATTAGCAGACATGCTTTAAGTCATAGCACCATACTCCTCTGGGTAAGGTCCAAATCACTCTCCCTCAACCATCTCAGTATCTTGGGTTCTCCGGTTGGTAATGGGTCCTGCATCCCTCTCGGACATTCCATGGCTGGGGTTTAGGTCACCGCTCTCTCACGCCACCATTTGGTATGAGTACTGGAGCATGTCAAGGTCAAGCCTAGTCCAATGCAAGTCATCTACTTAGTTATATAAAGTCAGAGTCAGATACTTCCATTCCTCCCCTCTCAGGATCATTTCCGGTATTCTTCTCACTAGAGTCAGCATATCCTATGGCTACAACCAACTCAGACTACGGACTCATCAACCCTATTGGTCATCCACAAATAATAGACGGGAAGCTCTCATGTCCTCTCACAAATATAACTCACTGGTCTCGAGCGCCCATGAGCCCAAGTTTACTAATTGCGACACCCTACTAATGAATGGCCCCCACAATGTGATCCATGTCCTCTCACGGGTTGGTTACCAGTCTTGAATTCAAATTCAAATCCACTGTAACTAACTCTATCCTCTATTGATCTTACCTCCAACCAATCAAGAAGAGTTTGAGTTATAGTTAAAGTATCAACAAGTTGTAGAGTTTGATTGTAAACAAGTTATAATTCAAATTCAAATATCTGAATTGTAATACAAATAATATCAATATACATCTCCCACTCACTAATTGAGTGTGGAAGAATTCTCTCTCAAACGAAATTCTTACTTGGTATCAGTTTTTCAGCCTCTGACCGCCGTCTACACGATCCTCAAGACCAGCTCCACCACTGCCATAGCTTCTCCTCTGATTTCACCTACCAACATCGTTTCTCTCCTACCTATAAAGCTTGATCGAAGCAACTATCTCCTCTGAAAATCGCAATTTCTTCCTCTACTTCATGCACATGACCTTTATGGCTATGTCGATGGAACCAATCTAGCTCCTCCTCAAACCATACCCAATCCCTCCACCACATCACCCACATCAACCTCCATTCCTAATCCTGCATATTCTCAATGGCGCAAGCAAGACCAGATGATCTTATCTTGGACCATCTCCTCCCTTTCTAAAAGTGTTCTTTCTCAAATCGTTGGTCTCACCACTTTCCACGCTGCTTGGAATTCCCTTGAACGAACTTATGCCTCCCATTCTCAAGCCCGCATAATGAAATTGAAATACCAACTCTTGTAAATTCACAAAGGCCACTCTTCTATGGCCGAGTATGTTCAGAAGCTTAAATCTATTATTGATCATCTTGCCGCCATTGCTCTCTCAATTTCTGATGCTGATATTATCCTCATAATGCTTCGTGGCCTAGGCCATGAATCCTTTGCCACCTCAATTACCTCCCGTCTTGATCCTCTTCCCCTTGATGATTTCATAGGCCTTTTACTAAATCAAGAAATCTTCAAAGATCAAACAAGGCAACAATGCCTTCATCAGAAGTTAATCTATCCACCAGATCAACCTCCCCACCCACTAACCGAAATTGTGGCCTCTTTCACAACTATGGAAGAGGACAAGCTCGATGTTACTCCAATCGTGGTCGACATGCAAAACATCTTCCACCTCTCCTCCCTACCCCTATGGTTGCTTGTCAAATTTGCAACAAAACTAATCATATAGCGGTGCAATGTTATTTTCGCTATGCACCAAGTGACAATGCCTCCAAGCTGAATTCTTCTCCAAAAACTTTCTTGGCAGCACCCATGGCTTCATTTGATCCTTCTTGGTACCCTAACTCAAGTGCCACTCATCATGTTACATCTAATGTAACCCACATGGATACAACAATGCCTTACCATGGTACTGATCAACTTCACATTGGTAATGGCTTAGGTTTGCATATAAAGGATATTGGAAGTGCTTCTTTATCAACCCCTTCAACAATTCTTACTTTATGTAAAGTGCTACATGTTCCTTCTATTACTAAAAGTTTGCTCTTTGTGAGTAAATTTACACGTGATAATGATGTTTATGTGGAATTTCATCCAAGTTCTTGCTTTGTGAAGGATCTCAAAACAGGGATTGTTCTACTTCAAGGATCAATTGAAGCTCGCCTCTATCGCTTCCATCCATCATCCGCATCTCCCTATGTTCATCTCAGAGAACGTGTGTTTTAAGAAGTGTGGCATGACCGATTAGGGCATCCGTCGAAGAGAACATTGGACTCTCTCTTTTGCAATTCTGGCCTGCATCAACCTTTATCTACTTCACCAGTTTTGTGTGACCCATGCCAGATGGGAAAATTGCTTAGATTGCCTTTCAAATTGAATAAATCAATGGTAGTAACTCCATTCCAATTATTGCACTCTGATGTTTGGGGGCCTTCTCCATCACAATCTACACAAGGTTATAGCTATTATATTTCTTTCTTGGATGATTACAACAGATTTACATGGCTTTTTCCCCTTGTACGTCGTTTTGATGCAATTTCAGTATTCAAGCAATTCTATTATTATGCAGCCAATGTCTTTAATTCCAATATTCAAGTTTTTCAATCTTATGATGGCAAGGAATATGAATATTTTGATCATTTTTTAAAGAGAATGGTATATCTCATCAGTATTCATGCCCACACACTTCTTAACAGAATGGGAGAGCAAAACGGAAGCATAGACATATAGTAGAAGGCCTCACTCTTATGACTTGTGCTTCAGTCCCCCTTATTTTCTGGCCAGCCGTCTTTGAAACGGCTGTCTTCTTAATCAACAGAATGCCTACTTGATACTTGGGAATAAATCTCCATTTCAGGTGTTATATCACAAAGATCTAGATCTTTTATTTATCAGAATCTTCGGATGTGCATGTTTTCCTTGGTTACGGCCTTATAATAAAAACAAACTTGAATATCACTCCAGGCAATGTATCTTTCTTCGATACAACAACTCACACAAGGGGTATGTATGTTATGATCCAATTCTTGGCCAATCCTACATCTCTAGATATGTAGTTTTTGATGAAACCAAGTTTCCCTTTGCAACTCAACCTCTTAACCACCCACCCCGCTCTCACTCCACTCCACCATAGTTACAACTAATAATCTCTTTTCAAATTAAATTAAAATTTTGAAATCTCCCATCCCACCCAAAATTCCAATTCAAATTCAAATTTTAATTTTTCCCACCCCACCCAAACTTCGAATTTAAATTCAAATTTTGAACTCTCCTTTCCTAGTGAAAATTCAAATTCAAATTTTGAAATTTCGGAAACTCTATCTCAACCTCTCACTACACCCGAAACCCTAGCCCATAACCCACCCGAAACCCTAGCCCATAACCCACCTGAAAACCTACCCCAAAACCCACCTGAAACCCTAGCCCATAACTCACCTGCACCATCCCAACCAACTCAACCTCAATCTTATCATGTGCAAACTCGATCCAAAACGGGTCATCCCAAACCCATCTCTAAACTGAACCTCCTAGTCACCTCTTTTGTTGATAATCCTGAAACAGAACCCACCTTATATACCACTGCCAGTAAAGACCCCAAATGGAGGCTTGCTATGAGTGACGAATTTGATGCTCTCTTACGTAATGGTACTTGGAGTCTAGTTCCTCATCAACCCCACATGAATTTGATTGGAAATAAATGGGTTTATAGAATCAAACGAAACAGTGATGGCTCTGTAATCATGTTATAAGGCTCGTTTGATCGCCAAGGGATTCCATCAGCGTGAAGGAATTGATTATTTTGACACTTTAGTGCCGTTGTCAAACCTACTACCATACGCTTGATTTTATCGCTAGCAGTTGCCCAAGGATGGACTCTTCGCCAATTGGATGTTCAAAATGCATTTTTAAATGGTGAATTATCTGAAGAGGTTTACATGGTTCAACCATAGGGTTTCATTGATCCAAAGAGACCTACTTATGTATGTCACCTTCAGAAAGCATTATCTGGTTTAAAACAGGCCCCTAGGGCATGGTCTCATCAGCTTGGCAGTTATTTACTCACTCTGGGACTCGCACACTCCTCATCTGATACATCACTATATTTTCGTACTTCAGCACATCAAACAATCTATCTTCTTGTATACGTGGACGACATTGTCCTCACTAGATCAAGTTCTTCTAAGGTTAATTCAATCATTATAGCCATTGGCAAGGAATTCGCCATCAAAGATCTCAGTGACTTAAACTACATTTTAGGGGTCAAGGTCACTCGCTCATCTCACAATTTACATCTTCGCCAGTCAAAATATTCGTCAGATCTTTTGCAAATGACCAATATGCATGAAGCAAAATCAGTAGCAACCCCGACCTTCATCACCAAAGCAACCTCTAAGGAACCTCCCCTCTATGATGATCCGTCCCAATATAGAAGTATAGTGGGTGCCCTTCAATATTTGACTCTCACACGCCCTGATATAGCATTTGCTGTCAATAGGGTTTGTCAATATATGCATTACCCTACAATTGATGATTGGGCTGTGGTTAAGAGAATTCTTCGTTATTTAAAAGAGACCCCATCCCATGGAATTCTATTTCAGCCAACAACTAATCTTTCTCTCACTGCCTTTAGTAATGCGGACTGGGCCAGTTCAACTACTGATCGACAATCTACAAGTGGCTACTGTGTCTACTTAGGCCCTAACTTGATCTCTTGGAGTTCCAAGAAGCAACCCACCGTGGCCCACTACTCTACAGAATCTGAATACAAAGGGGTTGCTAACGCTGCCGCTGAGTTAATATGGTTACGTCTGTGAAATCCAGCCCTAACATTGTCCCAAAAACCCTATTGTTTGTAGGTCCGAAGGCCCGAAGTGAAGGAAAAAGTCAACTATGGGCCATCTCAATGGAAGACATGGTGTTTGACCTAGAACCCATGGAAATTGATGATGGTGTTCCATACTTGGAAGCTTTGGAGATTTGGAAATGAAACTGTACCTTGATGAAGATGAGCTTAGTTGATGGACCTAAAGCCTAGTTGGACATGAATTGAAGGCATTCCTATATACTAGGTAAGTCATATGTTGAGTTGGGAGAAGCCCATTGGTTTTGGATGAGGTTTCGATCTTGATGTCCTTAGTTTGGCCTTGCTATCATGCTTGGTCGACTGGGTAGTCGACTTGGCCAGTCAACTAGCAAATCAACCAACAGGGACACAATCTGAGAAGATCCTCTGTTTAGGTCTTTTGGTGCTCTATATATTAGAACTACGTGTTTCTTAGCCTCTTTTGTTTTTAAAACCCTTAGAGAATGTGGGGAACCCCTCTCAAAGCCTCTCTTGGTGTTGAAGAAGATCTACTTGCAAGTTCACAAGTTTTTCATCTCTTGTTCCTCAATCAAGGTTAATAATCTCTCATACTTGTTATTGATTTACTCTTGCATAATCAAATTCTTACTACTAATTCTTACTACTGTGATTACCAAGAAGGTGTTGCATCCTTGCAAACACCTCTTCTACAGTCTCCAAGGTTGGGAATGAATCTCCATTCATTCCAATGATCTTCATACTTGATTTTAGCCATGATTCTTATGATTTCTTCATAAAGCCATGATCATTCCTTTGATTTGATTTCTCTAGCATGTTAGATCTGTTTTTATGTTAGATTCATGAATAATCTACTATTGATATTCATCTAGAATGAATCCTTTTTTTCTCCTTTGAATCCATGGTTGTTTTTCATTGAAAACCATGTTTTGATCAAATTAGAAAGTCGTGTTTTCAAATTAGAAAGTCATGATTTTGATCATTGTTTGGTGTCTAACCTATGCTAGTTAGTCTTAGATTACTGTTCTTAATGTTCCTTTGAATATTCGGAATGTTTTGAATCCCGGAAGATGAGTTTTGGATCAAAATTCTGAATTCTGCTGCATACTGTTCATTTGGTCGATTGCTTAGTCGATTGGACCAAGCTACCACCCAATCGACCAAGGCTGATAGTAGCTTTGTTCTTCATCCGATTTAATCCGTTTGACTTCTCATCTTCTAGGTCTTTTTCATAATGATGTATTTACGCTTGTTTAGGGTTTATTTGCTAACTTTTGAACCATTCCCTTTGATCTCCAGATTTTCATAGAAGCTAATTAAGGTAAGGATGGTTATTTCCATAATAACTTAGATTGCATGATCTTCGTTTCTAATTTGGGAATTTCATGAAAACACTGATGTTCTTATAGTTTCTTATCATTATGCTACTACTGTAAGTACCTTAAGTACAGTAGGATCTTAATCATGTATTTCTCATATTGCTTTGATCATGTATGGATACTTATTCATGCGAAGTTACTTATTCATTTGATCATGTTCTATGTATCTTTCTATATGATGGAATATCAATTGCGTATATTATTACTGAATTGGGATTGTTATTGATTAGGTATGATTGGGGATTGGGGAATGTCCTTTTGACATTTCTGTCCTTGGACATCTGTGGAAGTGGTATTGGATATTTCCTATGGTGCCCTTTGACGTTTTCCTGGATTATTGGTTGTCATACCTAGGGCTTGTTTAGCGGTATTTGGCTAGGATGTCCCTATTACATCAAACTCGATTCGGAAGGGTATTGAGACCGAGTAACCCATGGCAGCAATGTGGGTTTGTGGGAGCTCAAGACCGGTGAGTTATATCTATGAGAGGACATGGATCACATTGTGGGGGTCATTCATTGGTAGGGTTGCAATTAGTAGACTTGGGCTCATGGGCGTTTGAGACCGGTGAATTATATCCTTGAGAGGACATGAGAGCTTCTCGTCTATTATTTATGGATGACCAATAGGGTTGATGAGTCCATAGTCCGAGTTGGTTGTAGCCATAGGATACACAGACTCTAGTGAGAAGGATACCGGAAAGGATCCTAGAGGGGAGGAATGGAATATCTGACTCTGAGTTGATATAACTAAGTAGATGACTTGTATTGGGCTAGGCTTGACCTTGACATGTGCCAGTACTCATAAATGGTGGTGAGAGAGAGCAGTGACATAAACCTCATCCATGGAATGTCCGAGAGGGATGCAGAACCCATTACCAACCAGAGAACCTAAGATACCGAGATGGTTGAGGGAGAGTGATTTGGACCTTACCTAGAGGAGTACGGTGCTATGACTTAAAACATGTCGCCCAATAGAGACCAACATACATAAAGTTAGATTCATACATGCATTGTCTGTCTCGTATCATTTTGCATCATGTTATGTTGTGTTATCATGTTTTACTAAGTTGCTATGGATATAACTTGCCTTGCTAAGTTCTTTTGAACTCACTCATTTTTGTGCAAATATCTTTGTTAGACTATCCTGCAAGTATTGACGAATATGACTGCTAGTACTATGAAGAGCAAGCCGATGATGCATACTACTCTCAAGGTGCTAGCTGTTACGAAAATTACGGTGAAGATTCCTTGTGTGATCATGCTGTGTACCAGGATTAGCCCTGTCTTGGAGTGGAGGCAATCATGCTTGATTTCTAGAGTCTATGTTTATGAAGACGTTCTTTATAAGCTAGAAGAGACCTTAGTTTAGTTGATAGAACAATCTTCTTCTTTCTTTTAGCTTTTGTTCCCCAGATATAATAGCTTAGTTTTGACTTTCGATCTACTTTTCTGCTGTAGTTGTGGAGTGACTTTCAGCACACTCTACATTTTGATTATTATATTTGTATCATTTTTTCGCACTCTGATTATATTGTCATTCTCTTCTTCTTATCTTGATCTCCTTGTTTATATAATGTTACATTGATTATATCTTGTTCATGATTATGTTATTGTATATGTGGGAGGATGATTTCCCCAATTCTTGATCTTCGGGGCTATGGATCACACACTCGGGTATGCCAGGTAGGGTACCGGCTGGGTGGATGTGACAACGTCAGCTACTGCTTGAATTTGGGGTTGTCACTTCTACACCAACACTATACTGTGATACTATTGGAGCTACTTACCTTACTGCTAATCCGATCTTTCATGCATGAACCAAACACATTGAGATTGACAATCATTTTGTTCGTGAACAAGTCAACACAAAAAATCTTTTAATATGATTTGTTCCCACAGGAGACCAAATCACAGACATTCTCACTAAAGGCTTATCTGCCCCAATATTCAAAATTTTAAAATCCAAGCTTACTGTCTGTTCTCAACCAATGATCTTGCGGGGGAGTGTAAAGAATAAGACTCTGAATTCAAATTCAAATTCAAATCCATCATAACTAACTCTATCCTCGATTGATCTTATCTCCAACCAATCAAGAAGTGTTTGAGTTAATAGTTAAAGTATCAACAAGCTGTAGAGTTTGATTGTAAGTTGTAATTCAAATTCAAATATTTGAATTGTAATTCAAATAATATCAATATACATCTCTCCCTCACTAATTTGAGTGTGGAAGAATTCTCTCAAACGAAATTTGATTCAAACTATATGCTTACTACAGGGCCAATTGGAATCAGAACTGAGCCCATTCAAGCTGGGTCAATTTCAAAAATGATTATCCAATTTTGTTTGAGACTCAGTGGGGAAAAATATTCAATTTTTCTGGATTCTTTTTGTTTTATCTCTGGATACTTCAGATAGAAATATCGTTTCTTTTGATAAGGAAAAAGTCATTCCAGGTAAAAGTCTAAATCTAATTTTTTTGGATAAAAGAGCTAAACTATTATATGGAATTCTCTACCATAGGTTTTACTGAACATCAAAATTCCCAAGATGGGAAGAAGCCCGATATGACCTAGCTTTACGATTTAACAACTAATGAGACTCTTTTGGTTGCAAAAAGTAGAGAAGAACGAGGAAAATGGAAGTGGATGATCGGGTTTGGGAGAAACGGGAGGTGTCTTTACCTGGCAGAAGGCACCAAATCTTTTGACTCTTGTTTTTGAAGCCGCTCTTGAAGGGCTTGTTAGCAACTGGAATGGACGGAAGTTGTGTTTAGCGAAGTGTGGAGTAATTTAGTTCCTTAGCCTGGGGACAGATTTGGTCAATGGATCATGTTCTATTTTTGTTATTCATACCTAGAAACTTTGCAGGAATTAAATTTGGTACTTTTCCTTCTATACTAGGTATAGGGTTAAAGATGTTAAACAATACGTAACCATTCTGATGTGCTAGACCCATTCTGATGTCGCATCAATTTGATAAGCATTTGCCAGGCAAAGCTCTTGGTCTCAAAAATCACTAAGAACAGCTTATGATACAGGAACTGAGAGCAGAAATTGTTTTAGATCAGCTTATAATTATATTATTTCAAAAATGTACATATCTCACACTGAAAACCCAAAATTTGTTACAGAGAACAATTTAAAAGCAAATGAATCCCATTTGTGATTTAAAGTTTATAACAGATCATATACTCCGGCCTACCAAAATCTGCAAATATCATTGCGGCTGCAAAACATGACCAATCTTCGTTTCATTGATAGAACCCTGCAATTCTGGCGCAGATTGAACCACCGCAGTAGCCGGATAAGATGGAATAGCTCCTGGATTTATAGCCGTGTAGTAAGCTTGCTGGTTCAACAATTCCGGCATTGGTCCAGTAGATACGGTTGGATACTCGTAAGCCTCCATAGCTGTAACTCCCTTCACTCCTCCACCATGCACTTGACCCACGCTTTGAACCGTATGTGGGAACCCAACTGGAATTCTCTGAATGTAAATTGCAGACATCGGTCCTCCAGCGGCCGGAACTTTTCCCGGTAGAACCGGGCCGGTGAAATAGTAAACAGGTACTGGTTGCATTGCCGCCGGAGCAGGAAAATAACTTGCCGGAATGTGTTGCCACGTAGTGTAATCAGTATACCTGGTTGGATGCGAAATTGTTTCTTCCCCAGTCTGGGTTTCCTTCGAATCGGTTACCGGAACCGGTTCCTCAACTTTAGTCTTGACTGGTGGTAGATCAGGTAATGAAATCGGCGAAGCCGGGTCGGAACCGGATACGTTTCCTGCCAAATCGGGCGTGATTTTGGATTTACGCGACTCGTCCGAGTTATCGAAGCCGAAGAGGTAATCAGGGATTTCCGAGATAATGGAGGAGACCTCAGAGCGGCCACCTTCTAAAGAAGGCGCGTTGGTTACAAGTATACCACTGTTGATCGCGTCCAAGAACCACTGCTCTCGTACGCTCTTGGATTGGCCGTCGATGATGGAGCTAAGATTGCCGGAACCGCCTGAAACGGTGGTGGTGAAAAGGAAGAGACGAAGACGAGAAGTCTTTGAGTTAGAACCATGGGTGATGCGATCGTACTCTTCCATCATGTTCTCTACGTCTTCGTCGGTGGAGACGGTGATGAGGGCGTCAAGGTCTTCGTTTGGGAGCTGATATTTGATGGTGATGTCGGTAGTGCCGGAAAGTTTTGATAGTTTGGCTAGGAGTGAAGAGAACTTGGTGGAACGGTTCACGGCGACAATACGGGTGTCGCCACCGACATATCGGAGCTGGTTGTCATAAGGACGTGGCAGAATCCGGCCGCCGAAACTGCACATGAAGGCTACACGTGGATGAATTTCGTCGTTTTGTTTCTGCGAAGGAGATGGCGGAGAAGGATACACCGGTCGCGGTGACTGTGATATGGTGTCTGCGGCGCCGGGAACGACGTCATCTTGGTGGTGCGAAGTCATCTCAGGCTACCTTGTGACGGTTACCAATAGAGGGAATGCGATTCTATGCTGGGGTCATTCACGTAGTGGAAAAGAGATTTATAGTGACAACTGCATCACACTAAACGTTTCATGACATCATAGCGTGCGGGAATATTCGGAACGTGTGCAATTGCAATACATGTAAATCAACCAATAACTTCTATCAAAATAAATAAATAAATCAACCAATTATAATTACAATTGGCAGAGTCTCCAAGGGAAAGAAAAAAAAACCTTGATGGGTTTGGTATATGAAATAATTCTCACTCCCTAATGTACACTACATATTTAAAAGGGAAATTATCTATAATCATTCATAAAATGAATCATAAAAGTAAATTAAAAACATACTTTTTTTTTTTTTTTTTTTTGCCAACCCCGGTTTATAAACCGATGGTTCGATCTGCGTCGCACACCTGGCTGTGGTGAGTGAGTCTCCCAGTGGGGATTTTTTGCATCCACAAGGATTCGATACCGAAACCTTACTTAAGCGAACCAAGCTGCTTACCACTTGGACCAACACCGTTGGTAAAAATACAATTCTTTACCCATTGAAATAAAAAATCTCAATTAAGATTAATCTTTATACAATCCAAACACTCTCTTGGTGGACAGTTTAATATAAGAGAAACACTGTGTGTCTTTTCTTTTTCAACAAGAGGAACACTATTTGATAAAAGAAAAATGACATACTAATGCATTAATAAGTAATAACTAAAGATATACACATGTTCAACTTCCTTCATTAATGGAGATAAGAATAGGACTCTAGGATGTTAGGAACGTGATTTCCAAGAAACATTATGCAATTAAGATTACCAAATTTCATCCGACTTTTGTTAATGATTGATATCGATATTGATATAAATTGATTTATATTGATGATCTGACCAATCAATTTTACATTCTTATCTGTATCTTTGATCGAAATTTGGTTTTTTTTATATTTTTTTATAAGAAATTCACCCTGATTTGGTATTAATCAATCTTGTTGCACTGGTTAACGAAATCTCATGTGAAGAGTTTGGATCACATAGTTCTCTTCTAATGTTATTTAATTACACATATTATGTGGGGCCTACGTAAAACTTATTGGAAATTCACTCTTAAATTATTTATAGTGCTCCTCTCACGGGGAGAGATCGAACTCCCATATTAGCATGCAGATATATCTATGAAAAAAGAAAACAATCCAATGGTCACTGGGGCCATTCGATTGGATTTTAGAACATATGTGATGCGTCCAAAATCTGCTCAGCCCTTAGATCTCCTCGTGATGACCTGCAAAAAGAAAGCGTCAGACGTGGTCCGATCGCTGGGGTCGGGAGTCCACCTCCGAAGGCTAAGTCAGTTGATGAACTTAATCACAAACGGCTCTACTAGAAGCACATAATTAAGGAATGAAAGACTGGGAAATATGATCTAGATCGTAAGCCTCTGATAGTTTACATCTACCAGTGTGTATATGTGAATTTGAGTTCCCCCTCACCTCGTAGGTAAGTAAGGTTTATATAGAGTGTACCTTCGAATCTTCTTCGTTGGATGTACTCGAGCCTTCTTCGGATAGTCATTGGATCTTAATAGTTAGATCCGTTGAGCGATAGACTTCTACTAGTTTGGACTAGTAGAGGACTCCTCAGATAACCTTTAGGTTAGGTGATGATTATCCCTTCGATAATGATAAGCAACAGTCGCCAATTTGTGCATGCCATGTAATTAACTTAATCCATAAGTTGGATCAGAGCGTGCTTGTAGCTGAATTAGTTTTCTTCCTCAGCAAACTATCTTCTGGATCCGGTTCGCTCGGGAGCGAGTCGATTCCCTCTGTCTCGACCTGGGTCGAGGGTCAAACCAAGTATGAACCCGGTTCGATCATATTTTCTCCATATCAATATGACACCATTTAAATAACAAGGAACTTAACCTAGTGATGCGTCAAAAAAATTGATTAGCCCTCCGATTCTTGCAAAACAACATCAGATGTGAGCTGACTTAGGTAAGCCACTTCTAAAGGTTAAATCAATAAGAGCACCACCTAAGAACTCTAACGAGTGTAGAGCTTAATTGAAAGATGAAAAAATGGAGAAAAACTATTCAGCCACCTTTTCTTTAGTTATGCTTTAGTTTATATAGGGTTTGCCTCCTATTCTCGACCATGGGATTAATTCACAAGTCTCATTTATAGTCGTCTGATTGTAGGGTTTTCTTTCTTGCATATAAGTCAGTTACGGTTTTCATATAGAGCATGATTGTTTATCCCAAGTTTGACGAGATCACATCTCCTTCTATAACCGTCGGGTTCCTTGGTGCTTACAATACCTCTGGTTTCAATTCTTGAACCGGTCCCGATTGAAATGATTGAACCGACCGTGGTCCTACCTGGTTAATTATATTTTACTCATCACGAGCCCCCCATACCGAGTGATCGGGATCAGGTCCTATCACTTGGTAGCTCTTTCTCGACCACGGACCTTGGGTATGGTAGATGGAAGTTTAAATGGCCCTTCGTTCTTCAAACGTCGCATTTATTGTCAAAAATGGAACGTCTTCTTGAGCCGTATTTACTTATCGTAAACCCCCCCCCCTTTTAACGCCATGTGCTTGTTGGGAAAAGGCGTCATCATGATGCCCTTTACTCGAACCATCTTCATCTTTTTTTCCGTTGATCTTGGACTAATATAATTCGTTGGATTCCAAGTCTCTAATTGTCACCTATTCTTGATCATCGATATAAAATAATCTCGTGCTTTCAAATCCATCCGCCCTATTTAAGCCATCCTTGGCCTTCGTTCCACTTCTTCACTTCGCTTTCTTACAAATTTGCCTATGTCTGAAGATTTCAACGAGCTTCATGCTACTTCATCCTTTGCGCATTTCATCTTCAATCTTGCTTCAAGTCTGAACAAGTAAGTACTTCCCTTTGCTTGTTCATCCTTTTCCTCTCCTTCTTCATTCTCGTGCTTCTCTTTCGGCTCTTTATCCTCCAGTAGCTCAGGGTTTTACCCACTTCTTTTTAGAATTCATCTTTAGGTTTTCCATATTATGGGTAGTGGCAAAAAGTTCGAGGATGATTCTATTGACAAAAATGGTTAAGGGGGGATGATTCAGCTAATCAACTGAGCCCTTCAACCTTTGTTGAATTATCTGTTGATAAAAACATTAGGGTCATTGACCGATGGTTCAGTCCTTTAGTCGAATCTTCTCGTAAGAGGCCATTGGGGAACCAAATGGAGGGTGAAGTTGCTACTTCACCCCTGTCTCACGAAAGTGTAAAGCTTCACCCAAACCAGCTTTTGGCGGCTCCCGACCATCGGAAAGACCTTCTCAAGGTCCTAGTTACTTTGTTTCTCATGTTCACCATGCCAAACTTGATGATATCTCTGAGTATTTTTCCATTCTATTTACCTACCTCCTTCGGGTCCCCAATTCTAACCCTCTCGAAGAGTTTTCCATGTATACCTACATCCTTTCTTTTCTTCTCTTTTTACTACCATTCTCTAAATCATTGGGACTTGTGCCCAGGTATTATAATAATAAGAAGAAACCCAAGGAAAGATCGAAATCCACCCTTTCATAGCCTCATAGGTAAAGCAATTATTTTTTTTTTTTTTTTGGAAATGAGGTTCATTCGGGCCAGCTTGCGCGCACCACGATTACATCCTCAACGGAGCTTTTATATAATTGATGCCGCCGAATGGATGTGAACATAAGACCTCCCCTAGAGAGGTTGGGCCTTTAACCGCTTTACTAACCCATCATTGGCAATAAAGCAATTATTTCACTCCCATTATATATATGAGATGCACTGATTAAAGAGTCCATCCACAGAAATCCAAAATTTAAATCTGAATTAAATTCTTTTAAAATTTAGAAGTGTCAAACCTTGTGTATAAAAGAATTCAATTTTAGAAGTGTCAAAAGATCTAGCTTGACGGATAATTTAAAAAAAAATCCCTTTTTCTTATATCTTCCCACTACGCATTTAGAAAAGAATCTCAACTCTTGATTTCAAATTCTTCTTTTAAAAAAAAAAAAAAAAAAAAGAAAAAAAAAAGGGAATTTTTGAGCAAGTAAAGGTCATCCCAAACCGGTGCAAAAGAGAAGAATGGTCCGCAGAGAATATATGTGGGAAAGCAGCTAAATGGAAGCACGACTGGGCAGCAAAATTTGCTTGTGTTCTTAACTTCCTATGGGGGTGGAGAAATCAAGATGTTCATGATGAATCTTTTGTGAGGCCTGGGAATGGTCAAGTTCTTATTGAAGAATACTTTGATGGAATACAAAATGCATGGAGAAGTTGTTGTTTTTTAGTTAAAATACCCATGCAGATGAAATACACTATAGGATGGAAGCCCCCCAAAAGGGCTGGTTTAAATATAATACCGATGCTGCTATTAATAGTCGACAACAATTTGCCCAATTAGGTGGACTCATTAGAGACAAGGATGGTAATTTTAGAGGCAGGTTCACTAAAAGGATTTCCCTTTGTGAAGGTCTCGAAGCAGAATTATTGGCAATCCAAGAAGGTTTGTCACTAGCATTAAATATGGGAGCTTGGCCAGTCCAAGTTGAGTCTGATTCCCAGCAAGCAGTCTCTTTGCTCAATCCAGGTCATAAAGAGAGATGAAAGTATGGCAAGATAATTGAAGGAATTCACCATCTATTCGTTTCTAGAGGACATGTTCGTTTCAGTCATGTGGGAAAAGATGATAATCAAGCTGCAGATTGGTTGTCTAGGTTCTCTATGGATCCAGGAAATTCATGGTCTTTTATTCAGGAGCCTCCTCCGGATTTGATGGAGATTCTCCGTGTTGATTTTCAAGCTAGCTAATCTTTTTTTTTTTTTTTTTTTTTTTTTTTTTTTTGGTCTTTTGTCTTTTGACCCCGCTTATGTACCAAAGAAAAAAAAAAATCATCCCAAACCAGTGTGCCTTACCAGCACAAATTTTAATAGCAATCTTAAGAATTAAGATCTGAAGTATTACTAAGTTTTTTAATTTTTTTCTATTTTTGGTAATAGAAAATATTCCTAAGCTGCCAGGTTGTTAGAATCTGAAAATTGGAGGAGACAGATGTGTGCATTTATTTACAATTAATTTACTTAATATGACATCTCATCAGAAAAGTCCAGAGTCGACTTTAGAGCAGAGGCATGAACATGGCCACACGCCGGCGTAAATTATTTTTAGTTAAATCGCAAGATATTTCTGGAGGAGATGAAGATCATCTTTGCGTTAGCTCCCACACAGTGAGAAGAAGTAGAAAGAAAGGGAAAGTTCCGAAAATTGAATCATATCAAGTCCATAAGAATAAGGGCTGTAAAGTGGAGCCAATTCCAGAAAACCAAAAGCAGAACAAACAACAAAATAGAACGGTGAATACGATTATCAATTAGTGCATTTACGAGAGATATCTGTACAATTATAAATCGAACAAAGAATCAACAATTCTGTTCCGACTGCAAAAAAAACACAATAATAGTAACATGATCTTCATAGAAAAGCAAAGAATAAATTTAACTTACAAGTATTTTTTGATCGATCTCTTGTGCTCTGAAGAATGCGAAGGTGTTCTTTCGTTCAGATCTTACTTTTATATATTGCTTGTTGGAGAAACGGCGAGAGAGAAAGAGGGAGATGGGTTAGAGACTTGGAAAACCAAGTTTGGAATTTGAATGACCGAGTGAGGTTGGGAAGGCAGGAGAAAGGCGGAGCGGTTGTGGGGTATTAGTATTTAGTCGGTCGGTGCTGTGAAATTACTGTTTTGGGTTCAAACCGTAGAACTGTCCCTTCTTATTCATCTGGAGGCGTCCACCATGTGGCCATGCCAGTTAAGCAATCTGCAGTGCACTGCCTTACCGTTTTACCAACGTGCCTTGCGCGTGTATAGCCGATGGGGCTGCAACAAGTTCGATAAAATTAAAGTTACGCCAATGATGGGTTAGTCAAGCGATTAAAAATCAGCCCTCCCACGGGGAGGTCCTGGGTTTGCATTCACTCGGCGGCGGTGTATATTAGTAATTTAGTTCCCACCCCATAATAACAAACTACCTTTCTAAAAAAAAAAGAAAAAAAATTTAAAGTTACTCTACATTTATATCCATGAAAAAGCTGGGTGAGCCATTGGTAATGAGAAAGGGATCTCAATGGCTCGATTTGGAGTGGTTCTAGGTTGGGCTTAATATTTTTAGACTGAAAACACCGAAGTTTGATACATACCATTTATAAAATTGTGATTTTGGTTTGGTTTTAATTTGGTGTAGTTAGGGTTCGGATTGACGAATAGTTTGGAGCAACGGTTTAGATTCGAATTGGATTAGTTTTCATACCATTTCCAACCCATTATCAAGTCATTATAGCCCATTTCAAATTCAAAACTATGAGGGTCATGAATCTTACCTCTTGGGCTTAAGGTTCAAACTAAACAACTCTATTTGACTTCTTTAACCTATTTAAAGAGTAAAATAAACTCAGAATCTTATTAAAAAAATTACACATGACATATTGATGTGTCCAAAATCTGCTCAGCCCTTAGATCTCCTCGTGATGACCTGCAAAACGAAAGCGTCAAATGTGGCCCGACCGCGGAGGTCGGGAGTCCACCTCCGAAGGCTAAGTCAATTGATGAACTTAATCACAAACGGCTCTGCCAGAAGCACAGAGCTAAGGAATGAAGAACTGGGAAAGGTGATCTAGATCGTAAGCCGCTGATAGTTTAAGTCTATCAGTATGTATCTGAACCTGAGTCTCAGATTGTGTGTTTTCGATCCCCTCACCTCATATGGTAGTGAGGTTTATATAGAGTATACCTTCGAATCTCCTTCGTTGGATGCACTTGAGCCTTCTTCGGGTAGTCGTTGGATCTTAACAGTTAGAACCGTTGAGCAATAGACTTCTACTAGTTTGGACTAGTAGAGGACTCCTGAGATAACCCTTTAGGTTATGCGATGATTATCCCTTCGATAATGATTAGCCGCAGCCGTCAATTCGAGTCTGCCATCATTAAGGTAATTACCTTAATCCATAAGTAGGATTAGGGCGTGCTTCTAGCTGAATAAGTTTTCTTCCTCAGCAAGCCATCTTCTGGATCCGGTTCGCTTGGGAGCGAGTCGGTTCTCTCTGTCTCGACCGGGGTCAAGGGTCGAACCAGGTATGAACCTGGTTTGATCATAATTTCTCCGTATCACGAGCCCCCCAGACCAAGCGTTCGGTCGATCCCGAGGGCTTGGTTTTTAACTGGATTTTTCGTCAGGCGATAGTGTAAAATCCAGCTTTTACCTAACCCTGACCCGACCCGGTCATTGTTATGTTTGTAGGTCCAAAGACCCGAAGTGGTGGTAAGAGGGACTTATGGGCCCTACTGGTTGATGACGTAATGTCGGGATACCAGTTTATGGACATTGATGATGCTGCTCCTTCCTTGAGCACATTACCAGTGTTAAGTTAGAATCTGCGCACTGATGAAGAGCGAGACAGTTGAAATAGCAAACGGACTCCGGTGCATAATCCGAAGGTACTCCCTGAAACTAGACCTCTTGAGTGAACTGTAGGAGAAAACCCCATGCAATTTGACCTTGTATAGCCCTCCAAGTCCGCACCTAAAGTTGCTGTACTATTCTGTAAAATTCTGCAGAGTTTGTTTTGGTCGATACTATTGGTCGATACCATCGACCAAATGTATCGACCAACAAGTCTGCTGAGCCCAGATTTAAAGATTCTTAGAATATTCTTTTCTATTTATTTATTCCTCGAGATTGGAGCCCTATCCTCGCGTCTTTAACATCTGGGAACGTGAGAGAGCCTCCCAAGAACTCCTCCTTGGTAGTGGTGAAGCATCTTCTTCATCAATCATTGCCAACCACTTATTCCTACCTTCTTGTTCCACTTTAAAGGTATGACTCTCTCTCCTAGTCACTTTCTCACTCATCTTTTCTCTATTTTACTGTTGGGACCATGGTCAAGGTGCTGCAACCTTGCATACACCTTGCCATGAACCTTCTAAACCCCATACAATGATGTTTTCACCGATATGACTATGATTGATTCACCTCATGATCATTGACTACACATTTCCATGATTTATTGCTTACCAACTTGCTTTATTTACCAAAACTGAGATGAAGCTCGTGATTTACTTAATCTATACCTTGCATATGTGCTCCATGTTACTTCTAAACGATTCCCTACCTAATCCCCCATGTTTTCCCCTAATTTGCATTGAGTTATAGCCAATGCTATGATCTACAACTCTTAACCTTAATATGTCAATTTGGGGATTTCCAAATGGACCATTGGATTATGAAAGTTTCTTGATAATTAGTGTCCCCATGTTGTGCCTAGACTATCCTCCAAGTTTCATGTCAATCCGAGACCAGGAAGACCAAATCTGGGCAAGAATCCGAAAAGCCAGCTTGCTGTCCGGGAATTGAATTGGTCGATACTATTGGTCGATACTATCGACCAAATGTATCGACCAATAGAGTTCTTGTCAGCAACTTTTGCCCGATTCTGATTCGTTTGATCTCCGATTGTTCCGATTTCTTCTCCGACCTTTCATATATGCTTGTTTAGGACTTTAAGACTATTTGGGCCCTTGCTTGTGATCTTGGACCATTCTCTTCTCCGATTCAAGGTAAGGATAGTTATCGATGTAATTACCTAGGATATGGAAATCTTGACTTGGTATTCCTATCCTAGTAAATATAGTTTCTAATTCATATCCTTATCATGTTAGACTTGCTACATATGTATTTTAACGGTAGCTTTGTGTTTACATTATATTACTTCAATGTTGTATCATGTTTATCAATTTCAATATATGATGACTTATGTCAATGTCATGAATCGAATGTTTATTATGACGTTGTATCTTGTGAACTGATATGATGAACTTGGGCATGTGATTGCTTAAGTATAACTTGGGATTGAGGGGTACCCTACTGGTGCTTCTGTCCTTGGACATCGGAGGGAATAGTATGGGATGTTCTCCGAAGGTGTCCATTGACGCTTTCCCGGGTTATTGAATGACATGCATAGGATTTGTCTAGATGTATGGCTAGGATGTCCCTATCATATCAGACCCGATTCGGAAGGGCATTGAGACCGAACAACCCGTGGTAGTAGTGTGGATTTGTGGGCGCTCAAGACCGGTATCCACTCCGTGAGAGGACATAAATTGCATTACGGTTACCCGAAAGGGGCCATTTATTGGTAGGGTTACAAATGGCTAGACTTGGGCTCACGGGCACTCAAGACCGGTGAAATGATCCGTGAGAGGGACGTGAGAGCTTCCCGTTTACCATTTGTGGATGACCAATAGGGTTGATGAGTCCGGTGAGTAATATCCGTGACTCTAGTGTGAAGGATACCGGAAAGGATCCCGAGAGGGGAGGAATGGAAGTATCTGGAACTGGCATGATATGATTAAGTAGATGACTTGCATTGGGCTAGGCTATACCCTGACATGCGCCAATACTTAGACCAAACGGTGATGTGAGAGAGCGGTGACCGAAACCCCCAACCATGGATTTGTCCGAGAGGGATGCACGGGACCCAATTCACCCCGGTGATGAGTGACCGAGACTACCTAAAGAAGTATGGTGCTATGACTTAAAGCATGTCTACCATAGATGACCAGCATACTTAGAATAAAGTCATATTGCATTATATGCCTCATATCATCTGCATCATTTTATGATTATCTTGTGGTTTATGTGTGGAGGGATAACTTCCTTGCTTGAGTTCTTTTGAACTCATTCCTTTTCTGTTGCAATATTTTGTTAGGCTATTCTACAGGTGATTACTCCGATGGTACCCTCCCGAGACGGACCCGGATACCTCATACTACTATCCGGAGGCTAGCTACATGAAGACTTCGGTGACCATACTGAAGAAGATCACCCGGCGTACCAGGGTTAGCCCTGGAGTTGTATGGGAGCAGTCATGTTGGATCTCCATGGTCCTCACTTTTGAGGAGGACATATCCATTGTGGAGGAGATTTATGAGTAGTTACTACTTCTTTTTGTGACAGTTAAACTTAGAAGAATTGTAATAACTTTAATTTATCTTCATAACTTGAGACTTGTACTTAACTAAATTTTGACCTCACTTCCGTTTGGTGAAGGAGTGGATTCCGCCCACTGCTTTCTTAAGTTATCTGATTTGATATTTATTTCCGCACTCTGATTATGTCTGACACCTTATTTTTGAATTCCATGATCATTCATTGTTAGTTTATGATTATTATCTGTTCATGATTGTATTATCGTTGATGTGGATTATGTGGTCCCTGAACTATGGATCTGGCAGGGCGTGGATCACATCCCGGGTATGCCAGATAGGGTACCGGCTGGGTGGATGTGACAGATAGACTCTGCATGCTCCATTAAATGTCGTATCACATTTAATACGGTGGTCACTTTTCCTCGAGCGTTGTGAGGGTAAGGCCACGTGTCTCCTTGCAGTCGATCTGTCGTGGCTCACGTAATCCAAGCGACGGTTTCCGAACGCCTGTTTCGGATTCGTGAGTTCAAACTTTCAAAACGTCTTTCAATCTCAATCGTCGATTTTGAATCAATCTCGATCGTTCAGATTCCCGAACACTAGTGCGGGAGTTTTAAAAGCGGTTCGTTGTCTTCGTAGGTTTCATTCTTCCTGTCTGGAATTTGAACCTTTGTTGTCTGCTTTGCGCCTTCTTGCTCTCAAGCTTTTGCCTCACTGAATCAGTAAGTTTACTGGTCTTTTTCTTTTTGTAGTTTACTGAAACAAGTAATGGCGGATAATAGGGCTTCTCTGGTACCCAGTGTTGGTAATAGTAGTGAAGCTTTTGCTTCTCCTCCTTTCGAACAGTCGGATAGTGATACAAAACCCTAACTGTCCTCTGGCGCGAGTTTGCTGAAGTTTCTCAAAAAGGTTTAGAGAGAAAAACCGAAACTCCTCCTGCCTTCCTCGAGTCTGGATCTTCCAAGATTGTCGAGTCTTCTAGGCAGCCTCAAACTTCCAGGTCCGATGGTGGACCTGGCTCTGTTCCCTCCATTTATAATGAGGAAACCCTTCTTTCAGCCATCCAAGATTTTGATTTTCCTTCCTCTTATCAGGTTAGGGCTCCCCTTTCTGATGAGAGGGTTGATTCAACCCTTTCGGGTGAATTTTCTTTGTACATAGATGCACTGGAAAGCGGGGTTCGCTTTCCCTTTTTTAATCCTTTGTTCTCCGCAGTTCTGAATCATTGGGACATTTGTCCCGGAATGCTCCTTCCCAATAGCTGGCGTCTCATCGTCGGCTTCTTGGGTTTGTGTTTTGAACTTGGCATTACGCCATCTCTTTCTCTCTTTGTACATTTTCATGTTCTTTCTATCTCCCATCCTCCCGGATGGGTTTTTTTGTCCAAACGTAAAAAGGCTGAACTTGATTGGAGGGGCAGCATCCTTGCCAAAGGAACTTGCCCTTCTAACCACAAAAGATGGCGCGAACGATACTTTTTCTGTCGAGCGCCTCCATCGGATCTTAACTTCCCAACCGCCTGGAGGTGGTGTACTTCTTCTTCCGAGAATAACCAAGGCCTCCCCTTATCCAAAGAAGACGAGGCGGCCGTCAAGAAGATCAAATCCATTCCATGGTATCAAGAGATACATGGACTTGAGGTGGAGTATAACTCCATTCTTCAGTACTGGGGCTTGGCTCATTGTGAGCTTCTAACCATCATCCTTTAATTTTACTGAAGTGATATGTCTTTAATTTTGACTCTTGTTCTTCTTTGCAGTGCCTCCAAGAATGAACCCCGAGAACCTGCGAGTGAAGGCCGCTAGGGCCGTTGCGATAGCCGAGCAACGATCACCCAGAGCCTTGACTGTAGATCAAGAGGCTTCTGTTCCCTCTCCCGACCCCTCTTATAGGGGTATCAGGAATATTAGACCCATGGCTGATGCTTCGGGTAAAGGGAAGAAGCCAATGGTGGAGAGGTCCAATGTCTCCTCCTCCGCCCGAACCAAAAGGAGGCATGATACAATTGATGCTTCCTCCCATAAAAAATCCAAAGCTTCAACGGATTGTGAGGAGGTCTTCACCCCCCAGTGGACCCTGAAGTTGACCGATAGGGTGACTCGGGACCCTGAGAAAGCAGCTGAGTGGAGCTCCCTCAGTCTTGTTCCTTCTGATCGCTAGGAATTTGAAAACCTGGATGACATTGCCCTTGTTAGTCAATCCACAAGGTACCGGTCTTCTTGCTTACTTATTTTTTCATAATTTCTTATGACTTCTTCTGATATTTTCCGCCTTCCCAGGAATGCCGTGTTGAGCTTCTATCAACACATGGAAGCATTGAGCCGGGTTGGCCGCAACAGCTCCTTGCTGTAAACCTGTGAAGAGAATTTGGCCAAGGCCAATTCTGAGATAGACCGGCTGACTGCAGCTGCTGAGGAGCTGCAGAAAAAGCATGAGGAAGAAGTGATCTCCCTCAAGGAGGCCCTCAATGCTTCGAAGGCTCGTGCCGCTACTGTCGAGCGCGAGGCCAGGAAGCAAAAGGAAGCTGCCACGTTGTTCGGTGACAGGCTTGAATTCCGATGTAGGGAGAACGAAGAATATTTGAAGTTGGCGATCCCTAGCAAGCCCGAGCATATAAAGCCAAAGCTTCGGAAGGAGTGTGTTCGGAAATACCTGAACAGCGTGCCTTTCTCTGAGCTGCTAGGGGCCTACAACATTCAAGCTTATCGCTTGGGGCAGAACGACGTTTGGGAGCGAATTCTCGCATCAATCCCTAACTTCGATACTGCTCCCTTCAGTGAGGTGTGCCATAAAGAGGTCTTCGAGAAAGTTGGCATGGATCTCCCAGACTGGGCTCAGGAAGAAAATGATCCTTTTCCAGCTGACCCTCAATATGAGGCATACCTGGCTGACGAGCCGGCGCTTCCAGAGGAGAAATCACAAGCCGAGTCTCAAGCTGCTGCTATAGAGGACTCAGTCAATGTCATTCTTGAGGAAGGCTCTTCTGAGAAAAGTCCTCCCGACCAGGGTCCCTCGGGCAACGATGAAGAAGAGGCTTAGGGAGTTATCTCTTTTTTTTTTTTTTTTTTTTTTTTTTTGTTTTGTTTTGTAAAGATTGACCTCCTTATTAATGAATAGACATTTCTTTTTCATGTTTGGCCCTTCCATTTCCCTGCCGAACTCCTGTCTTGAATATCGAAGTATAAATGATAAAATTTATCACTCAACTTCACATTCTTCGACGAATAATAATCTTGTAGAAATATTGTGAAGATGTGTTTCAGAAAGATGCATTAATCTTCCCCACTACTTCATTTATTGCAAAGTACACACGTTTCCCTTCTGCGAAGTCCAAACGTTTTCTTGCTTTTGTATACCATTCACTGTTTCCAATGAATTGGAAATACACCCATTATTATAATGGCGGTGCGACGATTGGAGGTATCTCTGCATCGGGTGCTCGCTTCCACATGTTTCCATGTGGCATCCTTCCTACCGTTGATCTTGCTTTCTGCGGAATTCGAAGCGTCATTTTGATCTGGGTCGTTGGTTGTCCTTAGCTTTTAACCGTCGTCTTAATACCTGAGGCTATTTAAAGCCTTCGTGGGTACTCTCCATTTATCCTGCTATCTGCAAGTTAGATTTGCTAAAGTGCTAAAGCGACATTCCGTCCTTCTGCCTGCTTCCGTATTCCTCGTACTCCAACAATAGCTCTATCAACTTCTGAACAAGTGAGTTTTTTTTTTTTTTTTTTTTTTTTGATTACTCATCTCTTTCCCCACTTCCCCCTTGAGTAAACTGCAGAGTAGTAGTACTTGGGGTTTAGTTAATCGGGTTTTTCTAAAGTGATAAAGAACTAGGGTTTTCCCTTTTTTTTGTTGTCGTTGGATATCTGTACTGATACGGCTTTTCTGTTTGCATAGTGGCTCCCAAGATCAACCCGAACTTTATCAGAGCGAAGTCTAGCAAGAAAATCGTTCTGTTGGCGGTGGTTGGGGCCAGTGAGGTGGTTTCAGCTAGTGAATCCTCTAAGCGTAAGGCGATTGCTGTTGGTGAATCTTCAAGTCAGATTCTCACAGTTTCTATTGATGCTGCCCATACGTCTCTTTTGCCCGAAGTGATCGCTCGTCTTTCCCAGGAAGATCTTGATCACTCCGTTGTTGATGGCGTTGCTGACGCCCCTGCTGCAGAGACTGTTGGTGCACCCCCGAAGGAGACTATTCGGGCATCTAAGGCAACTATGTTGGCGTCTGATGAAGGTGTGGTCCCAGCAGGCGCTGCTCCTATTTCCAATTCCAGTGCTTGTTTGGCATCCTCCTCCTCTCCTTTGGAGTTGGAGGATTTTGCCACTAAGAAGCGTCGTCGGGTGACAGGTGATGCAGCTCATCCTTTTCTTGATGTAGCTCATCCTTCTCATCCTTTGCCCGAATTAGTGTCAAACGAGTTTGATAGAGCGTTGGAATGGTGCACTGCTGCTCGAATGACTTCTGAGAGCGCAATGCTTTCCAAACTCTCAGATGAAGTCTTTATGAAGTCACTGGTGATGTAAGTCTTTCTTCATTATCTTTTGATTCTGAAAAATTACTCTTCTGCTCCTTTTTAACTCGGAAGTTATTTGCAGGAGTCTTACTGGTAACTTCCACCACCAAGTGGAAGCAGCCTCTAGGCTCAATAGGTTGAGCAATGAAGTTTCCAGGCTCCGGGAAATCTCTGAAGCTAAAGATGCTGAGATTGCTCGCCTTCAGAAACTAGCTTGGGAGGTTGTAGGAGAAAAGAATTCGATGATCCGTCGTCTTCAGTCGGACTTGGATGATGCCAGGGAGAAGATCCGGCAACTGGAGCGAGCAGTTGGAAAGTCAGGAGCCAAAGGATCTGAAACGTTACCCCAAAGGCAAGCTGTTGTTCCTTTGCCCGAATCCCTTCCAACTGAGAGCCTGCGTCTTCAAGTATTTACACAGTAAGCCCTTTGTTGATATTCTGAATGCTTATAACTTGCAGGCGTACCTGGATGGTGAGAACGAAGTATGCGAATCAATATTAAGGAAGGATCCTCATTTTGATACGACTCCCTACAGTGTTGTTTGCCATCCTGAAGTATTTACCGACCTGGGTATTCCTCCTCCTGACTGGACCAAAGAAAAGATTGATCCTCCACCTTCCGATCCAGATATTTTGCATTATTTGGAAGATTCTCCTGTTTATCCTCCCCTGGAAGAAGTCAATTATGACGAGCTCGTCTTGAATGCAAGTTTGGTCGAGGACCATACTTCTCCTGGACAAGCTGGACAAAGAGTATGAAATTGCGGAGGATCTTATGCATACTGAAATATTTTTTGTAATCCTCATTTCTCCTCTTCTTTTCCTTGAATCTACACCAATGGTCGACTCATATGTTTGTTCTAGCAAAGTTGTGTCGATCTTGTATAACTTCTTAATAGTCACTGATGATGACTTTCTTTTTTGACCGAAGATTGTATCCAGCTCTTGTAATTGTTTTGATACTGGCCTCTTTCGATCTTTTGAAGAAATAAGAAATTAACTTCATCTTGAACTTTGCTAACCACTTGAATCGCTGTTGCATTAGGTCTTAGTTGTTTGAAAAAATGCCTTTACTTAAAGATTTCCGGAGAAATACAATAATTCTGAGAAGGAACTCACTCGGGTTTTAAACCGATGCCTTTACTTAAGGATTTCCGGAGAAATACAATAAGTCTGAGAAGGAACTCACTCGGGTTTTAAACCGATGCCTTTACTTAAGGATTTCCAGAGAAATACAATAAGTCTGAGAAGGAACTCACTCGGGTTTTAAACCGATGCCTTTACTTAAGGATTATTCGAAAATTCAATAAGTCTTGAAGGAACTTACTCGGGTTTCAAACCGACGCCTTGCAAAAGGAACTCACTCGGATTTTCATTCGATGCCTCGACTTAAGAAGATCCGAAAAAATTCCATAAGTGTTGAAGGACCCACACGGATTTTCATCCGATGCCTTATAGTTGGATCTTGTTCTTGAATGTGGTGTATGATGCCCCCCAATCAAAAGATAGTTTGTTGAAAGCCAAAAATTGCATTGATTGAGTTGAAAATGTTTACATCGCTAACAAAATTGAAATCATCATCAAGGATAAAACTTTTTGAGATGCCTGGCATTCCATGACCGATCCAACTCTTTCTGGGTGTTGATGTTCTTCAGCCTGTAAGCTCCTGAACCAACTGGTTTTACAACCATATAAGATCCTTCCCAGGAAGGGTCCAATTTTCTTTGGTGACGCGGGTCGGAAGCTAGGGTGTTTCTCAACACCAAATCTCCGGCTAAGTACCGACGATTCTTCACTCGAGTATTATAATGAGACGCTATCCTTCTTTGATAATGTTGAGTTCGTGCTATTGCCTTTGCCTGAACTTCGTTCAACAGATCAAGACTATCAAGCAGTCCTTGTTCATTTGCTTTTTCCTCAAACTCACGATCTCGTAATGTCCCTGCCATTATTTCCACTGGTGCCAATGCTTCAGATCCATATGCCAACCTGAATGGAGTTTCTCCTGTGGGTGTTCGAACCGTAGTTCTATAGGCCCACAGTACATTATGAAGTTCTTCAACCCAAGAAGCCTTGTCAGCTTCGAGTCTTCTCTTTATTCCTTCCAGTAGCGTTCGGTTAGTAACCTCTACCTGTCCATTGCTCTGGGGGTATGCCACTGAGGACATACGATGCTCGATCATATATGTTCCATAAAATTGCTCAAATTGTGGACAATCGAACCGAGTACCATGGTCAGTGACAATAATCTTTGGAATCCCAAAGCGATATATGATTGACTCAAGCACGAATTTCTCCACTTTTTTCTCAGTAATTGCTGCCAGTGCACTGGCTTCAACCCATTTCGTGAAGTAATCTATTGCTACTATCTCCCGTCCGCCTGACGCCTTGGTGAATTTGCCCATGATATCAATTCCCCACATCGCAAAGGGAATGGGATCTAGAATTGAAGTCATGGTTTCAGCCGGGCGCGCCGACATCTTGTAGCATGAATTTGTGAGTTACCACACTGACAAACATATTCCATAGCAGCCTCTTGGACCTTAGGCCAATATAACCCAAGTCTTAGAATTTTGTGAGCCAGGGCTCGTCCACCCATGTGAGCTCCACAAATTCCTTCATGAACCTCAGCCAAAGCTGATTTTGCTCCTTCGGGGCCTATACATCTCATAAGGGGTCCAGAATAAGATCTTTTGTATAGTCTCCCATTCTGAATGACAAATCTAGCTGATCGTATCTTGATCAACTTTGCCTCTTTCGGATCCTCAGGTAATTTGTCATCTCTCAGATACTCGATTATCGGATCCATCCAGCAACGCTCTGCTTCAATATAAGAAATTTCTTTCTCATGATAACTTGGGAAAGTTATCTCTTCAATATAAACCGAAGGGTCTAGATTCTTTTCTTTGGCATTGGCTAGTCGGGATAGCTCATCTGCCACTAAATTTTCATTCCTCGAAATCTGAGATATCTTCAAATTCCGAAATTGGTTTTGAAGTGCCTGCACTATCTCTTGATATTTCTGCAAGCGTGGTTCTTTAATACCATACTCCCCCTGGACTTGGTTGACTATAAGTTGAGAGTCACTATAAATAGTAACATCTGCAATAGACAATGCTTTTGACAACCGAAGTCCAGCTATCAGAGCTTCATATTCTACTTCATTATTACTTGCTTCAAATGCAAATCTCAAAGCATATCGAATAATAAATCCTGTTGGACTTTTTAATAAAATTCTAGCTCCTGCTCCATCTTTATTACTCGAACCATCCACATATACCTCCCAAGATCATGATGATGATCATGGATCTTAAAGATCACGATGAGATCATGGAATAGATGCTTGCAAGAGTGCATCATCTTCTTCCTGATCTCAACGAAGAACAAAATTAAAGAAAGAAAATCAAAGGTAGAAGAAAGAGTGAGTGAAATCATACCTTTGCCGTAGGAAGATGAAGAATTCTTCAAGTCTTTGTGAGAAATCACCAAAGAATGCAAGGGAATGGGTTAGATTAGGGTTCTAACTCATTCCAGAGGCTTAGGAGGCAGAGGAGGCGGAGTATTCCCAAGATTAGACTTAAATAGAAGAGACAGGATTCAAATTTCAAAAACAGAATCAATTGGTCGATTGGTCCAATCGACCAATGAGTCGACCAATCAAGACAGCAACTTCAAAACAGGGAATTGAAGGCTCAGATCAAGTCCAAACATCAAGGGGTTTTGCACACACCTAGAGTGACATACCTAGGAGTTAGAAATGCCTTCGAATCAATACAGAGACCACTCCAAGACCATCAACTAATCCAATCTTCATCCGGGTGCAGTTTTCACCATTGGGACACTAGCATCAACACTCATGGATTCCAATCCAGCCATCAAGTCTTCAACAGAAATGGCCTAAAGATGACTTCTTGCCTTACTTCGGGTCACTAGACCTACAAATAACAAAGTTTCCGGATTAGGGTCAGGGCTGGGTTTCCCCGAAACCTTGTTTACCATCAGACAAGGAAAGAGCGAATCGATCAGAGAGTATCTGAAAAGATTCAATAGAGTAACAATGGAGATAGAGAATTTGGATGAGCAAGTAGCTAAAACTGCTTTATTCACTGGACTCACTAACTGAAGACTCCTGGAGCTATTACTACAGAATATGCCTACAACTTATGCTGAGTTGGTACATAGATGCCAAAAGCAGGTTGAGGTCATGGATATCTTAGATGCACGCCAAGGAGACAACAAAGCCTCCACTAAAGAACAGAAGGCTCCTGAGCAAAAGCAGAAGCCAAAGCAGAATGTTCAAGATCGGGTTGGGAAGCCTCAGGCTTGGCAGTAGAGATCTCTCGATAAAAGTGAGTATACTCCATTGAATGCTCCTCGGGCTGATATTCTGAATATCATTAAGAAGCGAAATATTTTTAAGTGGCCACCCAAAATTCCTTTGAAGCCTGGAGAGCAGCAGGATCGAGAAAAATATTGTCGTTTTCCACAAGGATTATGGTCATTATACTAATGAATGTCGTCATTTAAAAGCAGATATTGAGAGATTAATATCTCAGGGACATTTGTCCAATTTTGTTAGCAGAAGAAGGGAGGAGCCACGTGAGGCTGCCCCTAAAAGGGTTCGTTCGGTTAGTTCAGAACGACCAAAGGAGGCTCCGAAGTCTACAAAAGGTAAGGAGGTGATTGATGCTACTCGATCACCAATCCTTACAATTTTCGGAGGCCTGGAACCCGAATTACTCCAGAGGTTAAAGACAAAATCTAAATTTGTTGGAACCGGAGAGACGTAGAAGCAGAAGAGGCCAAATGGTGAAGATTCCATCACCTTTGGTGAGGAGGATGAAAGAGGCATTTGTCTACCTCATGATGATGCCATAGTCATCAAGGTAGAGATTGTGCGCCGAGAGGTACATATAGTTTTAGTTGATACAGGGTCTACAGCAGACCTAATTTCTTATGAAGTGTATCAAAAGCTGAAGGTGGATGAGGATTTGATGGAACCGTCATCCACGCATTTATATGGCTTTGCAGAATCGTCTGCAATAGCGGAAGGATCTGTCCAGTTGGATTTATCTATTGGAAGTTTTCCCAAGGAGACTACCGTCTGAATCAATTTTTTGGTGGTTCGGGAACTTCCAGCTTATAATGTTATCCTCGGATGGCCATCTTTGTCCAAGATAGGTGCTATTGTTTCGACGAAACACCTAAAGATAAAATTCCCGACTGACATGGGAATTGGTCAAGTTTCCTCTGATCAGAGGATTTCTCAGCAATGTTATGTCGCCTACTTAAAGGACAAGGAGGGCCCGAAGAAGGTGACAACCCTACCTATAGAAGTTCGAGATGATCGGGAAGAAGTAGAAATGCAAAGGCCCGAGCCAGTAGAAAAGCTGGAGCAAATCCAGCTGTGTATCGAGGATGAGCAAAGGCCCAACTGACATGGGAATTGGTCAAGTTTCCTCTGAGCAGCTGGAGGAGTTCAAGGAGGAGTTGAAGTTTTTTCTTCAACAAAATAGTGATGTATTCGCATGGTCTGCCGAAGACATGCCAGGAATTGATCGGGCTGTCGCAGAGCATAAACTCTGGATAGATCCAAAGGTGAAACCAGTTATCCAGAAAAGGAGAAATCTCTCCATTGAAAAATACGAGGTTGTTTGGGGCGAAGTCGAAAAACTGAAGAATTCTGGTTTCATAGAACCAATTGAATGCCCAACTTGGTTAGCCAACGTGGTAATGGTCAAGAAGGCGAATGTGAAGTGGAGGATGTGTACAGACTACACAGACCTCAACAAGGCTTGCCCTAAAGATTGCTATCCGTTGCCACGGATTGATCTCTTGATAGATGCGACTGCAGGATATGAAACTTTGAGTTTCATGGATGCCTACTTAAGGTATAATCAGATCCTTATGAATAAGGATGATGAAAAGTTTACGGTTTTCATGACTGATCGTGAAAGCTTTTATTACAAAGTCATGTCATTTGGCTTGAAAAATGCAGGAGCTACATATCAGAGGGCCGTCAACAAGATTTTCAAGGACTTAATCGGGAAGAATGTTGAAGCTTATGTTGACAACATGCTGGTAAAGAGCTTTACAAGAGCAAGTCATATCGCAGATTTAACTGAAGTATTCTCAGTACTGCGAAAATATCAAATGAAGCTGAATCCAGAAAAGTGCGCCTTTAGAGTTTCTTCAGGCAAATTTTTGGGCTTCATGGTATCACAGAGGGGTATTGAGGCTAATCCAGCAAAAATACAAGCTCTAATTGACATGGAAGCTCCCAAAACTGTTTGTGATGTGCAGTGCTTAACAGGGAGAATTGTCGCTTTGAATCATTTCATCTCCAAGTCTGGGGAGAAATGTTTACCATTCTTCAAAGCACTCAAAGATTTGAGGGGCAGCAAGGAAGAGAATTGGACTGAAGAGTGCCAGAAAGATTTCGAGGAGTTAAAAGAAGCACTGGGACAGCCACCACTTTTGTCCTGACCAGAGAAGGGGGAAATTTTACAGCTATATCTAGCGGCGTCCCTTTCAGCGGTCAGTGCAGTACTTGTTCGTGAGAAAGATAAGAAATAGTGGCCAATTTACTATGTGAGTCACGTGTTACTTGATGCGGAGACACGATATTCACAGATCGAAAAGCAAGCTTTAGCTCTCATGACAGCAGCCAGGAAGCTACGGCCATACTTTCAGGCTCATCCAATAGAGGTATTTACGACTTTCCCTCTTAGTAAAGTTATTAATAAATTTGATTTGTCTGGAAGGATGGTGGCCTAGTTGGTCGAACTCAGTGAGTTCCAAGTGAGCTTTAAGCCCAGAACGACAATCAAAGCTCAGGCGTTAGCTGATTTTGTAGTAGAAACTACTGCACTAGTGGAGACCACTATTGAAGATCCCATTATACCAACCATTTGGGAAGTATATGTGGATGGCTCGAGTAATAAGGATGGAGCAGGAGCTGGAATTCTATTGAAAAGTCCAGCAGGATTTATCATTCGATATGCATTGAGATTTGCATTTGAATCTAGTAATAACGAGGCAAAATATGAAGCCCTGATAGCTGGACATAGGTTGTCAAAAGCATTGGCAATTGCAGATGTTACTATTTATAGTGACTCTCAACTTATAGTCAACCAAGTCCAGGGGGAGTATGGTATTAAAGAGCCTCGCTTGCAGAAGTATCAAGAGATTGTGCAGGCATTTCAAAAAGAATTCAGGAGTTTGAAGGTGTAATATCCAGCCCTATTCTAACCTTGACCATGACCCGGATCCACTGTTGTATTCAGGTCCGAGGACCCGAAGCGGTGGAAGAAGAGATTTATGGACCATCCTGATTGATGATCATGATTCGGAGACCGAGCCCATGGACATTGACAATGATACCCCTTGCTTAAATGCATTGTCAGTGTTTAAGGAAAGTCTGCGCATCGGAGAAGATTAATATGGTTCATGTACCAAATGACCTCCTGTGCACAATCCGAAGGTATTTCCCAAAACTAGACTTCTTGATTGAATTGTGGAAGAAAACCTCACTCAATTTGACCTTGTATAGCCTTTCAAATCCCTACTTGAAGTTGCTGTTCTAAACCTGAGTTTTCTGCTGAAAATATTTTGGTCGATCATTTTGGTCGATACCATCGACCAAGGACCATCGACCAAAATGTCCCAGTCTGCCAAGTTAATGATTCCATGGAATATTCCTTTTCTATTTAATATGACCTCGAGCCTTGAGCCTTTTGCAATCATTTTTCTCACCTGGGAACGTGGGGAGAGCTTCCCAAAGCAGCTCCTTGGTTAGTGTGAAGGGTATCTCATCAAAGACACTTAGTTTATCATTGATTCTTGTCTTCATCTTCCACACTAAGGTATGACTCTTCATTCCACTCTCTACCCTACCATTTTCTACTCTTTTCTATTGTCATCTTGCTGATGGGACATTTGGAATGGTGCTGCAACCTTGCAACCACCACTCCAAGTGCCTACTCATACTCAATCCATGATTCCCTTAGCCATTCATTGAGGCTAATGCTTATATCTCATGCCTAGCATATGTATTCCATGATTTACCTATTAACATCATACCATTTGATATCAAACTGAGCTATAGAGTGTATTATGTTCATGTTTAACATTGCCATATGATTCCAATCAAATTTCTATTAGTTCCTCTAGCTATTGCATGCTATTCCTCATCAATGCAATCAATTCCAACTCATGCCATGATGTTTATCACTTGAACTTGATAGCTCAAATTGGGGCTTTTTAATTAGACCATTGGATTGGGTTAATTCCTTGATTTATAGTGTCCTACTACTGTTGTTAAGTATGCCTCCAAGTTTCAGATTGATCCGAACACCGGAAGACTCATTTCAGACCAAAATCCCCAAAATCCACTATTCTGCCTGAGGACAATTTTGGTCGATACTTTTGGTCGATACCATCGACCAAGACCATCGACCAAAGTTGTTGTTTGACACAACCTTGGTCAGTTTTGACTCAAATGACATCCGATCTTCCCGACTTCTTTTCTAACTTATTATTGATGTTTGTTTAGGGCCTTAACAATTCTATTGGACTATTCTTGGTATTCTCAATTCATCATCAACTCATCCAAGGTAAGGATGGTTATATCCATAAACATATAAGTCATCAAATGTTGAACTGTGCTTTATTCAAAGAATGAAATCCCTAAATTTCTTTCAATCATTATGATACTGTTACATATGTGTTAGAACAGTAACATTTAAATCTTTATACATTTGTTGTGTTACTTTATCATTTTGATTTGCTTGTGTTTATAATGATTCGTTTTAATATCATGATTTGATTACTATTATGAATATGCATTGGATGCATGAGAAATGATGAGATTTGATGTGTGATTGCTTACGTACGACTTGGGATTGGAGGGTGTCCTACTGACACTTCTGTCCTTGGGCATCGGAGGGAATAGTATGGGATGTTCTCCGATGGTGCCTATCGACACTCTCCCGAGTTATTGGATGACATATATAGGATTGTCTAGTTGTGTGGTTAGGTTCATCCTTGTCGTGTCAGACCCGAATCGGAAGGGCATTGAGACCGAACAACCCGTGGTAGTGTATGGTTGGATGGGAGCTCTAGGCCGGTAGCCAATCCGGTAGGGGACATACACCATGCTACGGATACCTGAAAGGGGCCATTTATTGGTAGAGTTGCATATGGATAGACTTGGGCTCACGGGCGCTCAAGACCGGTAACCAATCCGTGAGAGGACGTGAGAGCTTCCCGTTTACTATATGTGGATGACCAATAGGGTTGATGAGTCCGAAATCCGGGATTTCGCTGACTCTAGTGTGAAGGATACCGGAAAGGATCGCCGGGGGTGAGGAATGGACGTATCTGAATCTGACTTGACCGACTAAGTAGATGACTTGCATTGGCTAGGCTTTACTGTGACATGCGCCAGTACTTGACCAAATGGTGATGTGAGAGAGCGGTGACCGATCCCCTTACCATGGTTTTTGATGACTTTACCGATCTTCCCCGGGCATTCCCAAGATATGGAAATGGGAGAGTGACTGACGACCCAGAGAATTACGGTGCTATGACTTAAAGCATGTCTACCTTAGAGACCAGCATTCATAGAGTTAGGCTCATATCTGCATCATATGTTCCATATCACATTGCATTATTATATGTTACGAATGTGTATGATTTCTAATTATGGAATAACTTCCTTGCTTTGAGTTCTTCGAACTCATTCCTTTTGTGCAAATGTTTTAGATTACATTCCAGGTACTGAAGATTACGATGGCACCTCCTATGAGGCGGACTATGATTCCACATACTACCCTTCGGGTAGTGGCGTCGGTGAGGATTCGTATATTGGAGCCGAGGAGGATTATTATCCGCACCAGGGTTAGCCCCACAGTTGTGCGGGAGCGGCAGTCTTTGGGTTTACTTCATCCGTACTGTTGAGGAGACTACCATTAGTATAGAAGAAACCCTAGCATAGTGCCCCATTCCCCTGGTGTATTTGTGGAACCTTGGATTTTGTAATTAACTTGTCTTTGAATTATTCCGGTGACACTTGGATATGTAACTAACTTGATTTAATACTTTTCCGCTGCTCTGAGAGGGTGGCTACCACACCTTCTCACCCTTTATGATTTTGATCATAATTTATTATTATCTATGTTCCGCACTCTGATTTAGTTAATCTTGTCTTATTCATGATACTTGGTATTAGCTATTTTTACCATTGATTATTACTGTTCATGATTGTGTTACCGTGTATGTGGGAGGCATGGACCTCAGATCATTGATCCTTGGACTGTGGATCACATCCCGGGTATTCCAAATGGGGTACCGGCTGGGTGGATGTGACAGAAAACACAGTGGCAGATGAGCTATCCCGATTAGCCAATGCCAAAGAAAAAAATCTAGACCCTTCGGTCTACATTGAAGAGATAACATTTTCAAGTTATCATTTGAAAGAAATTTTTTATATTGAAGCAGAGCGTTGCTGGATGGATCTGATAGTTGAATATCTGAGAGATGACAAACTACCTGAGGATCCAAAAGAGGCAAGATTGTTCAAGATACGATTAGCAAGATTTGTCATGCAGAATGGGAGATTATACAAAAGATCTTATTCGGGACCCCTTCTGAGATGTTTAGGTCCCGAAGGAGCAGACTCGGCTCTGGCCGAAGTTCATGAAGGAATTTGTGGAGCTCACATGGGTGGACGAGCACTGGCACACAAGATTCTAAGACTTGGGTTATATTGGCCTAAGATCCAAGAAGCTGCTATGGAATATGTTCGTCGATGTAGCAATTTTCAAATTCATGCTACAGTATCAAAGCGCCCAGCGGAAACCATGACCTCGATTCTAGATCCCATCCCCTTCGCGATGTGGGGAATTGATATCATGGGCAAATTCACTAAGGCATCAGGCGGACGGGAATATCTGATAGTACCAATTGATTACTTCACAAAATGGGTTGAAGCCAGTGCCCTGGCAACAATCACTGAGCAAAAAGTGGAGAAATTTGTGCTTGAGTCAATCATATATCACTTTGGGATTCCAAAGATTATCATCACTAACCATGGCACCCAGTTCGACTGTCCACAATTTGAGCAATTTTGTGAAACATACATGATCGAGCATCATATGTCCTCAGTGGCATACCCCCAGAGCAATGGATAGGTAGAAGTTACTAACCGAACGCTGCTTGAGGGGATAAAGAGAAGACTTGAGGCTGACAAAGCCTTATGAGTCGAAGAACTATATAATGTACTGTGGGCTTATCGAACTACGGTTCGAACACCCACAGGAGAAACTCCATTCAGGTTAGCATATGGGTCCGAAGCGTTGGCACCTGTGGAGATAATGGCGGGAACATTACGGGACAAAGAGTTCGAAGAAAAAGCGAACAAGCAAAGGACTACTTGATAGTCTTGATTTGTTGGACGAAGTTCGGGCAAAGGCAATAGCACGAACTCTACATTATCAAAGAAGGATAGCGTCACATTATAATACCCGAGTAAAGAATCGTCGGTACTTAGCAGGAGATTTGGTGTTGAGAAATACCTTCGCTTCATATCCACTCCACCAAAGAAAAATGGACCCTTCCTGGGAAGGACTTTATATGGTTGTAAAACCAGTCGGTTCAGGAGCTTACAAGCTAAAGAACATCAACACCCAGAAAGAGTTGGATCGTTCGTGGAATGCTAGGCATCTCAAAATTTTTTATCCTTGATGATGATTTCAATTTTGTTCGTGATGTAACCAATTTCAACTCAATCAATGCAATTATTGGTTTTCAACAAATTATCTTTTGATTGGGGGCATCATACACCACATTCAAGAACAAGATCCAACTACAAGGCATCGGATGAAAATCCGTGTGGGTCCTTCAACACTTATTGAATTTTTTCGGAATTTCTTAAGTCAAGGAATCGGATGAAAATCCGAGTGAGTTCCTTCCGCAAGGCATTGGTTTGAAACCCGAGTAAGTTCCTTCAAGACTTATTGAATTTTCAAAGTATCCTTAAGTAAAGGCATCGGTTTAAAACCCGAGTGAGTTCCTTCTCAGGCTTATTGTATTTCTCCGGAAATCCTTAAGTAAAGGCATCGGTTTAAAACCCGAGTGAGTTCCTTCTCAGGCTTATTGTATTTCTCCGGAAATCCTTAAGTAAAGGCATCGGTTTAAAACCCGAGTGAGTTCCTTCTCAGACTTATTGTATTTCTCCGGAAATCCTTAAGTAAAGGCATCGGTTTAAAACCCGAGTGAGGTCCTTCTCAGATTTATTGTATTTCTTTGGAAATCCTTAAGTAAAGGCATCGGTTTAAAACCCGAGTGAGTTCCTTCTCAGACTTATTGTATTTCTCCGGAAATCTTTAAGTAAAGGCATTGTGACTAGCAAAGTTCAAGATGAAGTTAATTTCTTATTTCTTATTTCTTCAAAAGACCGAAAGAGGCCAACCTTTATATCAAACATACACATGAGATTACAAGAGTTGGGATACAATCTTCAGTCAAGAAAGAAAGTCATCACCGGTGATCATTAAGAAATCATACAAGATCAGCACAGCTTTGCCAGAACAAACACAAGAGTCAAGAAGCAGCATGGATTCAATAAAAAGAAGAGGAGAAACGGGGATTACAAAAGCATTTTAGTATGTACAAAATCCTTTGTAATTTCATACTCTTTGTCCAGCTTGTCCAGAAGAAGTATGGTCCTCGACCAAACTTGCATTCAAGGCGAGCTCTTCAAAATTGAATCCTTCCAGGAGAGAATAAACAAGAGAATCCTCCAGATAATGCATAATATCCGGATCAAAAGGCGGAGGATCAGTTTTATTTTTGGTCTAGTCAGGAGAAGGAAGACCCAGGTTGGTAAACACTTCGGGATGACAAACAGCGCTATAGGGAGTCGTATCAAAATGAGGATCTTTCCTTAGTATTGATTCCCATACTTCGTTCTCACCATCCTGGTACGCCTGCAAGTTATAAGCATTCAGCATGTCAACAAAGGGCTTACTGTGTAAATACTTGAAGATGTAGGCTCTGCGAACGTCAGTTGGAAGGGATTCGGGCAAAGGAATGACAGCTTGCCTTTGAGGTAACGCTTCAGATCCTTTGGCTTCTGACTTTCCAACTTCTCGCTCCAGTTGCCGGATCTTCTCCCTGGCATCATCCAAGTCTGAACGAAGACGCTCGATCACCAAATTCTTTTCTCCTGCAACCTCCCAAGCTAGCTTCCTAAGGCGAGCAATTTCAGCATCCTTGGCTTTGGAGTCTTCCCGAAGCCTGGAAACCTCCTTACTCAGCTTATTGAGCCTAGAGGCTGCTTCCACTTGGTTATGGAAGTTCCCAGTAAGACTCCTGTAAACAACTTCCGAGTTAGACAAGAGCAGAAGAGTAAGCTTCAGAATCAAAAGATAATGAAGAAAGACTTACATCACCATTGACTTCTTAAAATCCTCATTTGAAAGTTTGGAAAGAGTTGTGCTCTCAGAAGTCATTCGAGCAGCAGTACACCATTCCAGCGCTTTGTCAAACTCATTTGACACTAATTCAGGCGAAGGATGAGAAGGATGAGCTACATCAAGAGAAGGATGAGCTGCATCACTTGCCAACTGACGACGCTTCCTGGTGGCAAAATCCTCCAACTCCAAAGGAGAGGAAGAGGATGCCAAACAAGCTCTAGAGTTGGAAATAGAAGCAGCACCTGCTGGGACCGCACCTTCATCAGATGCCAACATAGTTGCCTCAGATGTTCGAAGGGTCTCCTTCGGGCATGCACGAACGGTCTCTACAGCAAGGGCATCAGCAGCGCCATCAGCAACGGAGTGATCAAGATCTTCCTGGGAAGAACAAGCGATCTCTTCAGGCAGAGGAAGCGTAGGAGTGGCATCAGTAGAAACTGTGGGAATCTGATTTGAAGATTCACCAACAGCAGTCGCCTTACCCTTAGAGGATTCACCAAATGAAACCACCTCGCTGGCCCCAACCGCCGCCTATACTGGAACAATTTTCTTACAGGATTTCGCCCTAATAAAGTTCAGATCGATTCTCGGAGCCACTGTGTACACAGAAAAAGCCGTATCAGTACAAAAAACCAACAACACAAGAAACAAAGGAAAACCCTAGTTCTCTGTTAGATATGAACTACTCAGAATACCCATTAAGTAAACCCCAAGTACTATTGTGGAGTTCACTCAGGGGGAAGGAGAAGAGATTGGTGATAGCAAAAAGCTCAATTGTTCAGAGGCTGATAGGAACTATTGTTGGAGTACGAGGAATACGGATGCAGAAGACGGAATGTCATTTTTGCAAATCTAACTTGCAGATAGCAGGATAGATGGAGAGTACCCTCGAAGGATTTAAATAGCCTCAGGTATTAAGACGACGGTTGAGAGCCAAAGGCAACCAATGGCCTAGATCGAAAAAACGCTTCGAAATCCTCAACAAGCAAGATCAAAGGTCAAAAGAAGGCACGTGGAAATAGGCACCTGATACGAGAATATCTTCAACCGTCGCACCACCATTTAAATAAGGGTTGTATTACCAATTCATTGAAAACAGTGAATGGTGTACCAAGGCAAGAAAACGTTTGGACTTCGCAGCAAATGAAGGGAAACGTGTGGACTTTGCAATAAATGAAGGAGTAAGGAAGAATAAAGGCTAAGGCATCTTTCCAAAACATCTCTTCATGATATCTTTACAAGATTATCATTCGTCGAGGTATACGAAGTTAAGTGATAAGTTTTATAATTTATATTTTGATTTTCAAGACAAGCTTTCGATAGGAGACGAGAAATATTAAGGCAAACATGGAAGAAGTATCTATTCATTAATGAGGAGGATCAATCTTTACAAAAAAAAAAAAAGAGGTAACTGATCGTGTCGCTAACCAATCAAAAATAAAATCCTATACTAATCTAGTAAGCAGAAAGTACGGAGTCGAACTATGGGGAACTAAAAGGCTAAGTTACTAAGATTGAATTCAACAAAACTAATTTAAATTAAATCTATTAATTAATGCAAAAACATTAACTATGAGTATGTGAAGATCTTTGGGATTTCGAATCCCCAATGCTTTTCCCTAACCGATATAACTCTACACTTCAAAGTAAATTAGGGATGGTCTTCCTATGTATGCCCTATCTTCGCAAGACTATCGTCCTTCGTGGAAGCTTGGCACGCTTAGTTCGCTGAGTTATAGAACATCTTTGGCCAAACTCAAACACAATCAACTAGAAGATATAGAACAATCAACTTAATGAAATAAGCATGGTTCATCTACATCCCAAAGAAAAGGAACTAGCTACTCATTATTACAAAGTTCATAAGAAAAATAAAGATGAAACATAGGGAGAGAGAGAGAGAGAGAGAGATGTGGTCTTCTTCTTCAGCAATGAGAGAGATGAGAGCCGCATTCGCCGTCTTCTTTTCTGTGGTTGGCTTCTCTTTTATGTCTCCCGCACACAATGAATCCTCTCTCTTCCATAGCATGTTGAATATCGAAATCCAAGCTCATACGAGAGAGATATGCCCAAAATACTGAAGGTAGGTCTGTTTATCCGATTTTCAAATTTATTACCAATTTTGTTCCTTAGACCTCCACCTGTTTCCAATCTGGCTAAGATCTCACTTTTCATGATTTCTTGGGCAGCAAGATTGACTGCCATGATTTAAAATCTACCAATATCTAATATATTTTTCAACTTTACTCCATATTATCTCTAATATCCAAAATCACCTTATTCCTGAAAAATACACAAAAATACTCAATTAGCTCTCTTTAATTAAATAAGTATGGGGAATTAAATCAAATAAATAAAAGGTAAATGCATGCTTATCAAATACCCCCACACTTGAGTGTTTGCTAGTCCTCGAGCAAAACAAGACAATAAAAGTAACACAGAAAATAAAGAAAGAAAAACCTAACTCACTTTCGTAGGAATCACGGTTGCACTTAGCATGTGCAACAAGCCTTTAAACCCCTAGGTTACCCTAGTGGACGAGTTGTGTCTCGTGAGTGTTTGCAGAGAATATACACACAAAATTCTTAAGTGCTCTTCTAATTATTCTGGCAATAGTAAGATTAAAAAGACGGATTCCAAGACAAAGACACTCCATTAAAGATTGAAGGGAATATAGGCACCCCCACACTTAAGCTCTTACACCCTCTCTCGAGTCTAGCTCTAGGCAAACAATTCAATCGAGAAATCTCTTCTTATCTTCAGTCTACCAGTTCACCCTCAAATAAGACTAAACTAGGTACCAAATAATACAAAGAACTCGAGATCTAAGCAATATTGACCTTCTTAGACATTTCTCCTTTTTAAGCACATTAATTCACTTCTTTCTTTAATGGTCACAGTTCTAGTCCGTGCAATGTCTTGCCTCTTAAGCTTTCTAGATGGCCTATGTAACGAGTGTTGGGCCAGCCGCTCTCTAGCCAGATGGCCTTAAGGGACTAGGTGTAGAATACCCCTGGAACTTACTTACTCAAGCCAACTAGGCTACAGGCCAAGACTGGACCAAAGACACCCCAACTGTTTGACGCGAGGCATGATGTTGGTAACACCAAGACCCGGTTACTAAGAAGGAGGTCTAACCTTTAAACTTCAGCATATTTTTTTTCTTTTTCTTTTTTCATATTATACTTCAATTCACTTCACATTTAAATAGTCTAAAATCGGTCTCAACTTGTCACCATAAGCACAAGGCAATACAAGATAACTAGATGGTCAAACCTTTTGGACTACCTGGAATTCCTATTTTCCGATTCAACCTCGGTCTCAAAATGTAAAACCCATTACTATTCTCTCAAGAGGGTGTTCATTACATCAGATGGGATTTCTAAAACACTTAAACTCTCATTTTGTATCCAAGCAAGGAATTAAAACATTTATCTTACCAAAGCCAGAAAAAATTGGGCACTTTTTATCTTTGTGACAATGCTCTACCAACTATCAACAAGTCTTACTCGAGTTGACACCCCCCACACTTAAATTATGCAATGACCTCAGTGCATGCAAACAAAATAATAAAGCAAATAGAGGAAAGAGTGTACCCGATGTTTGAACTCATGATAGAGCACACAACAGTAAAACCTAACAACAAACAAAGAAAATAAAGGAAAAAGAACAAGAAATAATATCTAAACATATGGGTTGCCTCCCATAAAGCGCTAAGTTTAGAGTCTTCAGCCAGACTCAGTAAGAAGCAGCCAATGGAGGTGGAAGCTCAAATCTAAATGTGAATAGTGAATGCTCCAAAGAAGTGGAAGAGTCCAACAATGTGTTGACTTCCTCAATATTTAGGTTAGATTCCCCAAATGGCTAGTAATGTTGTAGGGGATCATCAATAAGCATGATTGGAATATAATCAACCACTACCTCATCAATAAAGTTAATTGCAAATCACTCTTCACCCCTATTTGGGCTTAATGATTCATTCTTTATAGAATCTGGAATTGAGGACTCAAGAGCTTCAGGGAAGTGGGCTTTGGGAGTGTAAGATTCCGGAGTAGGACCCTCTACAATCGGAATGTGCAGCCCCTTACAAGGAAATTGATGGGAAATACTCACAGGTGGTGTTTCTTTACTAGGCTTGTGTGCATCATTGCCAGTCTCATGGGTCAAATCAACCTCTTCTCGACTCTCAAGATCAATGGGCAATGGCTTAGGAGTAGGCAAAGGTGCATAATATTCCTTTGCACTGCGTGTCACAACAGAGATTGCTTGGACTTGTTCTTTCCTATACCCAATTTGATGATTAGGGTTACCTATTGGTTGCTAGGTAACTGACCAACCTCCCTCCTACTGATGGCATCAGCTAGTTGACTAAGTTGGATTTTCAATTGTTAATGGATTGAGAATGGGAATGCAACAATTGAGTGTTTTGCTCTAATCCACTAAGTGCTTTTAGTACCTTATCCTCAAATGATGAATTATGTGAGGGTTGTGAAGAGGATGGTTGCTCATTCCTATAGGCATTTTGGTGCATATTAAATGGAGGTGGCCTATAAGGTATTTGATTAGAGGGATTGGGCATTGAGTTTCGCCATGAAAAATTGGGGTGGTTTCGCCATCCTGGGTTATAGGTATTGGAATATGGATCATTGCCAAATTTAGAGACTCCTTGGGCCAAATGTGCGTGCTCCTTAACAAACTCAGGGTATTGTGTAGCCAAATAGCAATCAGTGACATGATGGGATAGGCTAGAACATAAAGCACATGCTTCAATCTGATTAGGTGGAGAGAAACTTGTAGGAAGTGGAGATGGGGTTTGTTGTCCTAATGACAAGAGATGGTCCAATTTCTTTGATAGCAAGTCAACCTTAGTGCTCATCTCAATGGTAGGATTGATCTCATAGAGACCGCTCCTCTTTGGTTGCCCAATGGATGGAATCTCAGTCCTAGCTGTTGAAGCATGGTGTTGGGAGTTTTCACCAAGGGTCTCAAAAAGTTCCCATGCCTCATTCTCATTCTTGTGCATGAAAGTCCCACCACAAGAAGAATCAACCATTTGCCTATGTCGGTCTTTAAGGCCATCATAAAAGCATTGAACCAATTGCCATTTAAGAATAGCATGATGGGGGCATTTTCTAAGCAATTCTTTTAATCTTTCCCAGGCCTCATGAAATTGTTCTCCTTCTTGTTGGGAGAAACTCGTTATTGCTCGCCTAATGCTATTGGTACGGCCAATGGGGAAGAACTTTTTAAGGAACTCCTGTTGCATTTCTACCCAAGTGGAAATTTTAACATTGTCCAAAAATTGAAGCCAATGCTTAGCTTTATCTCTAAGGGAGAATGGGAAAAGAAGTAACCTTAAAGCATCAACTGAGAGGTTTTGAATTTTAACCGTGGATGACACCTCTAAAAACTCATCTAAGTGCATATAAGGCTCTTCATTGGCATGTCCATAAAAAGATGGTAGCATTTGAATCACACTGGATTTGATCTCATACTGAGCTGCCTCTATGTTAGGCAACTTAATACAAGAAACCGGAGTATATATCGTAGGAATGAAATGCTCACTCAAGGGCCTCATTGGATACTCATAGTTTGCCATGGTTCTTTGCCTTCTAAGGTTGGCCAAAGTCTCTTCTAACTCTAAGTCAAGTGGAGTCAACTCAGGGTTTAGGACCGACAACCATGCATATACACAGAAGAATAAAAAAAAAGAATAAGCTAAATAAGGAAAATTAAAAGAAAATAACTATAGCAAAAGGGAGAGTTTAGGACGTACCTGAAGCGCAATCCACGTGATCTTTCGAACAAAAGTTACACATGTGGGATCTGAGGGATGGGGATTTTTAAAAATTAACCTAAACAACCCAATCTAATGCAAATATTACAATTGAAAATTCCTAAATACAATTATATCTAAGAAAGAAAAGACAAGAACCTAAACTAATTATCGAATTTCTACTCTTGCAGTTACCTACAAAACAAAAGAAAAAGAGATTAGTTAAATAAGCAAAGAAAAATTAAAAATTAAAAACACTAAAATTACTCTAAAAATTATGCCTAACTGACAAAAGTCAATCCTAGCAACCATGCTTTGGTTCCCTGGCAACGACGCCAAAATTTGATCGTGTCGCTAACCAATCAAAAATAAAATCCTATACTAATCTAGCAAGCAGAAAGTACGGAGTCGAACTATGGGGAACTAAAAGGCTAAGTTACTAAGATTGAATTCAACAAAACTAATTTAAACTAAATCTATTAATTAATGCAAAAACGTTAACTATAAGTATGTGAAAATCTTTGGGATTTCAAATCCCCAATGCTTTTCCCTAACCGATATAATTCTACACTTCAAAGTAAATTAGGGATGGTCTTCCTAGGTATGCCCTATCTTCGCAAGACTATCGTCCTTCGCGGAAGCTTGGCATGCTTAGTTCGCTGAGTTATAGAACATCTTTGGCCAAACTCAAACACAATCAACTAGAAGATATAGAACAATCAACTTAATGAAATAAGCATGGTTCATCTACATCCCAAAGCAAAGGAACTAGGTACTCATTATTACAAAGTTCATAAGAAAAATAAAGATGAAACATAGGGAGAGAGAGAGAGAGAGAGAGAGAGAGAGAGAGAGAGAGAGAGAGAGAGAGAGAGAGAGATGTGGTCTTCTTCTTCAGCAATGAGAGAGATGAGAGCCGCATTCGCCGTCTTCTTTTCTGTGGTTGGCTTCTCTTTTATGTCTCACGCACACAATGAATCCCCTCTCTTTACCCATCGATTTGACCTTTATTCTTTCGGATTTTGGAAAAACTCAAAACTGGAAAGTTGTAGATATTTTCAATATCATTCCATAGAATCTTGAATCACCGAAATTAAAGCTCATATGAGAGAGATATGCCCAAAATACTGAAGGTAGGTCTGTTTACCCGATTTTCAGATTTATTACCAATTTTGTTCCTTAGACCTCCACCTGTTTCCAATTTGGCTAAGATCTCACTTTTCATGATTTCTTGGGCAGCAAGATTGACTGCCATGATTTAAAATCTACCAATATCTAATATATTTTTCAACTTTACTCCATATTATCTCTAATATCCAAAATCACCTTATTCCTGAAAAGTACACAAAAATACTCAATTAGCTCTCTTTAATTAAATAAGTATGGGGAATTAAATCAAATAAATAAAAGGCAAATGCACGCTTATCAGTAACTCCCTAAGCTTCTTCCCCATCGTTGCCCGAAGAGTCCTGCACAGGAGAGCCTTTCTCAGGGTCCTGAGAATTGCCTTCCTCAGGATTGTCATTATCAGGATCCTCTTCAACGGCAGACTGTGACTTTTCCTCTTGGAGGGGCGGTTCATCAGCAAGATATTCCTCAGATTTTGGGTCGGCTGGAAAAGGATCATCCTCTTCCCGAGCCCAGTCAGGGAGATCCATTTTTAACTTCCCGAACACCTCTCTGTGACACACCTCACGAAAGGGAGTTGTATCGAAGGAAGGGATAGATTCAAGAATCTTTTCCCAAACGTCATTCTACCTCAAGCGGTAAGCTTGGATGTTGAAGGCACCTAGCAGTTTGGAGAAAGGTACGCTATTCAGGTACTTCCGAACACAATCCTTTCGAAGCTCCGGCTTGATATGCTTGGGTTTGCTAGGAACTACCATCTTCAGAATATTTTCATTCTCCGCGCACTTAAACTCAAGTCTGTCACCGAACAATGTGGCAGCTGCTTTCTGCTTCTTAGCCTAGTCCTCAGCAGCAAAAGCGCGAGCCTTTGAAGAGTCGAGGGCCTTTTTTAAGGAGTTCGTCTCCTCGTCATGCTTTATCTGCAGCTCTTTGGCAGCTGCTGTCAGCCGGTCTATCTCATAATTGGCCTTGGCCAAATTCTCTTCACAGTCTGCATAGAAGGAGCCATTGCGACCAACCCGGCTCAATGCTTCCATGTGCTGATAAAAACTCAACACAACATTCCTGGGGAAGAGGAGATTATCAGAAGAAGTCATAAGAGAGATTATGAAAAAATCAATGAAAAATCAGGAAGGCCGATACCTTGTGGACTGACTAACAAGGGCATCATCGTTCAGGGCTTCAAAATCCTGACTATCAGAGGGCGGAAGATTGAGGGAGCTCCATTCTGCAGCTTTCTCAGGGTCTTGTGTCACCTTATCAGTCTGCTTTAATGTCCATTGAGGTATGAAGACCTTCTCACAATCCTCGGTATTTTTGGATTTTTTGTGGGAGGAAGCATCAACTGTATCGTGCTTCCTTTTGGTTCGAACGGAGGAGGAGATAGTTGACCTCTCCACCATTGGCTTTTTCCCTTTTCCCGAAGAGTCAGCAACGGGCCTGATGTTCCTAATACCCTTGTAAGAAGGGTCGGGAGAGGGAACAGAAGCCTCTTGATCAGCAGTTAGGGCTCGGGGCGACCGTTGCTCAGCTGTCACAACGGCCCTAGCAGCCTTCGCCCGAAGATTCTCAGGGTTCATTCTTGGAGGCACTACAAAGAAGAACAAGAATCAGAATTACGAAAAGACATATCACTCTTGTAAATTTGAAGGATGATGGTTAAGAAGCTCACAATGAGCCAAGCCCCAACACTGAAGGATGGAGTTGTACTCCACCTCAAGACCATGTATCTCCTGATACCATGGAATGGATTTGATCGTCTTGACAGCCGTCTCGTCTTCTTTGGATAAAGGAAGGACCCGGTTACTTTTAGAGTATGAAGTATACTGTTTCTAGACGATCGGGAAGTTGAGATCTGACTGAGGCGCACGACAGAAAAAGTATCGTTCGCGCCATCCTTTGTGATTGGAAGGGCAAGTTCCTTTGGCAAGAATGTTGCCCCTCCAGTCAAGCTCAGTCTTATTACGCTTGGAGAGTACAACCCAGCCGGGAGGATGGGAGATAGAAAGTAAATGAAAGTGCGCAAAAAGAGCAAGAGATGGCGTAATGCCAAGTTCAAAACACAAACCCAAGAAGCCGACGATGAGACGCCAGCTATTGGGAAGGAGCATTCTAGGGCAAATGTCCCAGTGATTCAGAATGGCTGAGAACAAAGGATTGAAAGGAAAGCGAACCCCGCTTTCTAGTGCATTTATGTATAGGGAAAATTCGCCGGGAAGGGTCGAATCAACCCTCTCATCAGAATTGGGAGCCCTAAGATGATAAGAAGAAGGAAAATCAAAACCCTGGATGGCCGAAAGAAGGGTTTCTTCCTTGTAGAGGAGGGAACAGAACCAGGTCCGCCATTAGACCTGGAAGTTTGTTTTGACTGCCTAGAAGACTCGGCAGTCACCCTGGGAGTCTTAGAAGATCCAGACTCAGGAAAGGCAGAAGGAGTTTCGGCCTTTCTTTCTAAAATTTTATGGGAAACTTCAGCAAATTCACGCCAGAGGGCAGTTAGGGTTTTATTATCACTATCCGACTGCTCGGAAGGAAGGGAAGCAAAAGCTTCGTTACCACTACTATTACTGACACTGGGCACCAGAGAAGAAGAAACCCTATTATCCTCCGTTACTAGTTTCAAGTAAGGTACAAAAAAACTGGAGACAGGAAGTTCAACTTTGCAAAAGGATTAGTAAACTTATTGATTCAGTGAAGCAAAGGCTTGAGAGCGAGAAGGCGCGAAGCAGACGATGAAGTTTCAAATCCAGACAAGAAGAATGAAACCTACGAAGACAATGAACCGCTTGTAAGCACCCGCACGAGTGTTCGAGGACCTGAATGATCGAGATTGATTCAGCATCAACGGTCGAGATTTGAAGACATTTTGAAAGTTTGAACTCACGAATCCGAAATAGGCGTTTGGAAACCGTTGCTTGGGTTACGTGAGCCATGATAGATCGCCTGCAAAGAGACGCGTGGCATTGCCCTCACAACGCTTGAGGAAAAGTGACCACCGCATTAAATGTGATATGACATTTAGTGGGATATGCAGAGACTATTGCCTGATGAAGAACCCAGTTAAAAACCAAGCCCTCGGGATCGACTGAACGCTTGGTCTGGGGGGCTTGTGATATGGAGGAAATATGATCGAACCTGGTTCGTACTCGGTTTGACCCTTGACCCCGGTCGAGACGGAGGGAATCGACTGGCTTCCGAGCGAGCTGGGTCCAGAAGATAGCTTGCTGAGGAAGAAAACTAAATCGGCAATAGGCACGCCCTAATCCGACTTATGGATTAGGTTAATTACCCTAATGATGGCAGACACAACTTGGCGGCTGTCATTTATCATTATTGAAGGGATAATCATTGAACAACCGTGAAGTTATCTCAGGAGTCCTCTACTAGTTCAAACTAGTAGAAGTCTATCGCTCAACGGATCTAACTGTTAGGATCCAACGACTATCCGAAGAAGGCTCAAATGCATCCAACGAAGAAGATTCGAAGGTACACTCTATATAAACCTTACTTACCTACGAGGTGAGGAGGACTCAGATCCAGATACACACTGGTAGACGTAAACTATCAGAGTTTTACGATCTAGATCACTTTCCCAATTTTTCATGTCTTAGCTCTGTGCATCTAACAGAGCCGTTTGTGATTAAGTTCATCAACTCACTTAGCCTTCGGAGGTGGACTCCCAACCCCAGCGGTCGGGCCACATTTGACTCTTTCGTTTTGCAGGTCATCACAAGGAGATCTAGGGGCTAAACAGATTTGAGACGCATCACATTCAAATTTTAAATTACATAAGGGCTTGTTTGGTTACATGAATCTAGATTTGAAATCTCTAGATTCACAAATGGAAGATTTATACATGTTTGGTTGTGTGAATCCCTGGATTCATGAAATCTAGAGATTCACATTCTTATACTAAAAACATGAATCTGTAAATTTATGGGTATGAGGTGAAATCTAGAGATTTCATTCTTACTATAAAAGCGTTAAACATTTGAACCATGACTCCATAAATGATTTTTTAGAATGAATCTATAGATTTCATTCCAACGACTCAGGTAACCAAACAGTTAATTTTATGAACCATGACTCATAAATTTGAAATCTCTAGATTTTTAAAATCTTCAGATTCAAATAACCAAATAGGCACAATAAATTTAAGTGGATCTATTAAGTATGAGTAACTAATAATATAAAATGAGATTTTAATCGAAAGAGATTTCAATTCTTAAGCTTATGGACGTTGGTCTTTCTCGAGTGAGCAACCCCTTGGTTGGGAGTTGGGACACAGGTATTAAATGGTGTGTTTTTTTTTTTTTTTTTTTTGTTAAGACTGCAAAAGCCTATGTCACTTTCACCAAAAGACCATTGGTATATCCGTCTGTATGAAAAGACTTGACAACTGGTAAGAGCAGCCGCTTGACTCAGTTCTGTTGGAATCACTCAATCATCTGGCTTTTTACAAAATTTTGTCTGCCGCGTAACGCTGGATGGCAATACACGGTCAGGCCAAAGACATGGACCAGAAAGATGGTCCAGATTTTATACACACTTCTCCATGTGGGGAACCTAATCCAACTTTGTGGGGACCTGATCGATCCTACTACAGCGACTCGTAAGCATTAAATACATTTTAATAGGAAAACAACAGAAAGCATTAACTGCAATTTTTAACATCTCAATGCAGGTATCATCTAAGTCGGTCGATTTGCATGTAATGCTGAGTATAAATAACTCTCTCAAACCCCCCCCCCCCCAAAAAAAAAAAAAAAAAAAAAAAAAAAAAAAGGAAAAAAAGAAGGAAAAAAAAAAAGTATAAATAACCCTCCACACCCTCAACCCACCACAAGAGAGAAGAAGAAACTTCTCTGAAATACCACTTTGGCTGTGCGGTTCAAATGGGTAGCCTTAGGACGCCTTCCCTGGAAACTCCAGAGGGCAAATTCAAGCCACTTGAGGTCGAAGCATTCCGAAAACAAGCTCATCAGACCGTAGATTTCATAGCTGACTACTTCAATAATATCGAGAGCTACGATGTTCTCAGCCAGGTGCAACCGGGTTATCTCCGTGATCGTCTTCCTGATGCTCCACCTTACAACCCTGAGCCGTTTGAAGCTCTTCTCACAGATGTACAAAGGCACATATTCCCTAGCATGACACATTGGCAAAGCCCCAACTTCTTTGCTTACTTCCCTGTAACGGTGAGCACAGCTTCCCTTATTGGAGAGATGCTGTGCGCTGCGTTTAACTCGGTTGGTTTCAACTGGCTAGCTTCACCCGCCGCAACGGAGCTCGAGATGGTCGTTATAGACTGGTTTGCTAAGATGCTTAAGCTGCCCAAATCTTTCATGTTTTCTGGAACTGGTGGTGGTGTCATAGAAGGCACGACCACTGAAGCAATACTCTGCACTCTCGTCGCTGCCAGAACACAGGTGCTCGAGCGCATTGGACAGGAAAACATAGGCAAGCTCGTTGTCTACGGCTCCGACCAAACTCACCCTGTGTTCGCAAAGGTATCCAAGATCGCTGGAATCTCCCCTAGCAACATGCGAGCAATTCCCACGACGATTGAAACCTATTTCTCCCTGGATCCTGTTCTGCTACGTAAAGCAATGCAAGCTGACGTGGCAGCTGGTTTGGTTCCTCTGTACCTCTGTGCCACAATAGGTTCCACCTCGTCAACTGCCGTGGATCCGTTAGGACCTTTGTCTGACGCGGCAAAAGAGTTCGATGTGTGGGTACACGTGGATGCAGCTTTTGCTGGCAGCGCATGCATCTGTCCTGAGTTTCGACACTATCTCGATGGCATCGAAAGAGCTGACTCGTTGAGCGTGGCTGCACATAAATGGCTGCTCACTAACATGGACTGCTGTTGCTTGTGGGTTAAATCGCCGAGTTCACTTATGAAAGCCCTAAGAACTAAACCGGAGTACATGAAGAACACAGCCAGCAAGTCGAAGTCGGTAGTGGATTATATGGATTGGCAGCTGGCAACCGGCAAGAGGTTTCGTGCTATCCGGCTGTGGATGGTGTTACGTTGCCACGGCGTAGCAAACCTGCAAGCCCACATCAGAGCAGGGGTTCAAATGGCGAAAATATTCGAAGGGTTCGTGGAGGCTGATCCACGGTTTGAGATCATCGTTCCAAGACTATTTTCATTGGTGTGTTTCAGACTTAAACCCGTTCCTGGAACCGGAGAAAGCGAAGACAAGACCGAGTTGTTGAACAGAAAGCTCCTAGAGCGGATCAACTCAACTGGTAGAGTTTACATGGTTCATTCGATCGTTGGTGGAATCTACATGCTAAGGTTTTGTGCGGGGAACTCGCTGACAGAGGAGCACCATGTATGTGCAGCGTGGGAGCTCATTCAGCAAGAAGCTGATGCAGTGCTAGGGCAGGAATTAGGGTTGACAAAGCATAAGGTAGACTCAAAGTGAAGTTCATGCATGTGGTCGTATCGTGTAGTCCAGGGGTCTTTGTTTGGTTCGGTCTGTCTCCGTTTGACTCGGTTTTCGTCGGCGAATAAGGGAGTCCAAACCAAACCTGTGTTAGTAGCTTGGTTTTAGATTGGTTTAATTAGGTCTTGGTGTGGTCAGATTCCAGCGTATTTATGTTCTCTAAGTATTGAATGAATATCAGTTTAGATAGTTTTATTTTTGTGCCTTGATATGAATACTTACAATCTTAGCCTAAGTACAGCAAGGAAGCAACCCTCTAAGAATAGTGAAATTGATCTGGAACCATATGGTGATTGGAATAAAGAAAGAAGTATCTAATATTGAAGTCAATGGTTACATTTTTTTGACAAATTAAATCATTAATTTTATCACTGTAAATACTTGGTACTCAGATTAACGTATACATATTTGGGCATAAAATAATGGAAAATTTTAAAGACATCTCAAAATAAATATCCAAAAGCACAAGCACCTTTTTGTCAAATTGGTTAGAGGAAAAGACAAATATATTCTTAGTGTTGAAGATAATAATAGTTAAATAAAGCAAGAGAGAAGAAGAGAAAGAGATGTTGAGAAAAAGAGAGAGACGTTGAGGAGAGAGAGAGAGAGTATGAGTGTGCCTATGAAAGAGCACAAAAAATAATAATCACACTGATTTACAATGAATTAGTACATAACTTTATATAGAAACAGAGTCCCTCTTCATAGTGTTCTTGGAGTCCTTCTCTGTATAGTTCTATGAGTCTTTTGGCTGTAGTGCTAGGACTCTAGTATTTTAGATTACATAAAATATTGAATAGGAATTTGTACCAATCACAGGAGCGGACCCAGGATGCAATATTGGGGGGGGGGGCGAAGAATAAAAGCCAGATAACCTTTCTGTTGGGGAAATACTAATGTTTTTTTGCCACACCTATTATGTTGACCCCTACAAGACTCATTTGGGGTCCCCCTCTAAATTATTTTATTGTATTAATGAATAGATCCACATATATTTTGTGGGGCCACACATATTTGAAAAAAAGGTAAATTATTGATAATGATATTATTTCTAACAAAATATAGGTAAAATTAAAGCAACAATATAAAAAATATATATATACGCATGACTTCAAACTAAAAAGTTAGATGCAAGCCAAAATTGTCTTTGGTAAGAAATGTAAACCATTTTTTTTTTTTAAGGTATGATGCAAATTAATAGTAGTTAGTTACTTACTAACTATAGACATTTTATTCACAACACCAAATCAAATAACGAAAATTGTAGAAGAAAAAACGAAACATAGAATATAAAATCAAATAAAAAATAAAATAAATAAATAAAACAAATTAAAAAGAAGAAGAAGAAGAAAAGATAAACGATAAATAAATTGAGAAAGAGAAAGACTACCTAATTGTGGAGTAGTTTTTTTTCTTCCAAATTTTCTTAACCCACAGTTATACAAAGGGAAGAGAATAAATAGGAAGAAGAGAGGAAAGAGGAGAGAGAATAAATAGGGATTGAAGAGTTTTTTTTTTTTTTTTTTTTTTTTTTTTTTTTTTGTGAAAATCCTTTCATTCCAAAAAACTAGGAAAAGACTCAGAAGGCTGGACAAGAAATACCCCAGCTTATGGAGAGGAAATAGGCCAAAAGGTCTGCCTAGAAACGACCAAAGCCCTCCGAGCAAGAGAATGGGTACATTCATTCCCATCTCTCGAAATAAAAAGGAACCTACAAGAAATAAAACTCTTTCAAAGACAATACATCTTCAAGTACGGTAGCAACTGTCAAGGGGGGTGGATCAATACTGATGATGGCCAGGTATTGCTGAAGGCCTAGACAGTCAGTATAGATGTTAACCTTAATCCACCGATTTTCCTTAGCCCAGCACAATGCTTCCCTAATCGCTAAAGCTTCACTGGAAAATATAGATGGCAATGAGCAGGGTGTAGAACATGCTGCTCTTAGTTCGCCCATGTTCCAAACTCCAAAACCAGCACCTCCTACCCCCTATTCTGGACAACCTGCAGTATCACAGTAAATAGAGCACATTTCCAAATCTTGAGTTGGTTCTACAACTTCCTGGTTAGTGTTCAAGCAATTCTTTGCAGCTCCTCCATTACAAATCCATAATTCATGGAAGGCCTTCTCCGCTTTGACTACAACTTCTAGCGGTGTCTTCTTTTCTCCATTAAACTGTAGATCATTTCTGTGTAACCAAAGGTGCCAGCATTCAAAGGAGAATTGACATAAAATTTCTTTACTGTGCCGCTTAGATGTAAAATGAAGAGTTTTCTAAGCCTCCAATATTCTTGGTAGAGATATTTCAGTTGTTGTTTGTAATAGAAACTCCAGACCGCTACCCACCCAGACTGCTCTAGAGAAGTGGCATTGAAACAATACATGGCTGCTTGTTTCCTCTACTTGACCGCACCATTTGCATAATGGTTCTACCTTGATCTGCCTTCTCAAGAGATTTTCTGCTGAAGCAATACCTTCTGCACAGACTCTCCACATGAAATTCCAAATTTTAGGCAATGTGTTGCATTTCCAAAGTCTCTTCCATTCCCCCTTCTTGATACTCTCCCACCTGTGTTGCCTTGAGGATGAAGGCATATATGCCATTTGAGCATCTCTACGATTAAGAAGGAGATGATATGCTGATCGGGTAGAAAAAACTCCATTCTTAGCTACACCCCAAACCATCCTATCCTCACAAGCATTCAATGGCAAATAATTTTTTGGATGGCCTCAACTTCAATCGGGATGAAAAGCTCTTGAATTAGTGATGTTTTCCATGTTTTAGTCACTGGGTCAATGATCTTGATATGGAGAGTTTATGATCTGACCGAGTTCATACCTGGTCCGACCCTCGACCCCGGTCGAGACGGAGAAAACCGAATCGCTCCCGAGCGAACCGGATCCAGAAGATGGCTTGCAGAAGAAGAAAGATTATTTGGCTGCAAGCGTGCCCTAATCTTACTTATGGATTAGGGTAATCACCCTGATGACAACAGACTCAAACTGACGGCTGCGGATAATCATCATCAAAGGGATAACTATCGCATAACCTAACGGTTATCTCAGGAGTCCTCTACTAGCCCAAACTAGTAGAAGTCTATCGCTCAACGGATCTTATTGATAAAGATCTAATGACTACCCGAAGAAGGCTCGAGTGCATCCAACGAAGGAGATTCGAAGGTACACTCTATATAAACCTCACTACCATACAAGGTGAGGGACGGATCAATCGATCAAAAAGAATACTATTTGAGACTCAGGTTCAGATACATACTGATAGACCTAAACTATCAGCGTTCTGCTATCTAGATCACCTTTCCCGTTTCTTCATTCATTAGCTTTGTGCTTCTAGCAGAGCCATTTGTGATTAAGTTCATCAACTGACTTAGCCTTCGGAGGTGGACTCCCGACCCCAGCCGGTCGGGCCACATCCGACGCTTTCGTTTTGGCAGACATCACGTGGAGATCCAAGGGCTGAGCAGATTTTGGACGCATCAATTGGCGCCGTCTGTGGGAAAGTTTTGAAAAAGCCATGGTGACTAGATCAGCAGCCGCAGCAGCCGCTGCACAACACAATTCCGGTGTTTAGATACCTGGGGTGAATAATCCATATATTCCCCAGGAAAGACAAAATCCTATCGAGGTGGATAAAGGCCAGGGAGGACGTAATCTTCCTCCTGATACAATCCAAGATCAATTGGATCAGGTAAAGATTCAACTCTTGGAGGTGAGCCAAGCACTCCGCTTGCTCACTGCATCGAGTGGTTTTACCACAAGAACCCGATCAACATGATTCAGTGGAGACGTGCATTGCCACGTGACCAAAGAATGGCTGAAGACCGGAATGTTGATCAGAATTTCCGTGAAGGAGACCGAGGACTTCGGAGGATTGATGATCAACCAAGGCGAGGCGATCGGTTCGACAGACCGCAAGAGAGTACAACCGATTCAAATACAAGGTTGGATACTGGGGTAAGAACTCACTCACCCGTTGTCAGAAGAACCGTTCGTGATGATCGAGCAGTTCGTGATGAGAGAAATGTTCGTGAAGGACGGGCTGTTCGTGATGATCGAGTAGCACGTGATGGTTGTGTTAATCGAGGTCGTGATCGTATTGCTGAAGATCACCCGACCCAGATTGGTCAAGAATTGGCCAACATCAATGAGAAGTTAGGGCAATTGGCTAAGGGAAGAATAATCGAGGATATTTACTCGCTCATTCGGAAGACTCCTTTTGCTGAGCCAATTGCGGGATATCGGTTTCCCCATAACTTCCGTTTGCCTACCTTCTCAACATTCGATGGCTCCGGAGATCCAACAGCTCACATCGGCTATTACCAATGCACCATGGCGTTTCGTGTAATTCTCGATGAAATTTTATGTGTGGTTTTCGGTTCATCTCTAATCGGAGCGGCACAAAAGTGGTTTTCTAACCTCCCCTCGGGAAGGATCGTAAACTTTGACGAATTGGCGCGTCAATTCATAGGGCGATTCCAGAGTGGGATACAGGGTTAAGAAAACGGAAGAAACCTTGTTTATGTCAAACAAGGAAAGAACGAATCGATCGGAGAGTTTTTGAAAAGATTCAACAAAGTGACGATGGAGATAGAAAACTTGGATGAACAGGTAGCCGTAACCGCTCTATTCACAGGACTCACAAATCGGAAACTCCCCGGAGTTATTACTACAGGATATACCCACGACTTATGCCGAGTTGGTACAGAGATGCCGAAGGTGCTGAAGTCATGGAGATTCTAGATGCGCGCCAAGGAGATAATAAAGTCTCCAGTAAGGAACAAAAGGCTCTTGAGCAGAAGCAGAAGCCAAAGAAGAATGTTCGTGATCGGGTTGGAAGATCCCAACCTTGGCGCCAAAGATCCCCCGACAGAAGTGAGTACACTCCATTGAATGCTCCTCGGGCCGATATTTTGAATATCCTCAAAAGAAAAAATATTTTGAAGTGGCCGCCTAAAATTCTTTTGAAACTCGGAGAGCAGCAGGATCGGGAAAAGTATTGCCAATTCCACAAGGACTATGGTCATTATACTAATGACTGTCGTCATCTGAAGGCAGATATTGAGAGATTAATATCTCAGGGACATCTGTCCAGTTTTGTTAGCAGGAGAAGGGAGGAGCCACGTGGGCCACGGGCGGCTGCCCCTAAAAGGAATCGTTCGGTTAGTTCAGAACGATCAAGGGAGGCCCCGAAGTCCAAAAAAGGCAAGGAGGTGATTGAAGCTGCTACTCGGTCACCGATCCTTACCATCTTCGGGGGTCCAGAGCCCGAATCATTCCGGAGTTTAAAAACCAAATCCAAATTCGTTGGAGCCGGAGAAGCGCAGAAGCGGAAGAAGCTGAATGGTGAAGATTCTATCACCTTTAGCGAAGAAGACGAAAGAGACGTTTGTTTACCTCATGATGATGCGATAGTCATCAAGGTAGAGATTGCACGGCGGGAAGTGCATAGAGTATTGATTGATACAGGGTCTGCAGCTGACCTAATTTCCTACGAAGTGTATCAAAAATTGAAGGTGGATCAGGACTTGATGAAACCTTCATCTACACACCTATATGGCTTTGCAGGGTCATCTGTAGTAGCGGAAGGATCGGTTCAGTTGGATCTTTCCATTGGAAGTTTTCCCAAAGAAACAACTGTCCGAATCAACTTTTTGGTGGTTCGAGAACTACCAGCCTTATAATATGATTCTCGGGCGACCATCTTTATCCAAGATAGGTGCTATTGTTTCGACAAAGCACCGAAGATAAAATTCCCGATCGATATGGGAATTGGTCAAGTCTCCTATGACCGTAAGATCTCTCGGCAAAGTGTTATGTGGCCTATTTAAAAGACAAGGAGGGTCCGAGGAAGGTTACCGCCCTCCCCATAGAAGTTCGAGATGATCGGGAAGAGACAGAGATGCAAAGGCCCGAACCAAGAGAGAAACTGGAGCAAATCCAGCTGTGTAACGAGGATGTGAAAAAGATTACTTATGTCGGGTCTGAACAGCTGGAAGAGTTTAAAGATCAGTTGAGGTTATTTCTTCAACGGAATAAGGATGTATTCGCATGGTCTGCTGAGGACATGCCGTGGATCGATCGGGCCATTGCAGAGCACAAACTCTGGATAGACCCTAAGGCGAAACCAAGTGATACGTAAAAGAAGAAATTTCTCTATTGAAAAGTATGAAGCCGTTCGGAACGAAGTTGAAAAACTTAAAAATTCTGGTTTCATAGAACCAATCGAGTGCCCAACTTGGTTGGCCAACGTGGTGATGGTGAAAAAGGCGAATGGGAAGTGGAGGATGTGTACAGACTACACGGATCTAAACAAAGCTTGCCCAAAAGATTGCTACCCGTTGCCTCGGATTGACCTCTTGATAGATGCTATCGCAGGATATGAAACTTTAAGTTTCATGGATGCCTACTCAGGGTATAATTAGATCCTTATGAATAAGGAGGATGAGAAGTATACGGCTTTCATGACTGATCGTGAAAGCTATTATTACAAGGTCATGCCTTTTGGCCTGAAGAATGCAGGAGCAACATATCGAGGGCCGTCAACAAGATTTTCAAAGAGCCGATAAGAAAGAATGTTGAAGCATATGTTGACGACATGCTGGTGAAAAGCTTTACAAAAGCAAATCACATTGCAGATTTGATCGAGGTTTTCTCAAGATCGAGGAAACATCAAATGAAGTTGAACCCCGAAAAATGTGCCTTTGGAGTCTCCTCGGGCAAATTCTTGGGTTTCATGGTATCACAGAGGGGAATTGAGGCAAATCCCGCCAAAATACAAGCTCGATTGATATGGAGGCTCCCAAAACCGTTCGGGATGTACAATGTTTGACAGGGAGAGTTGCTGCCTTAAATCGATTTATCTCCAAGTCCTGGGAAAAATGTTTGCCTTTCTTTAAGGCACTTAAAGACCTGAAGGGCAGAAGGAAGCAAAGTGGACTAAAGAGTGCTAGAAAGCTTTTGAGGAATTAAAAGAAGCACTTGGACAACCACCGATCCCGGTCCGTGCCGGAGAAGGGGGAAATATTACAGCTATATCTAGCGACATCCCTTTCCGCGCTCGGTGCAAGACTTGTTCGGGAGAAAGATAAGAAACAGTGGCCGATTTACTATGTAAGCCACGTGTTGCTGGATGCGGAGACGAGATATTCGCAGATTGAAAAGCGTGCTCCGGCTCTCATGATGGCCGCCAGAAGCTAAGGCCATATTTTCAGTGCTCATCCAATTGAGGTATTTACAACTTTTCCTCTTAGTAAAGTTCTTAACAAACCCGATTTGTCCGGAAGGATGGTATCCCGGTCGGTTGAGCTAAGTGAGTTCCAAGTGAGCTTTAAGCCCAGAATCGCAATCAAGGCTCAGGCATTAGCCGATTTTGTAGTAGAAACTACTGCACCAGTGGAACCCACCATTGAAGATCCCATTATACCAACCACTTGGGAGGAATATGTGGATGGTTCGAGTAATAAAGATGGAGCAGGCGCTGGAATTCTATTAAAAAGTCCAGCAGGATTTATTATTCGATATGCTTTGAGATTCGCATTTGATGCAAGTAATAACGAAGCGGAGTATGAGGCCCTGATAGCAGGACTTCGGTTGTCAAAAGCATTAGCTATTGCAGATGTTACTATTTATAGTGACTCTCAGCTTATAGTCAACCAAGTCCAGGGGGAGTATGGCATTAAGGAACCACGCTTGCAAAAATATCGGGAGATAGTGCAAACATTTCAGAACCAATTCCGGAATTTGAAGATATCTCATATTTCGAGGAATGAAAATTCAGTGGCAGATGAGCTATCCCGACTAGCCAATGCCAAGGAAAAGAATCTAGACCCTTCGGTCTACATTGAAGAGGTAACTTTTCCAAGTTATCATGAGAAAGAAATTTCTTATATTGAAGCAGAACGTTGCTTGGATGGATCCAATAATTGAATATCTAAGAGATGACAAGTTACCCGAGGATCCAGTAGAGGCAAGGTTGATCAAGATTCGATCAACTAGATTTGTCATTCAGAATGGGAGACTATACAAAAGATCTTATGCTGGACCCCTTATGAGATGTATAGGCCCCGAAGGAGCAAAATCAGCTTTGGCTGAGGTTCATGAAGGAATTTGTGGCGCTCACATGGGTGGCAGAGCCCTGGCCCACAAAATTCTAAGACTTGGGTTATATTGGCCTAAGATCCAAGAGGCTGCTATGGACTACGTTCGTCGATGTAGTAACTCGACAAATTCATGCTACAAGATCGAAGCGCCCGGCGGAAATTATGACTTCAATTCTAAATCCTATTCCCTTTGCAATATGGGGAATTGATATCATGGGCAAATTCACCAAGGCATCAAAGCGGACGGGAATATCCGATAGTAGCAATTGATTACTTCACAAAATGGGTAGAAGCTGCAGTAATCGGCGACAATTACATGAGAAAAAAGTGGAGAAATTTGTGCTTGAATCAATCATATATCTCTTTGGGATTCCAAAGATAATTGTCACCGACCATGGTACTCGCCTCGACCGTCCACAATTTGAGCAATTCTGTGGAACATATATGATCGAGAATCGTATGTCCTCAGTGGCATACCCCCAAAGCAATGGCCAGGTAGAGGTTACTAACCGAACGCTACTGGAAGGAATAAAGAGAAGACTCAAAGCTGACAAAGCTTCTTGGGTCGAAGAACTACATAACGTACTGTGGGCTTATAGAACTACGGTTCAAACACCTACAGGAGAAACTCCATTCAAGTTGGCATATGGATCCGAAGCATTGGCACCTGTGGAGATAATGGCGGGGACGTTACGGGATCGTGAGTTCGAGGAAAAAGCAAATGAACAAGGACTGCTTGATAGTCTTGATTTGTTGGACGAAGTTCGGGCAAAGGCAATATCACGAACTCAACATTATCAAAGAAGGATAGCGTCTCATTATAATACTCGAGTGAAGAATCGTCGGTACTTAGCCGGAGATTTGGTGTTGAGAAACACCCTAGCTTCCGAACCCACGTCACCAAAGAAAGTTAGACCCTTCCTGGGAAGGACCTTATATGGTTGTGAAACCGGTCGGTTCAGGAGCTTACAGTGCTGAAGAACATTGATTCCCAGAAAGAGTTGGATCGTCCGTGGAATGCTAGGCATCTCAAAAAGTTTTATCCTTGAGGATGATTTCGATTTTGTTCGTGATGTAATCATTTTCAACTCAATCAATGCAATTTTTGGTTTTCAACAAACTATCTTTTGATTGGGGGGCATCGTACACCACATTCAAGAACAAGATCCAACTATAAGGCATCGGATGAAAATTCGTGTGGGTCCTTCAACACTGCAACGCTTATGGAAAATTTTTCAAACTTTCTTAAGTCGGGGCATCGGATGAAAATCCGAGTGAGTTCCTTTTGCAAGGCATCGGTTTGATACCCGAGTGAGTTCCTTCGAGACTTATTGAATTTTTGAATTATCCTTAAGTATAAGGCATCGGTTTAAAACCCGAGTGAGTTCCTTCTCAGACTTATTGTATTTCTCCGGAAATCCTTAAGTATAAGGCATTGGTTTAAAACCCGAGTGAGTTCCTTCTCAGACTTATTGTATTTCTCCGGAAATCCTTAAGTATAAGGCATCGGTTTAAAACCCGAGTGAGTTCCTTCTCAGACTTATTGTATTTCTCCGGAAATCCTTAAGTATAGGCATTGTTTCGGCACAACTAAGACCTAATGCAACGGCGATTCAAGTGGCTAGCAAAGTTCAAAGATAAAGTAATTTCTTATTTCTTCGAAGATCCAAAGAGGCCAGTATCAAAATAATTACAAGAGTTGAATACAATCTTTGATCAAAGAAGAAAGTCATCACAGGTGACTGTTAACAAGTTATACAAGATCGACGCGACTTTGCTAGAACAAACATATGAGTCAACCATTGGTGAGGAGTCAAGGAAAAGAAGAGAAGAAATGAGGATTACAAAAATATTTCGATATTCAGAAAATCCTCCGCAATTTCATACTCTTTGTCCAGCTTGTCCAGAGAAGAATGGTCCTCGACCAAACTCGCATTAGGCACAAGCTCGTCATAATTGACTTCTTCCAGCCGGAGAATAAACAGAGAATCTTCCGGATATTGCATAATATCCGGATCGGAAGGTGGAGGATCAATCTTATCCTTGGTCCAATCGGGAGGAGGAATACCGTCGGCTCAGGATGGCAAACAAGCACCGTAGGGAGTCGTATCAAAATGAGGATCTTTCCTTAATATTGATTCCCATACTTCATTCTCACCATCCCGATACGCCCGCAAGTTATAAGCATTCAGCATATCAACAAAAGGCTTACCGTGTAGATACTTGAAGACGCAGCTCGCGAACATCGCTTGGAAGGGATTCGGGCAAATGAACGACAGCTTGCCTTTCGGGTAATGTTTTAGATCCTTTAGCTCCCGACTTTCCAACTGTCCGCTCCAGCCGCCGGATCTTCTCCCCGGCATCATCCAAGTCCGACCGAAGATGACCAATCATCGAATTCTTTTCTCTTGCCACCTCCCAAGCTAGATTCCGAAGGCGAGCAATCTCAACATCTTTAGCTTCGTAGATTTCCCGAAGCCTAGAAACTTCATTGCTCAACCCATCGAGTCTAGTAACCCGCTTCCACTTGGTTGTGGAAGTTACCAAGAAGACTCCCGCAAACAACTTTCGAGTTAGCGAGGAGCAGAGAAGTATTTTTTCAAAATCAGAGGATAATGAAGAAAGACTTACATCACCAAAGTGACTTCGTAAAGACTTCATCTCGGAAGTTTGGAAAGAACTGCGCTCTCGAAGTCATTCGAGCAGCAAGACACCATTCCAACGCTCGTCCAAACTCGTTTGACACTAATTCAGGCGAAGGATGAGAAGGACGAACTACACCAAGCAAAGGCTGAGCTTCATCACTTGTCATCCGACGGCGCTTCCTGGTAGCAAAATCCTCCAACTCAGAAGGAGAGGAGGAGGATGCCAAACAAGCATTGGAGTTAGAAATAGGAGCAGCACCTGCTGGGACCACACCTTCATCGGATGCCAACATAGTTGCCTCGGTATGCCCGAAGAGTCTCCTTCGGGGGTGCACCGGGCACCAACAAAGCTCACCAGTAGGATTGCCGGCAGCACCATCGGCAACGGAGTGATCAAGATCTTCCTGGGAAAGACGAGCGGTCACTTCGGGCAAAGGAGGCGCAGGGACGGCATCAACAGAAGCTGCAAGAATCTGACTTGAAGATTCACCGCCAGCAGTCGCCTTACGCTTGGAGGATTCACTAGTTGAAACCACCGCACTGGCCCCAACCACCACCGACGGAACGCTATTCTTACGAGATTTTGCTCTGATAAAGTCTGGGTTGATCTTGGGAGCCACTATGCAAAAAAAAAAAAAAAAAAAAAAAAAACAGCCGTATCGTTAGGTAAATAAACGACAAAGAACAATGGGGAAACCCTAGTTTTCTAAAAAGCTTCTGACAGACCACAAACTAAACCCCAAGTATAACTACTGTGCAGTTTACTTCGGGGGGAAGAGGGAAAAGAGATGAGAAATAAAAAAACTCACTTGTTCAGAAATGGATAGAGCTGTCGTTGGAGTACGAGGAATACGGAGGCAGGCCGAAGGACGAAAGGTTGCTTTGGCACTTTAGCAAATCTATCTTGCAGAAGTCAGGATAGATGGAGAGTACCCACGAAGGCTTTAAATAGCCTCAGGTATAAGACGACGGTTGAAGGCTAAGGACAACCGACGACCCAGATCGAAACGACGCTTCGAAATCCGCAAAAAGCAAGATCGACGGTCGAAGGAATGCCACATGGAAACATGTGGAAGCGAGCACCTGATGCAGAGAAACCTCCAATCGTCGCACTGCCATTAAAATAATGGATGTATTTCCGATTCATTGGAAACAGTGAATGGTACACAAAAGCAGGAAAACGTTTGAACTTCGCAGAAGGGAAACGTGCGGACTTTGCAATAAATGAAGTAGTGGGGAAGATTAACGCATCTTCCCGAAACGCATCTTCACAATATTTCTACAAGATCATTATTCGGCGAAGAATGAAGAGTTAAGTGATAAGTTTTATCATTAATACTTTGATATTCAAGGCAATACTTCGGCAGGAGACGGGGGAATTTTGAGGCCAACATGAATAAAGAAATGTCTATTCATTATATTGAGGGTATATCTTTACAAAAGAACAACTCCCTAAGCCTTTTCTTCATTGTTGCCCAAGGGACCCTGGTCGGGATGACTTTTCTCGAGACCATGAGAAGAGCCTTCCTCAAGAGTGGCATCGGCTGAATCCTCTACAAGCAACAACTTGAGACTCGGCTTGTGATTTCTCCTCCGGAAGTGCCGGCTCGTCATCTAGATATGCCTCGTATTGAGGGTCAGCTGGAAAAGGATCATCTACTCCCCGAGCCCGGCCTCTGGGAGATCCATACCAACTTTCCCGAAGACCTCTCGGGTGGCATACCTCACGAAAAGGAGCAAGTGTCGAAGTCGGGGATCGTTCCAAGGATCTGCTCCCAAACGTCGTTTTGCCCCATGCGGTAAGCTCCGAATGTTGTAGAAACCTAGCAATTCGGAGAAAGGTACGCTGTTCGGTGTATTTCCGAATGCACTCCTTCCGAAGGTCCGGCTTTATATGCTCGGGCTTGCTAGGGATTCCCAACTTCGGATGTTCTTCGAGATCCCTACTTTTGATCTCAAGGCTGTCACCAAACAACGTGGCAGCTGCCTTTTGCTTCCTGGCCTCGCGCTCGGCAGCAGAGACGCGAATTCTTGAAGCTTCAAGAGTTTCCTTGAGGGAGATCACTTCTTCCTCATGCTTTTTCTGCAGCTCCACCGTAGCTGCAGTCAGCTGGTCTATTTCGGAATTGGCCTTGGCCAATTTCTCTTCACAAGTTTGCAGCAAGGAGCTGGTGCGACCAACCCGGCTCAATGCTTCCATGTGTTGATAAAAGCTCAACACAAAGATTCCCGGGAAGACGGAAGATATCGAAGAAGTCATAAGAAATTATGAAAACATAAGTAAGCAAGAAGACCGTTACCTTGTAGATTGACTAACAAGGGAGGTGTCATCCAAGGCTTCAAATTCCCGGCGATCGAAGGAGCAAGACCGAGGGAGCTCCACTCTGCAGCTTTCTCGAGATCCCGAGTAACCCCGTCGGTCATCTTCGGGGTCCACCGGGGGATGAAGACTTCCTCACCATCCGTCGAAGCTTTGGATTTTTTGTTGGAGGGAGCATCAATTGTGTCATGCCTCCTCTTGGTTCGGACGGAGGAGGAGACGGTAGCCCTTTCCACCATTGGTTTCTTCCCTTTACCCGAAGCATCAGCTACAGGCCTGATATTCCTGATACCCCTGTAAGAGGGGTCGGGAGAGGGAAGAGAAGCCTCTTGATCTGCAGTCAAGACCCCGGGCGATCGTTGTTCGGCTGTCACAACGGCCCTAGCGGCCTTCACCCGCAGGCTTTCGGTGGTTCGTTCGGGGAGGCACCGCAAAGAAGAAGGACAAGAATCGAATTCAAGACATATCACTTCAGCCAAAATCAAAGGATGATGGTTAGAAGCTCACAATAAGCCAAGCCCCAGCACTGAAGGATGGAGTTATACTCCATTTCATATCCATGTATCTCTTGATACCACGGAATGGATTTGATCTTCCTGATGGTCGCCTCGTCTTCTTTGGATAAGGGAAGGCCCCGGTTACTTTCGGACGAAGAAGTAAACCTCCTCCCGGCGGTTGGGAAGTTAAGATCTGATGGAGGCGCTCGACAGAAAAAGTATCGTTCGCGCCATCTTTTGTGGTTAGAAGGGCAAGTTCCTTTGACAAGGATGCTGCCCCTCCAATCAAGTTCAGCCTTATTGCGGTTGGAAAGAAAGACCCATCCGGGAGGATGGGAGATAGAAAGAACATGAAAATGTACAAAAAGAGAAAGAGATGGCGTGATGCCAAGCTCAAAACACAAACCCAAGAAGCCGACGATGAGACGCCAGCTATTGGGGAGGAGCATTCCGGGACAAATGTTCCAGTGATTCAAAACTGCGGAGAATAAAGGATTAAAAAAGGGAAAGCGAACCCCGCTTTCCAGTGCATCTATGTACAGAGAAAATTCACCCGAAAGGGATGAATCAACCCTCTCATCAGGGTGGGGAGCCCTAACCTGATAGGAGGAAGGAAGGTCAAAATCTTGGACAGCTGAAAGAAGGGTTTCTCCATTATAAATGGAAGGAACAGAGCCAGGCCCACCATTGGACCCGGAGGTTTGAGGTTGCCTAGAAGAATCAACGATCTTGGAAGATCCAGACTCGACAAGGACAGGGGAAGTTTTGGTTTTTCTTTCAAAACCTTTTTGAGAAACTTCAGCGAACTCCTGCCAGAGGACGGTTAGGGTTTTGTTATCACTATCCGACTGTTCGGGAGCAGGAGAGGCAAAAGCATCACTGCTATCACCAGCATGGGGTACTAAAGAAGCCCTATCATCCGCCATTACTCATTTCAGTAAACTACAAAAAGAAAAGACCAAGAAACTTACCGATTCAAGGAGACGGAAGCTTGAGAGCAGGAAGGCGCGAAGGCGACGACAAAGGTTCAAATTCCAGACAGGAAGAATGAAACCTACGAAGACAACGAACCGCTTTTAAAACTCCCGCACGAGTGTTCGGGAATCTGAACGATCGAGATTGATTCAAAATCAACGATCAAGATTCGAAGACGTTTTGAAAGTTTGAACTCACGAATCCGAAATAGGCGTTCGGAAACCGTCGCTTGGATGACGTGAGCCACGACAGATCAACTGCAACGAAGACATGTGGCCTTACACTCACAACGCTCGAGGAAAAGTGACCACCGCATTAAATGTGATATGACATTTAATGAAGCACGTAGAGATCATCACCTGACGACGAACCTAGTTAAAAACCAAGCCCTCGGGATCGACCGAACGCTTGGTCTGGGGGGCTCGTGATATGGAGAGTTTATGATCTGACCGGGTTCATACCTGGTCCGACCCTCGACCCCGGTCGAGACGGAGAAAACCGAATCGCTCCCGAGCGAACCGGATCCAGAAGATGGCTTGCTGAAGAAGAAAGATTATTCGGCTGCAAGCGTGCCCTAATCTTACTTATGGATTAGGGTAATCACCCTGATGACAGCAGACTCAAACTGACGGCTGCGAATAATCATCATCAAAGGGATAACTATCGCATAACCTAACGGTTATCTCAGGAGTCCTCTACTAGCCCAAACTAGTAGAAGTCTATCGCTCAACGGATCTTATTGATAAAGATCTAACGACTACCCGAAGAAGGCTCGAGTGCATCCAACGAAGGAGATTCGAAGGTACACTCTATATAAACCTCACTACCATACAAGGTGAGGGACGGATCAATCGATCAAAAAGAATACTATCTGAGACTCGGGTTGGGGTACATTGGGGGGGGCCTAAAATATTGGGGTTTTGTTTTTTATATCCCCCTCCCCCTTTTTTTTTTTTTTTTTCGGTGGGGGGGGGGTGGGGTGGTTTGTTTTTTTTTTTTTTTTCCGCCGGGGGGGGGGGGGGGGGGCGCGCGCCGGGGGGGGGGGGGGGGTTGTTTTTGTGTTTTTTTTTGGGGGGGGGGGGGGGGGGGGGGGGGGGGGGGCAGATTTTGGACGCATCAGATCTCATCAACAAATTTAATATCACACCTTGTAGGCTTGAGCGTTGAAATCCTAAACTGCGGTCAAGAAGGAATCCAGTTGGCACCCCAGATTAGAACTTTGTTTCCTTTCCCAGTTGCCAGATTAAACCATCTTGTAACACATTATGATCGATAAGGATACTCCTCCAAGCCCATGAAGGACAATTTCCTGGTTTAGCTTCCATGAATGAACATTTAGGAAAGTATATGTCTTTCATGAATTGTGCCCATAGTGATTCCGGGTTAGCCAGAGTTTCCATGCCATCTTACTAAGAAGAGCTCTATTGTGTAGTTGAGGATCGCGTAGACCTAGGCCACCATCCTCTTTAGATCTACATAGTCTAGCCCATGACACCCAATGAATTCTGTGTTCTTCATCCTTTTGCCCCCAAATACAATTAGCCATGGCTTTTTCACATCATCATGATGAGATGCCGGGAGAGAAAAATGTGAAGCGCTATAAGTGGACATAGCACTTGCTACTGATTTGACCAAAGTGACCCTGCCTTCAGTAGAAATGGGAGAGTTTTTCCACCCTTTAATTCTGTTGCAGGTTTTCTGAGTTACCTCCTTAAAGACCTCCTTTTTTGACAATCCGAATTCTGTGGGAAGACCCAAATATTTCCCCGGCCCCTCGCCATACTTCACCTTCAATACTCTAGAAAACCAAGCTTTGGATTTCCTTGGAGTGTTTGGGCTGAAAGTCAAGTTAGACTTTTTGAGATTTAAAGCCTGACCACTAGCTTGACAGTAGTACTCTAAGCACTGCTTTAGCATGCAAATTTTGTTCAGACTGGCTTCCGAAAAGAGGATGCAATCATCGGCAAAAAGCAAATGTGAGATTGGTTGGGTCCGATTCTTGATGCTAACTCCTCTTGTTAAGTGTTCTGTTTCAGCTTTCTGGATGATGGCCGAAAACACCTGGGAACAAAGAATAAAGAGATATGGAGAAAGGGGATCCCCTTGTCTAATACCCCTAGTGGGCATAAATGATCCACTGTCAGATCCATTCACCAATAAGGAGTAGGATACTGAAGTTATGCACCCCATAACCAACTCAGTCCACTTCTGAGAGAACCCCAACTTAAGCAATGTAGCACTAATGAAAGGCCATTCCAATCGGTCATATGCTTTTTTCATATCTAACTTGAGTGCTAGGAATTTTTTCCCCCTTTTTACGACGCTTAATGTAATGAAAAAGCTCATGAGCCACAATTATATTGTCAGAGATTAATCTATCAGGTACAAAAGTAGACTGAGAAGGAGATATAATACCTTTTAATAGGGATTGAAGAGTTAGTTTCTAATTAAGAATTACATTTTGATTTTTGAATACCTAATAAGATTTTTTCCCCCTAAAATTTCCTTTAGCCTACATTTATAGAAACATAAGAGAATAAATAGGAAGAAAAGATGAGAGAGAAGAGAGGGGAGAATAAATAGGGATTGAAGAATTAGTTTTTAATTATGAACGACATTTATACCCATTATTTTACCTTTAAAAATTGTTCTCAATATTGGGGGGCCAAATATTGACATTTCACATGTGGGAAGAGAAAATACTGGAAAAAATAAGAGAATAAAGGGAA